>NW_027185329.1:35000-125000 GCF_022577435.1 Embiotoca jacksoni
ACGCGTGCTGCTCGTCTCCTGATGAGCTCTGGCGGCGCCTCAGATTCACTTCGCGGGACGGTTTCCCGGCAGATCGGCAGAAATCACGTGTTTTCCAGTCCGAAGAGGCCGACGGTCGGCAAACACATGCAGAGCGTGAGATGTGGCACATTTCTATTCCAGAGGGTTCTTCAGACGCGCTGCCGCCAACAGCCACAAGGGGGCCGGCTGCCAAAAAGCTTTGATATTAGAATCACAGAGATGTGTGTGAGTATTATTCATCATAAAGTCGGGAGGCCGACTTACGAGGAGTCAAGTGTTCGGGGCTTCGGAGGTTTAAAGTTCGACATGTTTCCTGGTTGGATTACTAGTTAGGAAAAACAGCTTTTTCTTTGAAAGTCAACTACAACTCCCAGGATGCATTTCAGTAACAACTATCCAACCACAGGATTGAATACTCTCTAAAGATTGTACTTTTCCTCAGCTAGTCTCTAGATTCTCTAACAAAAGCAGCCGAGGCTCATGGGTAATGTAGTCCTTAGTGCCGTCCACCAAAACTGAATTTAAAGGACGTGAACATTCAGACTCCATCAGGAGGAGATCGATCCAGGTGGAGGAGATGAATACGAGCTGCGGTGGAAAGAGGTGTGTGTGTGTGTGTGTGTGTGTGTGTGTGTGTGTGTGTGTGTGTGTGTGTGTGTGTGTGGCGGTGTGTGTGGGCGGTGTGTGTTTGAATCATCGGCTTATAGTGTGTGTGATGGATTTCCAGGACAGAAGAAGAAGAGGAGGGTTTTTAGGAGGTTAGGAGACAAAACCTGGAACATCATTTTGAATCAAAGATTTCATTTCATCAAGTTTCTGTTTGTCAGTTGGTGATTTGCGATGTTATTCTGGAGCTGTTGAGTTTCTCTGTATGAAAACTCGGACTAAAAGATGGATTCCTGGAATGTTGCAGCACAACATTTGGGTTAGGGTGGAGGAGGGATGGAGGAGGATGGAGGAGCAGTGGAGGAGGGATGGAGGGGTGGAGGAGCGGTGGAGGAGGGATGGAGGGTTGGAGGAGCGGGGGAGGAGGGCTCTGGGCCGTCTGTCCTAGCCGGCGCTCCCTTCCAGGGGTGTCGGGTGTCTCAGACAGGTTCGGGTCAGGAGGTTCTGGAACATCTGATTCTGATCCGACCCAGCGGGATCCTGCTAACCTGCAGTCGCTCACAGCCTCTTTAAAGTCCTGTTAAACTAGTTCTGGTTCTGATTCTGGTTCTTGTTCTGGTTCTGATTCTGGTTCTGGTTCTGGTTCCACCCGACGGAGCGGGATATCTCCTGTGCGTGACATAAAACACTCGTTGGGTAACTTCCTGTTGATCGGCCCCCAGAAGAGCCTTCAGTCCAGCAGCAGGGACGAATGGCCCTCCTGCCATGTGTTCCAGTATTTATGACTCCTCAGATCACATGACATCAGCTGTGGTTGAAACGGGCCGTTAACTCCACACTCTCTCTGCGGTAGCCGCGACCTTTCAGCCTCCGACCGGTCAAGAATAGAAAAACTGTGTGTGTTTCCACTGCGGCGCTGAACGAGGCCAAACCGACGCCTCGTCAGCTTTACTGGCTCCTTTATTTTACTCTGATTCCCAATTTCAAAATGGCTACTGCTTCTGGGAACCAGCTGATTTACATCCAAACCCACAGAGTTTAGAAAACTGAAGTAACTGTGAAGTTTCTTGATTTTTCTGAACAGATTTTGCCTGAATTAACTGTAAAAGTCTGTTTTGTAAGATCAGTAGTTGGTCTGTTTCCATCGGTTGGACAAACGTCCGAGCCAAAGCTCTGTGAGATTCAGAATCCAGTGTTTGTCCTCAGGTGACCAAATAAATGCGCAAAAACTATTACGAGTCGGAATAAGATTGAAGCAGCTGCACATGTTGCTGCAGGTCAGTTACTGTTCATCGTCTCGGAAAGAGGATGATATGAACACGATGTCAAAGCTCAGTTTGGAAGTGACCATATTTGGACGAGCTGGGGGAGGAGCCAGCGGTGGATCTGACCGATCTGATTGGAAACCTGACGATACTACGTCCCGCCCACCGATAGCTGTAACCTGACTGCACCACAGGCCTGTCAATCAAACAGACACGCCCCCAAAAACAGGTCTTCTTGAATCTTCTTTTCTAATGAATGAGGGATTATTTTCAGATGGACCTCCAGAAAACTAAGAAGAAGGAGTGACTTTAGCTAACAACACCGAGATAACTGATGGACACATTTTATTCACTTTGGATTTGATGAGAGAAGTTGAATGGGAGTCTATGGAGCCGGAGGCTTTTTGGAGCCGACCTCTAGTGGCACTCGCTGGTATTGCAGCTTAAGGCCTCATTTTTTCAGACCTGGAAGCTACGAACTCTTTTATTTACAGTCTGCGGTTGGCGCTGCAACCCGAGTCGAACAGGACAGGATGTTTCAAAACCTGCTCCTAAAAACGTAGTTAACTTCATTATCTGTGAAGGAGGCTGGAAAGTTCAGACTCAATGCAGAACCGCTCCGGTTTCCTGCGGCAACCAAACAGCAAAGTGCGCCGACGTGTATCCTGAAGCCTCGTCTGTGATTTTCTGCCGCGGAGATGAAACGGGCTTTTTCTCCTCGTTATTTATGTCCGCTGTTTCCTCCCAAAACAGCCTTTAATGTGATTTCATTCAGAACCTCGTGTCAGCGTAGATGATTTGCCGGCGGGCTTCAGTTTCACACAGAACGACGAGTGCTTTTTGATCCCCGTGTTGTAAAAGCGGAGTTGGCCCGGAGAAGACGAGGCGAAGGGATCCAGGATCCAGCGGCCCGTTTCTCAGCGTCTGGACTGCAGATCCTGTTCTTGCTTCATGCCTCTTGTTCTCTTGGCATCATTAAAGTGAAAACAATGGCTGCTGAGGAGTAAATAGTGGTGGAAACCCAGGAGAGGGCTGCAGCTTTACAGCTTTGTTTTTTTAGTTTGTCCCAGTGAAGCCTGCAGGCTGCATGCAGGACCTCGTCCTGACGTCGGTTCGGTTCTCGCCGTAACGAGCGGGTTGAACTTTGAACGTGTTGATGTGATGAAGTCTTTTGTTTTATTTCCTTGTTTTGTTGGGTTTTTTTTAATTTTTTTTATTCATTGCGTTAAAGTTGGCGTCTGCGGTGGAAAAAAAAAAAGGCATGGACCGACGCTGGCACCGAGCTCACAGGACCCCCCCTCCGCTGCCACCTCCACCTCCGCACCGCACCATCCTTCAACTCGTATATACAGCTGCTGCCATCACATCTGGAAGTGATTCCATCTGAACCGCAGGCAGAGAAAGTGAGAGGAAGATGAGGAGGAGGAGGAGGAGGAGGAGATCCTCCACCCCCTGCAACGTCTGTAATAACTGTGACATCCACAGATCTGAAAGTGTTTAAAAAGTCTCCAGAGGAAGAAGTTCATTCAGTTCTTATTGAACTTATTTACCAGTGAAAAGTGCTTATTAGCTGCGATTTATTTTGCTGCCTGGTGGTTTGAACGAACTCAAACATCCTTTTGGGAAACTACTTGAGCGCTGTTGATTTTGCCGCTATAACTCTTTCCTGACCGATCGCTCCGTGAGACACGTTGATGGTGCGTTGGACTGTTCGGCTGCCAGTGGGTTTAAAATATGCGATTTGCAGATGGGACTTTTGAATGGGGTTTATTTGAGTTGTGCTGACATTGTTTCTTTACGATTTTTGTCCACTAAAGACAAAATCAAGATAAAACCAGACACGATAGAGATTTATACTGTAGGAGATTTATTTAATAGGCATATATTTGTTTCATTTCTATTACAGATGAAATGTAAACGATCTGCCACCAATACACGTTATGTAGCTCACAGACGCCCTCTAGTGGGGAAGGACGGGACTTAGTAGTTGGAAAAAAACTCTGACTTCTGTATTGCCTTCTCGTATTTTGTATTATTTGTTTTTAATTTGCCACGATTGATTCCTGAATTAGATTAGCATCAGTCAGTGAACGAAGTAAACCGGAAAGCAGTTAGTTTGTTTTAAACGGTGGCCAAACGTCACCAGTTTCCATGGAAACATCATGTTTAACATCGTCTCCAACCAGTAACCGTTTAACTTTCTGCCAACAGCTAACTGTCCGAGACCTAGCCAGTTAGCCGGTTAGCATCGGCGCGTTAACAAAGTAAACCAGCAGAACTGTTCGAGGTCAAAGGTCACCGGTTTCCCGCTCACAGTGAATAAAACATCGTGTTTAACGTCATCGCAACGGTTCAACTTTGGGGTAACGGCTAAATGTTAAATGTTGTCGTCCGACCACGTGTCTGTTATTACAACAGTACTTTAATGAACGTTATTTAAATAATTTAGAACAAATCTTTAATAATAATAATAATAATAATCTTTAAATTAATTCGAACGGTACTTAATTAACTTCATTTAAATGATTTATAACAATACGTAATTAAAGGATGTGCAATCTTTTTAAACATGACATGATATATAAACAGTCTCTAGAAGTGTACGATGAAACTAGAAAGGAAACAAAAATAACAATAAATTGTGACATTGAATTGCAAAACCTAAACGTTCAATTATATATTATATATCATCGCAACCCTGATAGAAATAGATGTGAAGTATTCCTGGAATTAAACTTAGAGATAGTTAATTAATTAGTGCTGCACTTTATTTATTTATATTGTACATATTAATATATCATCTGTAGCTTGATATTCGCCTCCTTACATCATGTATGTTTGTGGGGGTCGAGTCTCTCCTCCCTCCTCGCCAGACGTTTTCCTTTGCCGACAGCCAGACTTTTAAAAATTTTCTGCTTGATAAATTTTCCCTAATAAATAAATCTCCGAAGGTTTTCTGTGAACGTCGGCCCAGCAGTTTGTTTTTGGGGTGTTTTTCCTTCGAGGAGAAGAAATGATTATTCACTGGAAATAAAAACAGCAGCTCCATCTCAGCAAAATAAACCGGCTTTCTTTTACACGCCTGTTAAAAGTTTCTCGGTGTTCAGCCTCCGTTTGTGTTCACGGTGTGAGAACAGTAGCACTCCTCCTCGTTAATCTGTTTTAAAGTCTAATATCATCTATTTCAGGGGAAGATTATGACCAACATTTGCAGTCAACCTTAAATATGTGGATTCAGCATGTGTGGTCAGAATTATTATGACTCACTAATAACCTCTGAGACACAAGAATCCAACTGTCTCGGATATTTAACGCTGTTTGGTGCTGATTGTGACGCCTTCTTTAAACAAAACATCTGAATCATCAGTAAAATAAATCTGTTCTTGCACTCTTTTAAAATCTTTATGACACGAAACAGAACCGTCACATCTGATTTTATTCACGAGTAAATTTTATGTCGTGTTGAAATTATACGCTAAATGATCATAAGTGCGAGTTTCCATCTTGAAAATATTCCTCACGTCAACATTCAAAACTGGTAATTAGGATTGAAAATGTCTCTTCTGGTCTTTTAATAATACACCAGACCTACAAATTACAGTGCGTATGGTGTTACGGTGTATTGTTAATGGACTGAACTCCAACACAATCTGCTCTTTAATGTTTAATTAAGTTGTCTGATGTGGGATTTTTCCTCCGTTTCAACCAGCTGCCCTCCAAATACACGACAGAAATAATGTTATTATATATATATATATAGTAAAAGTACTCGATGAAGGTCTTTAATGTGCGTCGAGACTGAATACGAACTAATGAGGCTCGTTGGAGTGTTTCTGCCGTCTGTGTTTATTCCAGACCGTCCGACTTCAAAGAAAACGAGCCGCAGCTACGTGTTAAACCGAAGCGACCTCTAGTGGTCGCGTACGTAACGACAGTCCGACGTCCCGGAGAAGTGAAGATATAGAAAACGAGGTTTTTTTCATCGTTAGGAGGAAGACGTGATGTTTGAGACCGCTGTTCGCTTCCCGTTTCCAGCTACTCTGTTCACTGTTGTCACGGCGATGAAGGTTACGTAACTATAAGGAAGTAAAGTATAACTTTTACACAACACATTTTGAGTGACCGTTTATTAAACTCAACAAGGCGTTCACTTCAGAAACACTCCTAAATGTTGGTGCCTTCGTGTGTCGACAGTTAGCGTCTGTCTACGAACCCCTGATGGACTCCTCTCCTTTTCCGGTTGTCCACGTACATTCGTAAACAGGAATCATTAAAGTCACGTTCAGTTATTCAGTCAATATCTGTGAAAACATGTTTTTATTTTTTTTAGATAAAATCACTTTTCCAACTGAAATATTTTCGACATTAAAACGCCTCTTTGGACTCTTTCCAAACTAATGTGTGACCTCGTACCCGCGGAGGAAGTGTGAGCATGTGAGGCGTTCAGGGAACATCGGTAAACCAGCTATAAAAAGACGAACCTGTGTTGTACTCTCCCCCTCTAAACTGCATGAAAACAAAAAATTAGTCCCATAATCTGAAACTGGTGTCGTTCAGGAACCGGTATGGAAGTCGAGGCGTTGTTAGGGAAAATCTTTGTACGATACAGCGTCAGTTGTTGGAAAGAAGCATGTCACCACATTTAACAACAGAAAGTAGATTTCCTGATGTGAATTTTTTGCGGCCGTCTCCAAGTGTCCGCTAGCAGCCAGTCTGCAGGTGTTATCTGGTTTCTCTCCCGTGTTTGCAGCATTAGTTTCCCTCCTTTTGATTCTAATTAGCTCCTGGGGATATTTTTAGTGGCTCTCTTGATGATTTAATTAGGTTTACAAATTATAATTTTTTATTTTTTTCTTAACCACCACGTCTGCCGCGGACCGTGGCAGCATAATAAACACAATCAGACAACCCCCCCCCCCCACACACACACATACACACCCCCTAGCAGAGTTGAGTCGAGGGGGGGGGGGGGGGGGGGACTTGGCAGTTGGCGGAGAGCGAGGCTGGAAAATGTCTAGCGAGCTGGCATCAAGCGGCTCCTGTTACCGGTAAAAGGGGGAAAACTCCCAGCGCCCTGCCAGCCCCGAGCTCTCACATGCAAACTCCCAATTACACTCGCAGAGCTGCTTTCTCTTTTTTTTTTTTGTTAAAGAGATGAAGCAGAAAGGGGGGAGGGGGGCTGAACTGTTATGGTCGCCAGCCATGGCAACAAAACAAGCTTTAATTTTTAATTTAAGTCGTGAGTGGACAACAACGTGGGACGGTGAGAAGTATCGATCCTCCGTGAGGATGAAAACCTCTCGGTGGGTGGAAGTCTGGGAAAACGTTCTCCTGCTCCGTCCTTTTGGAAAAGTGCCGCAGAAATCGGGATGATTTCATTTTTGTTGGCGGGCGGGCGCGAGGTGTCGTAATAAATTCAGTTGTTTCTCTCTGCGCGACCTCTGGACGGAGACCAACGAGGTCGAAGCCTCCAGATGCTCGACTCCCAGTTCAGTTCCACGTTTTTTGAACTCCTGAGATCGTTACGGCCAAAAGAATCATCGATCGCTTCACCAAACCTGCAGACGAGAAAAGTCTCGTGTGGTTTTGGTGGTTTTTTTTTTAAATGAAAGTGTGATAAAAAGTTGTCCTCTGTGATGTGATTGACGAGTCCTCTGTGATGTGATTGACGAGTCCTCTGTGATGTGATTGACGAGTCCTCTGTGATGTGATTGACGAGTCCTCTGTAGCGTGTCTGCTGGTCGACAGGTGACATCACAGCCGCTCGTCTGCTGCTCTTTGACACCAAACCACCAACTTATCGAGCCGACTGCATTTTTTCCCATTTGAACGTGACGATGTTCTCAAACTGTCAGATTTCCTTCGTAAAATGGGAATTTAATGTTCATTTTATGTGACTATCCTGATATGAGACCAGGAATCATCCTGGATTTTTGATATTTTTATGTCATATTATGGTCTAAGTGCCGTCTTTACCTGGTTTTAAACACTGCGTTACAGTAAAGTGATGTAACTTTCTTTAGTTACATCACGACATCCAGATTACTGACGATTATTGCTCAAAACTATAACAATATTTTGTCAAAGCACCAAATGTCATAACGACAATATTGTCACAGTATCGAGGTATTTGGTCAACGATGAATCTAATTATTAGTTGCAACTCCTAACTAACATAAAACAACAATGAAATGTCTCCTTTATCTTTATAGTTGTTAGTTGGACGTCTCATTATTTTGACGACAGCTTCGTCCATATTCTGTAAATTAATGTTAAATCTTAAACTGAGTTTTTTATCATCATCATTATCAGCAGCACAAACAGAGATTTAAAACACGCATGTAACGTGACGGACGGAGGAATCATCACAGAGTGTTTACATGAAGCTCATGAAGGTTTTAATCTGGAGTGTGTAGGTGTTTTAAATCCTGCAACGTTCAAACTCTCCGCATGCACGCATGTTCTCAGAGCTGCTCTCCTCAACATGTATGTGCAGAATGTGAATCCAACATGTGTTCAGCCATATGTTGGTGTGTGTGTGTGTGTGTGTGTGTGTGTGTGTGTGTGTGTGTGTGTGTGTGTGTGTGCGTGCGTGCGTGCGTGCGTGCGTGCGTGCGTGTGTGTGTGTGTGTGTGATCAGCGTCTCTACCCAGCATTCCTCAGTGACAGCCGCAGGACGACGGCTTCTTTAAATAGCTGCTGCATCACATCCCTCCGACACGGCTGGATGCTCCGAGCTGCGGTGGAGCGTTAGCGCCTCCCTGTGGTCGCAGACTCTCCTACGCTCAATAATAATCCCACCTGGGGGAGAGGGGTGAGGGGGGGTGGGGGGTTGGACTGTCTCACTGCATGAGGTTTAGGAAACTAGAGCCACTTTAAAATCAGGGGGGAGATTAATGTTAAAATAGACGAGATGCAAACAGCTGCATCATCATCATCATCAACAGAAATGTTTTGCAGGAGCAGCAGGAAAACACACGACAACTAAAGTTGGGCCGCTGGGTAAAATGTCAATGAAAACAGAATGCAATGATTTATTTAATTGAAAATAGACCGAAGACAACAAATCAAATTTTATTGTTTTATAAAAAACATGTGCCTGTTTTGAATTTGATGGCAGCAACATGTCTCTAAAAAGTTGGGACAGGATCATGTTTACCACTGTGTTGCTTGTTTTGACAACACTAGGTAAACGTTTGGGAGCTGAGGAGACCCGTTGCTGGAGTTTTGAAAGTGAAATATGGTCCCATTCTTGTCTGAGATAGGATTTCAGACGCTCTTTGGTGTGTATCCTTTGTCATATTTTTAAGTTTCCACGATGCTGCAAATTTGCATGAACGGGACAACATTTCACTTTCAAAACTCCAGCAACGGGTCTCCTCAGCTCCCAAAACTTGGAGCTGCAACAATTTGTCAACTGTGAAGAAAATTAATATAAAAATTTTTTAAAAAGCCGTAGTCACATTTATTTCATGAAAAATTGGTGTAAGATTATTATTTAAAATGAATTGTCTCTCATGAAACTAATTGATAAGCTGTCAAACTGTTGCAGCTACAACGTTTGAGCACTGATGAGACCAGTTTCTGGAGTTTTGAAAGTGAAATGTGGTCCCATTGTTGCCTGATAGAGGATTTCAGCTGCTCAACAGTTCAGGGTCTCCTTTGTCGTATTGTTGTCAGATATGATGTCTTTGGTCTGTTTGCAATTTCATTTGGGTTCACGTGATTCGTGAATCATTGTATTCTGTTTTTATTTTACATTTTACACAGCGTCACAACTTTGTTTAGAAACATGGTTTGTACATACAGGAGTTATATTAACAAAACACACACACACACACACACACTCACACACACACACTCACACACACACTCACACTCACACTCACTCGTTATCAGCACACTCTCCTGCCTCAGATTCTTGGCGTGTCTTCCTCATGGTAAAAAAAGAAACATGCCCTCGCCCCCCTCCCAAGATCCCATAATCCTCTCCTGCCTGTGCCCCCCCCCCCCCCCTCCCACTGAGAGGAGCTCCTGTCCACTCTGTGTTGCGGCAGCAGAGAGAACACACACCTGTTGGGTGTAGAGTTTGATTCTTCAGTCGGACAGCGTCTCCTCTTCAGCCCTGTCGTTTCTCGTGTTTTGCCGTTCTGAATGGGGGGCTGCGGCGCCCCCTGCGAAACAGCCCCCCGACGTCATGTCTAACTCTGGTTTCCGCGGTTACCGCACTATCTCGCAGCACCTGAACGACCTGAAGAAGGAGAACTTCAGCCTGAAGCTGCGCATCTACTTCCTGGAGGAGAAGATCCAGCAGAAGTTCGAGGAGAGCAGCGACGACGTGCACCGGAGGGTAAGAGTGTGAAGTGTGAAGAGTGAAGGGTGAAGAGTGAAGTGTGAAGAGTGAAGTGTGAAGTGTGAAGAGTGAAGAGTGAAGTGTGAAGTGTGAAGAGTGAAGAGTGAAGTGTGAAGAGTGAAGTGTGAAGTGTGAAGAGTGAAGTGTGAAGAGTGAAGTGTGAAGGGTGAAGTGTGAAGTGTGAAGGGTGAAGTGTGAAGAGTGAAGAGTGAAGTGTGAAGAGTGAAGTGTGAAGAGTGAAGGGTGAAGTGTGAAGAGTGAAGAGTGAAGGGTGAAGTGTGAAGAGTGAAGTGTGAAGAGTGAAGTGTGAAGAGTGAAGAGTGAAGAGTGAAGTGTGAAGGGTGAAGTGTGAAGAGTGAAGAGTGAAGAGTGAAGTGTGAAGTGTGAAGAGTGAAGTGTGAAGAGTGAAGAGTGAAGTGTGAAGAGTGAAGTGTGAAGGGTGAAGGGTGAAGAGTGAAGAGTGAAGTGTGAAGAGTGAAGTGTGAAGAGTGAAGGGTGAAGTGTGAAGAGTGAAGTGTGAAGAGTGAAGTGTGAAGTGTGAAGTGTGAAGGGTGAAGAGTGAAGTGTGAAGAGTGAAGTGTGAAGAGTGAAGAGTGAAGTGTGAAGAGTGAAGTGTGAAGTGTGAAGAGTGAAGTGTGAAGTGTGAAGAGTGAAGGGTGAAGTGTGAAGAGTGAAGTGTGAAGAGTGAAGAGTGAAGTGTCTGTGCAATCACAGCCAAAGCAAACACAAACTTTAAAGGTCCCGTATCGGATAAATTCAGGTTATTCATTTAAATTATGAAGCTGCTTGTTTTATGTAGAAGAAAAACAGAGCTGTCGTTCTGTCGCAGAAACCCAACGAGCTACTAGACTGAAGAAAAAACCTGTGATTGGCCTGGAAGTGTGTCACTCAGAAAAGAGTCGGCCAATCAGAAGAGAGGGTCACTGATTTGAATGAACCATTAAAGACACAGACACCAAACAGCCTGTCGAGCTGCAGAAAGAAGAGAGATGGAAAACTTTATCGAGACGATTTTTGGTGTTTAAAACAACAAAAATATTTTCTTATGGCGATCGAGAAGCAAATAAAACACTGAGAAAATATCAAATTATGGGACCTTTAAATCGTCCCATTCATTTTGAATTGTGACTGAATAAATCGTGTTTCTGACGTCCGAGTTGTTTGTAGTTCGACCAAAATCTCTAAACTTCACACATGCTTTCACTTCAACCCTATTTATCATTTTTCCCCTCAGATTTAACTTTTTGGTCCTTTGGAGGGGACCCAACCCTCAGTTTGGGTAACATTGAGGCTAAATTACCAACAACAGCTAACAAACCTCGAACAGTAGAATCTCTCACATGCTTTAATTAAACAATTAACAATCTAATAATGTCACGTTTTTCAAATTACATGAGACATTTTCTTTACTTTTGATACTTTAAGTGTGTTTTTAATGGAGTATATTTTTAGATTGTTGTGTTCAGACTTTTATTTGCGGATCTGAATACTTTTCTCTGCAGAGCTTAATGTCATCCGTCTTAAGTTTTTAATCATGTGAATAATTGAACTATTCAGTGGAACACGTCGTCTCCTTTTATAGCAACGACTCAACATTTTTATTTCAGGGCCTTTTTTGAAGACTTAAAAAACATTGTAAAACTGATGTGTTTCAATTGTGATCTCATGTTGATGAGAACTTCAAAAAGTTCATCAAAAATGTCTTTATTTTACAGAAAATTCAAGTGTATTCAGAGCCGACCCCGTTTACTGTAAACGCTGCCAATCCCATAATGTTTTAAAATCTAAAACCTGCATGATAAACAGTTAAAACTCAAAAATGAGTTTAAGTATAAAACACTGAGCTGCTGGTTTGAAGTGTAACGACAGTGAAGGTCTGACCTGTTTCCATCAGACCCACTGACCCACATTACGTTTACTGCTGCTGTGTGTGTGTGTGTGTGTGTGTGTGTGTGTGTGTGTGTGTGTGTGTGTGTGTGTGTGTGTGTGTGTGTGTGTGTGTGTGTGTGTGTGTGTGCCCGTGTTGTGTGTCATGTGATGTGAATCACCTGCACGTGAGCCGACTGCCCGACGGCCGGTTCAAGGCGGTTTGTTGCTGCTCTGAGAGCCAGAAGTTAAAAGTGGAGGTGTCTCTGGAAGGGGAGGCGGAGGGGGAAGGGGGGGAAGACAGATACAGCAGGTGCTCATATCCCCTCCACCTATTTATAGACCTATTGAGCCCCCGGAGACTGGCATCTGCACGTGAGACTCTGAGGCACGTTTTATTTTGAAAGTCTGACCTAAATTCTAGGATATATCCTTTTTATTAGACACAGTTGTTGTGATAAACAAATCGTTGCGTGTGCACGCTCACCTCTGATTTATGTGTCCTGATTAATACAGCAGAATCATGTCAATATTCTGGACTGGAACGAAAGTTAACTGGTTGTTGCCGTTACTAGTCAACTAGTCTTGTTATAAATCAATATGACATCATGATTTTTGCCATTAATTTTAAGGTCATAAAATTGCATTTGTGATTCAATTTCCATCAAACGAAAGTTATTAAGGATGATTTTTCAGAAATGCATGTAAATGTTTCTTGAAATATGTCGTTAGAGAACAAAGACTCAGCTCGGATGTATTCTAATATCATTTCTATCGAGATTAAAGGTAAAAGAAGTCAATAAAAACTTAATCAGACTGATGCTTAAAAATGAGCAATTTTGACTGCGTGCCTTACAAAGCCGATCCAGAAAGCCGGTTCTGTACTGATGATCATTTGAACTCCGTCTCTCCCAGAACATCGAGCTGAAGGTGGAAGTTGAGAGTCTGAAAAAGGACCTGGAGGACAAACAGCAGCTGCTGGACGAAGCGCTGTGAGTATTTCACTTCTGAAACCCAAAACCATGTCGGTGTGAGAATCTCTGACTGTTTACCTCCAAACACACCGACCCCCCACAATGCATTTCACCCCCCCACAATGCATTTCACCCCATCTGAACAGTCCTAACAGATATATTCAGAGGTTCAGACATTCGTGCTGCTCAGTTTTGTTGAAATGCCTTCAGACAGAGAATCACAAAAACACTCCTTTCATCGGTGGTTTGATTATTTCCCATGAGCCTCGGCGGTATTAGGACTCACCTGGCTAAGCTCCGAGGAATGCCATGTATGGGCTCGTGCTTTTGAAGAGGATGAAGAGGCTGTGTTCTGGGGGGAGGGGGCTGTTTTGAAGGGGGAGGGGCCTGCTGGTTTGTTGTGAACTATTGGAGCTGCAGCACCTGTTTGAGAGGCAGCTGTCCTCCGCTGTATCACGTTCTTCAGCAACTCCTCCTCTGAACCAGCGAACAGAACCGGGACATGAAACGAGTCCACTCACCTCAGATTACAGATTATTAGTTATCTGGAGGTATTTTTAGCCGTGATAACTGTCCAGCACGCTGCTGCAGAACGACGCAGTTTAACAGCTTTTTGATTTAATTGTTGGCTTATGAGACCTCGTACAAATATTTATAACCTGCAGAGGATAAATCCTACTTACAGACTTTATATAAAAGTGTTCATAGCTTCTGGGAAATGGTTCTGATCC
Source organism: Embiotoca jacksoni (assembly GCF_022577435.1). Classification (NCBI taxonomy): domain Eukaryota; kingdom Metazoa; phylum Chordata; class Actinopteri; family Embiotocidae; genus Embiotoca; species Embiotoca jacksoni. The sequence goes on from NW_027185329.1 coordinate 48,817, forward strand.
AGAAGTGTCTTCAGCTGCAATACCAGCGAGTGCCACTAGAGGTCGGCTCCAAAAAGCCTCCGGCTCCATAGACTCCCATTCAACTTCTCTCATCAAATCCAAAGTGAATAAAATGTGTCCATCAGTTATCTCGGTGTTGTTAGCTAAAGTCACTCCTTCTTATTAGTTTTCTGGAGGTCCATCTGAAAATAATCCCTCATTCATTAGAAAAGAAGATTCAAGAAGACCTGTTTTTGGGGGTGTGTCTGTTTGATTGACAGGCCTGTGGTGCAGTCAGGTTACAGCTATCGGTGGGCGGGACGTAGTATCGTCAGGTTTCCAATCAGATCGGTCAGATCCACCGCTGGCTCCTCCCCCAGCTCATCCAAATATGGTCACTTCCTGCTCCAAACCGCTCCGAACTAGCAAAGATGGCGACACATTAACTTTATCCAAAACCCAAGAAAACAACACCTAAATATAAAGAAGCATTTCTGCAGAATTAGAGTCCATATTAGACATATTAGATGTATGATCATATAACCAATCAGATTCCTCATCCTGGTGTTTCATAAATTGGTTTCATAAATCCCGTCAAACTACACAGTAAACTGAGATGAAGATACGTTACAGAGGAGGAGGTGAAACAGGAGTTTAAAAAGGCTGAATATGAATGTTGGATGTTTATCAGGTGGACGTAAAAAATGCAAACAAAAATCAACAAAGAGTTTCATTATTTGATTTCCAAACAGACGGATGTAGGAACAGCGGTGTTATTGTGCAGCGTGGACACTAATCAGGCGGGTCAGCAGTCTGTCAGAGAGCCGAGGAGAGTAAATGTTGGAGTCCTGAGACCCCCCCCCCCCCCCGGCCCCGCCCCCTGCTGCTTCATAAATAAACTGTGCAGCCACAGTTTATCATTGGAGCTATTAACGGAGCCGGGCTGATGGATGTGGGCAGGAAGAGCTGAGTGTGACCTCCTTAGCTGGTGGAGTGGTGACAGACCATAATAATCTCAGAGGAGGTCAGAGGACATGTCCCTCCGGAGGACAGGTTGGAGACAAAAGTTCACCCTCTGAGCTGAAAACCTCCGCGGAGGTTTGTTTTCTGCACGTCGAAGTTATTTCAAAAAGCTGAGAACAGATTTCAGTTTTTCATTCGGTGGATCAGAGACGAGCGTCCGAACTCCTCCGACACATTTAGAATAAATCAAATGGATTTCTGGGGGATATTAACATGAAACAACTTCTCATTTTAATTTAGTCAGCTGAACTTATGATTTTAAGTTCAATTTGTTCCAATTAAATGGAATTTTGAGTAAAAGTTTTATATTTTAGACGAGAGTTTACTGACGGACACGTTAGCAGGACTTTATTATATTGTGATGAATCAGAGATGAAGATTCAAAATGATCAAGATTTCGAGAAATGAGAAACGAGCTTCAGTTTTTGCCAGAATTTCAAAAAAATCTGACTTTAAATAAAGGAAATTTAAATGTTTAAGGCTTCACAACTTCGAATGGTCAAATCAAATTTGCTGTTTTTACAGTGCAAACAATGAATATAGTTCAAACACAGTAAACGCCACGTATTTAATAAGAGAGAAGATTGTTTAGACCGTCATCTTCTCATTAAACTGATCAGGAAACAAGAACCATCTGTTTTTATTTGTATTTTGTTTCACTATTTCTTGAAGAAATTTGATGCATAACATTTTATATCAATTCAAACAGCTGGAAGTCAAAACAACAGTTAAACAAAGTCTGAATATCTCTGAATGGATTCAGGTGATTTTCAAAATACATTTACTTTTTTAGATATTCTTTAATATTTAATAATAAAATGCAGAGGTTTGTAATGTTTTAAAGACGTTTCACTGTGACGGAGTGCGACGACTCACTTAAACTCTAATTCAGGAATAACGATCTATAAAAGTCAGATGGCGTCTAATGACTGAGACACTCTGATGTAAAACGACCCGGATCATCTTCTGAGGAGTTCATTATGAGTCCGGTGGGAAACCTTCCTGTTAACGATGCGCTCGTCTAAGTGAGCAGATATGAATAAATCACGAGTCATGACATGAAACCCATCTGCTACTGAAGTCGGGTTTTATTGCATTACTGCAAAAAGCTGCTCTGAAGTCACTGCTGCAGGATTTTAGTTATTTTAAAGGCGCAACATTCAGACGTGGTACGCAGCTACATTGGTGACACGCAGCAGCACACAATCATGCAAAAAGATATACATTAAATCTGCACACGAGCAGATCTGTTTCTTTCTGCTAATTCGAAAATGAGCTGTTGTCATAGCAACCTGCAAAGGCGCAAACACACCTGGCACGAAGTCCAACCGCTTTGAAACATGCACCTGAAGTTGCGCTCAGATGATCCGCCAGAAATATATTTGGACACGCCCCGAATGGAGTCGCACAATCCGCCTCTAATAATCAAATATAACCCCAGATGTTACAACATGAAAAGTATGATTTTATAAAGCTGCTTCCTGCGTAAAATAATAGTTTTTCAAATGTTGTCACCCCGACAGATCAACAGCCGAGAGCCTGTCCAATCAGAATGAAGCCGAGCTGCAGCGCCGCCTGGCGGATCGTCAGGAGGAGATCAGCCACATGCAGGAAATCCTGGAGACCAAAGTTCAGCTGCTGCAGGAGGTACGAACTCCGACGCGACGGGCGTCACGGTAACCGGTAAACCGATAGATAAAACAATGACTTGAATGAACAATGAACTTCTCCAGGAGGCGGAGCTAGCGCGAGGCCAGGCCCAGCAGATGGCGTCGCTGGCGGACTCGGAGGCCCAACGCCGCCTGGCTCTGGAGAGACGGATGGTGGAGAGGATGGAGGAGAGCGGAGGCTCGGGTGGAGCGGAGACCGACAGGGACAGGTGAAAAAAAATGATAAAAACATCTGTACGACCCAGATTTGAACATAAAACCCAGATTTGGAGAATTTCTAATTTGTCCAACATCATATTTCACTTCATGACTGCGTTGTCTTCCAATTTAAATCTATTTTTGCTTTATAGTAAATAAATCAATTAATTCTCAGTGAAACAGTGAATGCAACACAGGATTTAATCAATTGTTGATTGATAAAAAAAAAATTAAAAAAAATCTATATTTTGTCATTTATCAGCCAAAAGCAGCAGCTTTAATTAATTAATGTGGGAATTTAATACTTTTCTATGTTTTTATCTCATTTTAAATTGAATGTTTGGACTTTTGTTCAGACACAAAAAATAAATCTGAGGATATCTGTGTATTTTTATCATTCTATTTTATTTATTGTATTTTTGGACCTGTTATGTGGACTTTTAATCAAATGATTAAAAGGAAAAATATTAGAGAAAGTACTCATTAGTATCACTTTACAGAGCAGCTCTGACTACATAACTGTCTGTCTGTCTGTCTGTCGTCTGTCTGTCTGTCAGGTTGATCGAGGAGCTGACTCACCAGAGACATTCCCTGGGTCTCCGGGTCGAGGAGCTCGAGGTCAAAGTTCACGACCTTTCCTCCTCTCTGAAGGAGAAAGAACGAGGAGCTGAGGTATTGTTTGTGCTGCATCTTCTCCTCTGTACTTATAAACCTGAATAAAAAGAATAAATCCATACAAACACACACACACACACACACACACACACACACACACACACACACACACACACACACACACACACACACACACACACACACAAACCAAGGATTTAATCTGCATCTGCTCACTGATTTTATTCTGCCAACGTCCTCCTAGTTTATAGAATTTCACAAAATAAAAGTGTGACGTCTTTAAAATCTGCAGGAAATATTTAACATGTTTGAATAAGAAGGAAATTAAATCACGTGAATTTGGTCAAATAGGAAATGTTTGACCAAATTTGTGTGGGAATAAAAATCAGTGCAAACTTGAAATTGAAAAATGAGAAGTAATGAAAGACATGAACACAAATAAAAACCCAAAACACTGAATTAAAAATATGGTTTTATTGACTTTTTCTTTTCTAAATGATCCGATTTTGAAACAGTTTGAGACTTTCTGAAGGTTCTTGAATTAAAAGAAGAGTTTATACAAGTCTTTTCGTGACAGATAATATTATATTCGTGACTTGACCAGAGTCCAGAGGACTTCAGGTCCGTCCTGGACTCCCCCCCCCCCCCCCCCCCCCCCCCCCCACCACCACCACCACCACCACCACCTCTATTCTGAGTGTTCTGGCTCCGACCCACTTACATATCAAACTGTTTTTATAGCCACATGTGGGTCGGTGGAACTTTGGCCGGCAGACAGAAACGCGTCTGCTTCCTGTTTCCACCTGCATCAGACTGAAGATACATCACAACATATTAGTGTGAATAAACACGGGACACGTTGGAGCTCCAGACACTTTAAATCCTTCGGAAGTAGAAAGAAAAGGAGGTTTTTAACGTGGTTTTGTGTGTTTTGTTCTCTGCAGAGTCGAGACGAGCGCCGAGTTCACACACAGATGCAGGTAAGAAGAACTTTTACTCCTCATGAAGTCTGTCAGCTGTCTGAAGCTGCAGGTTTTATTTATTCAGGCAGCACGCGACTCACAGCCTTGCTCTGAGTTAGAGCGCTAGCACCACCTGGTGGTCACTCATCCACACTGCAGGACCAGCATTTAGAGGACAGGAGTCTCACTTCTCTTCTACTTCCTACAGCTGCCTGAAAATCATTAGATATTTTATTTCAACTCTAAAATGAACCAGATTTAGATTTCGAGTTCTTGTTTTTACAGCTAAAACGTTGTTTTCCTATTTCTGTCATTGCTGCTTTTATTTTTTATTTGTATTATCTTTTATGTCCTTTGGTCACATCTACATCTTTCTTGTTCTTCTTTATTTTCTCCTTTTTGACCTTTTTTCAAATGTTTTCAAAGAATCAACCTCCAACAGTTTTTGACGCTGTTTTAATTTTCAAACTTCACAACATTTACTTTAAGTAAAAACAGGATTTTAACAAAATCATTTTTGATTAAATCCCACAACATCATGAAATAGTTGGAAGAAGAAATGAGGGAAATATAATATACAACAAATAAGGAAGAAGAAAATAAAAACAAATCATTCTCAGCTCAGTTTTTTCTATCACGTTTTTATGAAGCCGATGATTTTTAAACTTATAATTTAATTATAACTTAATCTTCAGTTTTGATCGTGTGATCCAAACACAGACATGAAGAGAAACTCAGTTTGTGTAAAGTTTCTCACACACACACACACACACACACACACACACACACACACACACTGCGTGAGAGAAGAAGAAACACGTCCGTCTGTCTGCGTCGTTCGTTCTGAGGAAAATAAACAGCGTCAGTCGTCCGTCAGCGTGTTTGACTCTCGTCTCTGATGACGATTAATTGATCTTTGATTGCACGACTCGTTCCAGACGAATCCGTGTTTGGAGTCTCCAGAGAGGTTTTATAGGCTGATAAATGTACATGTAGTCAGAACCAGAGGTCACACACACACACACACACACACACACACACACACACACACACACACACACACACACACACACACACACACACACACACAGACACACACACACACAGACCACAGAACATGTTTCAGGGATGACTCCGTGTGGATGAATTAAACTTGTTACTCGTGTTATTTTATAGATAATCAGGTCCCGTTAAAATAATTAGTTGCATCCTATAAAATCAAAATAAAAGGAAAACATGAAGATTTGTGTGTTGAACACGGCATCAGCTGTTTGAGGGTCGATTAAAGCATCATGTGATTCACTGACACTAATTCCAGAGAAATGAGGGAGCCCCCCCCCCCCTCCTTCATCATCACACACACACACACACACACACACACACACACACACACACACACACACACACACACACACACACACACACACACACACCCCTCTCTGTGTGAGACTGACATGCATGTGAAGGCCGGACTCACTGGGAAAAACATGAACTCATTCTACGCTGACAATTCAGAGAATTTTAATGACCGTGATGTGAAACACTCAGGACACACACACACACACACACACACACACACACACACACACACACACACACACACACACACACACACACACACACACAAAACAGCTTTATGGAGATGGAAAGTTGCGTTTTGAATTAAACAAGTTGTCAGGAAGGAAAAATAAATGAGCTGTTTTTGCCCACCGAGAGATTTTTCTTTCCAGATGACCGTGACAACAAAAAAAAACTCCCATTTTTTATTCACTGTTATTCTGCAATATTTGTCAGTTATATATTTAATCATCAAGTCTGTCAAAGGAAGATGAAATGGAAACGCAAAAACAACATGATGAAGTCAGATAGAACCTTTGAATGCACATAGAATGTAATAAATTAAAGGTTGAAAATGAGTAAATTAAAGTAAAAACACAAAAAAATATTTGTTAAATAAATCTCAGGTCGATGAAAAAAAAAACAGCTTTTTAATCGTATGTTGAGAAAAAGGTTTTAAAAAATTTATGCAACTGACCCTGATTTTAAACTGATTTTAAAAATATGCAAACATGTGATTCAAATATCAACTTAAATAGTGAAGTCACTCCATCAATTTTTTTATTTGATCTGATTTTGGTTTTTTTTTACGTCAGGAATGACACAATAATATATTTAAATTTAAAACATTTATAAAAGGTTGATATTTTTCATTTGGATGTTCCACTTCTCAGATATCCTGATATCAATGTTTTTAATATTTTCTCTATTGAACCTTTATTTAACGTAAACAGTTTATTCAGGAAAGAGGAAATTAAAAGGCCTGAAGAAGTCTGAAATGTTGATTAGAAGGAGACAGTCAGTATATTAAAGGACAGGGCTGAGGCCCCCCCCCTCCGTTTCCTGTAAATGGTTCAGTCCAGGCAGCTGCAAGAGGTCTCACTCCGACATTTATATCAGGGACCAAAGAAGAAGCAGTAAACTGAGCTTCTTCTTAATGTAATTCCACAAAATTATTATTCATGTCTGTTTTTTGAATCTTTATTTAAATCTTTATGAACATAAAAGAAGTCATGGACACTTTTGTTGTTATTAGCAGAGCTGCAAAACTCCATCAATTAGTTGACAGAAATAAAATTAATCAGCATATAATATGTATATTTAAATTGTTTTTTTTAATCATTGTCATGCATGAGGACGTGTAGTCTGTGGAAAACTATCATGTTTATTATCCAGCTGCTGTCATTTTATAGTCAAATTGAATAAATAAAATAAACTATCATCAGATTAAAGGTCCAGTGTGTAGAATTTAAAGGCGTCAAATGGTAGAAATGGAATATAATAATTAGAAATTATATTTTTCATTTGTGTTATAATCAGCTAAAATGCAGAATCATGTTTTTGGTTCTTTAAAATGAGCCCTTCATAAGACCGCTGCCACGTTGCACTTCCATGTTTCTACGGCAACCCAGAAGGGACAAACCAAACACTGGATCCAAAGAGGGACTTTTATATTTTATAGTTTTGCAGCCACTGCAGATTCTCTTCTTTGATTGATGAAAAAAAAAAATCATCATCATCAGTTGCTCATCATTAGAACATATTAGTGGTTATAAATACATCATATTTTTACTGCTGTGCAATGACATAATTAATATTAAAAGATCAATTTTAAGAAAATGTGTTATTTATGTGGAATATTTCCAGAAATAGGAAATAACCAAGCAAACATTTTTTGAAAAATAACGATCATAGCCCAGTTTTTTTACAAACGGTTCTCGTCACCGCCGCGGAGTGAAACATCCTGTCACACCGACACGATCTTCGGTGTCTGTCAGCGGTGCCTCGTTGTCTCGTTATAAAATCTGCAGGACGTCTGACAGCCTGTCGCTCCATCTTCAGCTGATGGAGGACACCGGACCCGGCGGACCGAGGACCAGGGCGGGGACAGGGACAGGAAACAAACAAACAAACAAACAAACACACACACACACACACACACACACACACACACACAAACACCCGAAGCTCGTGTTTTTTTAGTTTTTTCCGGGTTCGTGTCGGACTGAAGCCGAGCAGCAGCTGCAGCGGGAGATGCTGATCGATTAATCGATTTAAAAAGACAGAGAACACAGCAGAGAATCGATTTTTGTTTTTGTTTTGTTTTTTTTACACGGGGATCAATCAGGAGGACGGAAACGGATCGATGCGACACCACGGAGGAAGTGAAAATGTGACGACACAGATTCACTCACATCTGTCCTGCGGTGGGAAAAAAAAAAATCACACGATCACGTTGCTCAACGTGATCCGACCTGAGAGGAATATTTAATTCGGAACCGGGAGGACTGATGCTGCTGCAGGTCTCCATCATCACGTGACCTACTTCCATGTGTTCTGACCCAAATAGGAAACAAAAACAAGCTGGAAAAGACTGCAGAGATTCACTGCAAAAAAACACATCAATCTGAAGTTAAAACTCGAATCAAAACTTCAGATTTGACCCTGAAACAGGGCGAAAACCACCAGAACCACGGTCCATCTAGCAGCTGAAGCTTTCAGTTAAATCACATGATCTTCTGCTGATGGTTTAAAAAAACCCGTTAAAGAAGAAGAGGAGGAAGACTCAGGACTGGAACATGAAGTACGGAAGCTGAAGAAGGACAAAATCACATCCAAAAATCAGTGCATCTGACTCCTGAAGTTTGGAAACACACGTGCACCAAAGTCCAGTCAGAAAACCTTCAATTTAAGGTTCTGACTTCCTTCACGCGTCGCCGTTCGTCGTGATGCTCGACGCGGTGAAGATGAAGGACGCCTGCCGGATCTGCGCCCGCGAGCTCTGCGGCAACCAGCGCCGGTGGATCTTCCACCCGGCGGCCAAGCTCAACCTGCAGGTGCTGCTGTCCCACGCTCTGGGCCGCGAGCTGACCCGGGACGGCCGCGGCGAGTTCGCCTGCTCCAAGTGCGCCTTCATGCTGGACCGCATGTACCGCTTCGACACGGTGATCGCCCGCGTGGAGGCGCTGTCCCTGGAGCGGCTGCACAAGCTGCTGCTGGAGAAGGACCGGCTGAGGCAGTGCATCGGAGGGCTGTACCGCAAGAACAACGCGGAGGAAGGCGGCCCGGCGCCGCTCGGGCCCGGCGCCGAAGTCGGGATGGAGCCGGAGGCCGAGGACTCCCCCGTGGTGGACCTGTCGGATCTGCAGGATGTCAGGTACTCCGATATGGTCCAGGACGATCTGACCTACTCTGTGTACGAGTCCTGGGCCGATAAGGAGGACCCGGGTCTGGACCAGCACCAACATCAGCACCACCTGCACCAGTGCCCGGACTCCGGCGCCGGGAACAAGCCCAGGCGCTGCCGCGGCTGCGCGGCGCTCCGCGTGGCCGATTCGGACTACGAGGCGGTCTGTAAGGTGCCCAGACGGGTCGGGCAGAGGAGCACGTCCTGCGGCCCGTCTACCCGGTACTCGCCGGGCACTGCGGGTCCGGACGACCCGACCAGAACCTCTGAGGCTGCGACCGTCACCTTCGAGTCCCCGTCGGCCGGGATGGAGACGGACGAGACGCCGTGTGAGCAGCGGAGCTCCAGCCCGGCTTCGTCCGCCGAGTCCCTCGACACCGCCGTGGACGTCGGTTGTCTTCCTGCGGACCGCAAGGAGACGGAAGAACCGGAACCGGAGAGAGATCCTGAGGATGCTCCGGGGAGGAGGGACGCTCCGTGGGACAAACCCCCGACCGAGAGCTCCCTCTCCGCGGTGGAGGTGACGCTGAGCCTCCTGCGGGGTTGGGAGTACCGGCCCGTGAAGCCTGCGAGAGGCAGCCGGCTCCCGGTTCTGGTCAAAGCCAAGCTGGAGCGGGTTCTGGCGCCGCCCGTCCCGCCGAGGTCGCCCTGGGGAGGCGCTTTGGACTGCGACCTTTGGCCCCACCACACGGTCCCGCAGGTGGTGCTGCCGTGTCCCCGGCAGCAGGAGCTGCAGGCGGAGCTGGCGGAGATGGAGGAGCAGTGGACGGACGACTACGTGCGTTGCGGTCCGTTTCGCTTCCAGCAGGTAGATCGGGGAGGCGGCGACACCTGGACGACCTTTGACCTCAGACCATCCACACCGTGGAGCAATTTATAGTTGTCATGGAGACACAGAGCCTCCGTCGTGAAGTGGCGTTATGCAATCTAAAAAAAAAAATCTCCCAGACTGGGAAGGTGTGGCTGAGTTGCATCATGGGAAATGTTGTAGTCTCTGGTTTTGGAGCTTGAACCATTTTAAGGACTAAATATCTGTATTTTTTTGGCCTCTTCTGCACCGATTTTCTTTTATAATCAGTCTTTCACATATTCTCCAACAGTATGGAGGTTCTCCTTCATGAAATTATTTTCTTTTGAATTATTTAAAACTATAATTTGCTGTGAAAGACGTGCTGTCGTCTCGCAGCAGGAAAACGCGACCGGCCTGTTTCCAGCCACTCTGAACATCAGCAGCAGTTCACATTTGATCCAGTTAAAAATATCCAGCTTCCTTTTAAAACATAAATCTCACATTTTACTGCCCCACAGAGGCTGTGAAATCCGACACCTCGAACGAGGTCAAACCTCTCTGGGTTTCTTTTTTCTGTCTCGCTCGTCTCCTTCAGTGCTGACGAAGCCGAACACACACACACACACACGCTGCCTTGATTGCCCTCTCCGTGAGCGCACAAATACCCCTCTTCAGCGGTATCCTAGCAACCCCATCCGTTGCCGTGGAAACGACCTCCCCCAGCCTGAGTGTTTTTCTTTTCTTTTTTTTTTCTTTAAGCGGTCGCTCCCGTTCTGAAGGCTCTCCTCGGTCTGATCCGTCTTTAGAGCTTCTTTAGTGATGCTAATCACTAAATCTCAGACAGAGACGAGCCATCTGGTACCGTGGGGTAGCGAGGGGTACCGTCTGGTACCGTCTGGTACCGTGGGGTACCGTCGGGTATGTCTGGTAGCGTGGGGTACCGTCTGGTAGCGTGGGGTACCGTCGGGTACGTCTGTGTCGGGTCATCGTGCAGCAGGACACCAGGGACGAAATCTACAAACATGACATTCATCCACTGATAACCTCTGCAGACGGTTCAACACCTGATTTATCTCCTGGTTTAACCTCAGAGGAGAACATAGAATAATAAGAACCCTGTTTGGGCATCAAACCGAAGCTTTTCTTTCTGTTTTCATGACATCCGTCCTCGTATATTTTAGATTTCTCTTTTCCCGGCGCTTCACTTTGACTCAAACGGCTGCAGAGAACATTTCACACAGAGATAATAATGTCTCAGAGGGCCGAGTGATGTCACATCACCACACGCTCCTATGACAACAACATAAACAAGGAAGTCAACAACACGCTGCCGTGGCAACCAGCTGCTTTCCCAGGAAGTCGTCTGACATCACTTTCTACTTTCATTTAGTCATCCACGCGGCAGCTGCAGGGAGGAACCTTTTAACCGCCCTCCATTCAGGCCAAACTTTATTTCTGCTCGTCATAATTACAAATTTTTATTTCGTAACATGCAACTCAAAGAAAAGGAAATTAATCGTAACATTTTTGGAGCAGAAAATGACTTTATTTCACCAAAATTATGATGCAGTTTTAATCTTTCTACCTGAAATCTCCTGCAAGTGGTTCTGTATATCGGAGCTGTACTAACGTGCCTCCTCCTCCTCCTCCTCCTTCTCCTCCTCCTCCTGTTGTGTTCTCCAGCGGCTGATTGATGAGCAGCAGGATGAGCTCAGTCACTATGAGAGCGCTGCTGGTCGGTGTGTCGGGGAGCTGCAGAAGGCCCAGGACCAGGTCCGGTCCCTGCAGGCCAAGATCAGAGAGAGCGAGACCCGGAACCAGGTACCGCCGGGACCGCCGGGACCGCAGGGACCACCGGCGTCTCCTCTGAAACCTGAACCCTCCTGAAGCTGCATCACAAATCTGAGATGTTTTGTGTTTTGTGTAGAAGCTGCAGCAGCGTCTCGGTGAGATGGAGATGGAGCTGCGGTCGGCCGGAGACGAAGCTCAGCAGCAGGAGAGGAGCATCCAGAACCTCGGGGACACCGTGAACTCCAAGGAGGCGGAGGTACCGGACGGAGGGAGGGGGAGGAAGGAGGGAGGGCAGAGAGATAAATGACTGTAGGGAGGAACTAGTTTAAACACAGCAGGAAGAAGAGCACAAAAACACAGTTTCTGACTTGAATGGTGTTTCTGTGTGTGTGTGTGTGTGTGTGTGTGTGTCTGTGTGTGTGTGTGTGTGTGTGTGTGTGTGTGTGTGTGTGTGTGTGTCTGTATGTGTGTGTGTGTCTGTGTGTGTGTGTGTGTGTGTGTGTGTGTGTGTGCAGGCTGCAGAGATCTACAGGGTGATCAAGGAGCAGAATAAGATGCTGTGTTCCCTCAAAGAACTCACCAACCGCAGCCAGCTGCAGCAGCTGCAGGTTTGTTGTCCACGCCGACACCGACTGACACCAAACTATCACCCCACCACCCCCTGCCCCCCTCACCCACCCACCCACACACACACACACACCACCACCTCCCCACGCCATCAATCCAGAAACCGTAAACGTTTCCTGTCCCGTGAACCTCTGCAGGTGTCGGGGGCGGAGAGCCTCCGTGGGCAGGGGGAGGTCCTGGCTCTGCAGGCGTCTCTCTTCCAGGCTCAGCTGGAGCTGCAGGCCGGCCAGCGGGCGCAGCGGCAGGCGGCCAGGGCCCGGGAGGATCTGGACCGGGCTCTGGACCGGCTGGAGAAAGACCTGCAGGGGGCGCTGGAGCACAGGAGGGAGACGGAGAGACACAACCAGGTGGGAGAATAAAAAGGAGGAAGTTGCGTTGTGGTGTTTGCGTCCCGTCTCCTCTTCGTAACGTCTCTCTGTGATGTTCAGGAGCTGCAGCTGGCTCTGGAGACAACCCGGTCCGCTCTGCAGGAGAGGGAGGAGCAGCTGAGGGAGGGAGAGGAGGAGAGACGGAGGGAGAGGGAGGACACGGAGAGGAGCGTCGGGGAGCTGAGGACGTCGCTGGAGACCAAAGAGCAGCTGCTGCAGGTCGGATCAGAAACCAGGACATCTCCGTCACTGTGGAGGAGAAACATTCATCATCTGTCTGGTTTTCTTCAGCACACTGCAGATATCCACATCTGTCATCAGATCCTTTAATAACACCGACAGATTGTTTATGTTAGCTTTTATGTCAAGGACATTGTGATATTTTTACATGTATCTCACCATAAAATATCGTCAGCAGACATATTTTTGTATAGTTGTGTGGAGGAGATTGTCTTGAATCTGGCAACATCTGAACCATGTTCGTGGGACACTGGATGACTCAGCAATAACAAATAAATAAAAAGTCATCCATCTTTATTATAATTACATCCATTTGGCTCACTCACACACACACACACACACACACACACACACACACACACACACACACACACACACACACACACTCTCTTACACTCTCTGTGTCGTCCTTCAGGACTACTGTGAGCTGTCGGAGGAGCCGAAGGAGACGAGAGACTCTCTGCTTCAGAAACTCCGCCAACGTATAAAAGAGAGAGACCGAGCTCTGGAGGTAAAACACACACACACACACACACACACACACACACACACACACACACACACACACACACACACACACACATCAAAACACGAGTCTACTGAGAGATGAAACGTCGGTAAACTGAAGCGACCTGCAGACGTCCGTCTCGGTGATGACTCGGCTGTTTTTCCCGTCCGGCAGCGAGCGGTGGACGAGAAGTTCCGCTGCGTGGAGGCGAAGGAGGAGGAGAGCCGGCGCCTCCTGCTGCTGCTCCGAGAGAAGGAGAGGGACCTGGAGAGGCAGCGCTGCGTCCTCACCAACAACGAGGAGACCATCACCGTGAGACAAACCCTCCGTCCTCCTTCTTCTTCTCCGGTCTGTCCGCTCTTCCTCCTCCTCTTCCTCCTCCTCTTCATCCTCCTCCTCTCTGTCTGTCAGAGCCTGGAGGTGCTGCTGCGTGGGAAGGCCCTGGAGCTGCAGCAGGTGGGCGACGCCTGGAGGAGCGTCCAGCGGCAGCAGCAGGACGGCGAGGAGAGGCGGGGCCACGTCCTGAGGGAGAGAGACGGCGTCATCGAGCACCTGCAGGGGGCGCTGCACGCTCGCACGCAGGAGGCGCAGGTATGGACGGAGGACGGGCGCCAGGAAAATAAATCCACTGAAATATAAATTTGATTCAAGAGAAAAATTTGTCTTTTTTCACCACCAAGTTAAAAAAAAAATATATCCTGCTAGTTTTTCAAAATAAGAGCATGCTGTTGTTCAAAGATGTTGCCACAGTAACAATAAGTGATAAAAATAACACCGTGCCTCCTTCTGCAGGAGCTGCGCTGCTCCCTGCTGGCTCAGGTCCACTCGGCTCCGGGACACGTCCTGGAGGAGCTGAAGCTCCGCCTCCAGCTCAAGGACCGCCTCTTCCAGGATTTGCTGGCTGACCGCACCCACCAGGCCCAGGAGCACGAGGGGCAGGTCCAGGATCTGCTCCGGACCATCGGCGCCAGGGACCAGTACATCCAGGTAGAGCGGAGGAGTCGAGTTAGAGACACGGTCCGAATAAGCAAGCTGTGAAACTGACGACGATTCCCCCCCCCCTCCCCACAGGACTCGGCCAGCCGGGTCGGGGAGGTGCTGACGGAGCAGACGTCCAGGCTGCAGGAGCTCCGCAGACAGCTGAGCTCGTGTCAGAGATCCGGAGCGGACTCTGGACCGGAGCTCCAGGCGCTGCAGGAGGAGCTGCGTCTGGCTCTGAGGAGGCAGAAGGAGAGCGAGGAGCTGAGCAGGAGTCGGGCCGCCCGGCTGGACTCCCTCAGCAGGACTCTGTGTGTGAAGGAGGAGATCCTCAGGGTCAGTAAGGTGTGGGGGTGGGAGGAGGGGGGGACTTCCTGTTTGATACTGTTTACACTTCTACTTCAGGAGCTTCTACTGTTTCTACATCAGTAAACAACAACACTTCCTGCTGATGTTTCAAATTAAAAGCATGCCAGAACACGGGGGGATTCTCCCACTGCAGGACTTTTAATGTGAAACAAAAAAAAGGGTTGAATTTACTGTTTGTGTTTTGTTTTGTTGCTGAAGAGCGTTTTTTTAGAAACAATCAAAAAACATTTTCCACATCAGCTGGACAAAGATTTAACTTCCTCCGTCCTCTAAAAACAAATAATCTGTGTTTCTTACTAATATCTGTGTGTGTGTGTGTGTGTGTGTGTGTGTGTGTGTTGTCTGCAGGACTTCCAGAAGCAGATGGTGAACCCGTCAGGCCTCCCTCTGGTGGAGCGACTGACGCAGGAGGTCCAGGAGCTCAGGGAGAGCCTGGTGCAGCGGGACCCAACCGGAGGCCCTGTCGTGGGCCGCCAGAGTGCCGACGGCCGGCAGCCTGAGTTTGGAGGTGGGCATCAGAGAAGCATGGGACAGTATCTGTAGCAGCAGCAGCTCCTCGGTGTGCAGCGACTCACTGCGGTGGCGTTTTTTGTGCTAACTCAGCATAAATGTTGGGACATTTTCTGGGTGGAAACACACTAACACGGATGGAAACCTGCTGGATGTTGGCTTCTAACTTTCGGTCGCTACACGTCTGCACGCTTCATTAACGACACATTTAAAATCACATAATCATATTAAGAATCTGAACCTGTCGACGGCCCGTTTATTCAGTCCTTCCAGGATTTCTCTGAGTGTGTTTTGGGATTAATAGGAACGAAAATGTTTGATTTTGCGGCACATTTTTTACAAATTTACAAATTGAGATATAATTTCAGTTTTAAGTGATTTTTTTTTTTTTTACAGTAAAATTACGAGAAATCGAGAAAATTGCAAGTTTACAAATAAAAATGTGATTTCTTTAAAGCACTACCTGATAAGATAATATATAATCACTTCATTGATAATAATAATGCTGCACATCACCGAAACATTTTAGTTTTAACCTTTTTTTAAATTTATTTATTGAATTTAGAAAACCATGGGGCTCAACCTTTTAAAAAAGACTCATAAAAACTGTAATATAGAACACAAAGGCTATGTCTGCTGTCAAAATAAGAGCTTTAAATCCTTTTTTAATCACATTTATTTAACTCTAAAATAAAGAATTCGCGTTAATTACAATTTCCTGGAGGTGACTGTTTATTGAAAAATCCCAAATTATCGCAGCTTCAATGCAGCCAAACTAACTGAGGATCCTAAACATCACTGTGACAACAAATATCTGACACAAAAAGGCCAAAAGAACATTTTAACGTTGACGTTTGTGCCTCTTTTAAATGAGCTCAGTTCACCAAAGGTAAGAGAAGAGACCACAACCAAAACTGTCGTAAAAGGAGTTCAAACATGGCAGACTTTTTATATTTTGGTGATTTTTCAGGCACCAAAAGCAACAAGAAACAACAAAAATTTCAGATTTAAGTTTGGTTTGGAAGCTGGTGGAATAAATCCACACAGAAACACATACTAACAACTAATCTCCTGAAATCAATCGAGATTTGATCGATAAAAATGACTGAAATAAAGTCAGACTGACATTTTTTATGTACACGAATTATATTTTAACTTCAACACCTCCATCTGGATTTTGTCTTGAGTTTCAATCAGTTTGAAAACATTTAAAAATATATTTTATTTCAAACTTTTATTCATGTTTTAATGCAGTTTTTTGTTACTTTGCACAATTTATTCAACTGCTTTCTATTTAAAGATGTTTTATATGATTTATGAACAGCATCATTCACTGTTTTAAATGTCTTTATATTCATATATGACCTCCAATTATTGTGTGTGAGTGTGAGTGTGTGTGTGAGAAGATGGAAATATAATCTCAGCCTGTGTGAGTAGTTTTGTTGTGTGTCTGTTCGCTTCTGTGATTTTATGAAACTTTGTGCAATCAAACATTCGCCAGTTTGAAAGTCACTGGATCTGCTCATGAAACTGAGCGTCACACTGGAACAGGAAGTACGAACGGTTTGTTTTTGCATTTCTAACCTTCAGATCACGACGCAGCTCGTAATAAATAATAAAACCTGCAGATTTGTGATGTCAGAAGGTCTCTGTTGCATGTTTCACTGCTGAATCCTCGATGTGCAAACATCTGCACGTCCTGAATGAAAAACACGCTGCCCCCCCCCCCCCCCACACACACACACACGACAACTAATCATGGTGCACGTTACTTTAATTCAATTAAACATCCCATCAGTCCAAGTTTTTATTACGTGCAGAGTTTTAACAGCAGCAGCCAGAATTAATAGAAACACTGATGTTATGAGTCTTAATGATTAAATCCTGATAAAACTCACATTTTATTTTTCATAAGCTGTTAAATTAAATCCACGACATGCCAACAGTTCTCCACTCTGCCTGTAATATATTAATTCTAGTCAAGAAATACTACATTTATTCATTTTTATGTTAATCAAATGTAATACTGAGCCACATTTATTAACTGTAAATCAAAGAAAGTTTATTTCTTCATTTTAAAAGCATCATAAGAAACAAGGACATGTCCTCTGTGTCCTCTGTGTCCTCAGCTTCAGATAAATTGCAGAAAATAATCACATGAAATATTTGATTTGACTAAATGTGTAATGCTGCTGGTTTATATTGTGTCCAAATACAAAAATAAGTTTAAAAGTTGCATTTAAATGAACAATAATAATAATAATAATTTCCGGCGTGCAAACAGTAT
This sequence comes from Embiotoca jacksoni, assembly GCF_022577435.1. Classification (NCBI taxonomy): domain Eukaryota; kingdom Metazoa; phylum Chordata; class Actinopteri; family Embiotocidae; genus Embiotoca; species Embiotoca jacksoni. Next base: position 66,494 of record NW_027185329.1, read on the forward strand.
TGTTTCGCTTTTATAGTGTAAAGTTTGACCTTAAATCCACAGTAATAATGAGCTTGTTGATTGTATAAATGTCACATTAATGGTGATAATAAGAAGCAGTCAGATCAGTTTTAAGACTCGTTCATTGATCTCTTTTACTCATCAATAATGAACCTTCACGTCTTTGTGATTTGATTTAAACTCTGGATTAACTCCAATAATCCGTCTGTCTCTGATTCTGCACAAATATGACTTTAAAGTTGAAGTTTATTGGACTGTTTGGTTCCCAGACAGATGTTTCCTTCTGTGCTGACGCTGAGACGCTCAGTTTGATGCTTTCAGAGCAGAAAACCGAAGTAAACAAACACGTAAATACGTTTGGTTTCTGACTTTTTGGGTTCTGCTTCCTACAGGATTGAGCTCAGACGAGGAAGATGATGATCTGAACAGCGAGTACACGGAGAGTGTCGACGACGACGAGTCCAACATCCAGGTAGTGATGCTTATCTTCCTGTTTTACAACCTCATGATATGCAGTTTATTAAATCCTAAAAAAAAACAAAAACCTGCAAAATTAAACTGATGCACAAGCTGCTGTTTTTTTCAGTATATATATGAGGCGATGCGTTCACTGACAGCCGTATTTCTGTCCGTCCAGGGCCTGATGGAGGTCAAGCAGCTGGTGGAGCAGAAGAGGGTGGTGGAGCGCGAGCTGGGCGAGCTGAAGGCTCAGCTGGAGAAGGCCGGCTTCTCCTCGCTGTCGCAGATGAGGTGAGTTTGTATGTTCATGAGCTGCAAATAGGGATTAATCCGCCGCTGAAAATAGTCCCAGGAAGACGCATTACGTCCTTATTTGAGTAACGTTTAAAAAAAAGCGTAATTTTCCAAAACCATAACATTTTGAGCTGCTTTCATCTTCATGAAATCAGAGGGAAGTCTACAAGTATTAAAAAACAGATTGACGTGTTATTTTTGCGGCATTTGTTGACAATAAAAAGGTTTAGAATGATACTGGTCTCTTTTTTTAAAGCTACGTTAATGTACTCTTCGTCCACTAGAGGGCAGCAACTTGTAAACACCTTTCTCTGTTTTTAAAGGAAAGCTCTGTTCAGCCTGCAATCAGAGAACGAAGATTTAAAGCATCAGCAGACCGACAGCAAACAGAGCGATGAGCAGACGCTTCTGGATGAAGAGGAGGAGGAAGAAGAGGAGGAGGAGCTGGATGTGACCATAGAAGGGGAAGAGGAGGAGGAGGAAGAGGAGGAGGAGGACGTGTCGGAGCTGTGGGACGCCTGGGACGGAGCGCTGAAGAGACCGGAGACGCTGCACCTGCTCGGAGACTCTTCTCAGGTAGGATGACCAGGAAGTGTCCAGATTAACGAGACCAAGCTGTCCATTAAACATGTAAAAATGTCGTCTTTAAATTCCCTCCGTCTGTAACCCAGGACGACAAGCTGTCGGCCGTCCGTCAGCAGCCCGTCTCCGCCTCCTCCTCCGGGATGTCTGAGAAGACGGTTCGTCTGCATCAGAAGAGCAAAGAGCTGCAGGAGAGACTGATGGTGTCGGAGGCCACGGTGCAGGCTCAGGCCGAACAGCTGAAGGACTACCGAGACCTGCTCAGTGAGTGGACCAGGACTCATATAACATGTTGTATTTACCTATTATAATATAATATAATATAATATAATATAATATAATATAATAACATGGTGCAGGCTCAGGCCGAACAGCTGAAGGACTACAGTGACCTGCTCAGTGAGTGGACCAGGACTCATATAACATGTTGTCTTTATTTATTGTGCAGCAGAGACAGCCGTGCAGCAGCACAGTAAGCAGATCCAGGTGGACCTTCAGGATCTGGGCTACGAGACCTGCGGCCGCAGCGAGAACGAGGCCGAGAGGGAAGACACCAGCAGCCCAGGTACGTCTGACCGGTCGGAGAATCCAGGTGTCCGCGACCAAAAGTCAAAAAGACTCTCTTTCAGTCAGTTAGAAAACCAAGAAATGTCGACATGCCACATGACAGAAGTCCATTTTTAGCTGAGTAGATGTTAAGAAATGTTTATCACATGTTTAGTGGACACAGACAGAGGATGTCCACATATTTTGGGCACCAGTGGAACCCCATAAAACTTTTGGATTCAGGTCCAGTTTCCTTCGATTAACTCTTCATGGTCCGTCCACAGAAGGTCTGAGATCTGTGAGGACTCTGTTGTGAATTTAGTTTAGTAAGTAAATCTCCAGCCAACAAGTTGTGCTGTGTTGTTGTAATGGAGTCATAGAGACACCAGGTGGCAGCAGAGTTCACCTCTGACAGGAAACAGTGGCACGAACAGTCAAACATTTTCACTTGTTTGGCACTTTTTCAGTTGTACAGGTGAATAAATGATTCACACAGAGACACAAAGTGAAACCTTTAAAATGTCCTTAAGCTGATCTTAGAACAGTTTCAATAAAAAGTTGAGACCCTCACAGAGACGTCAGGATTTGTGATGTGTAACTGTCACGCCTCGACAGGTCAAAGCGTGTCTATTTCACGTTTTGCTGTTGTAGTTTTATTGCTGCTTAAAGGAACCAGATTTGATGAACCTGCTGTTTGTTTTTGTCCTACAGAGTTTGACGACCTGGAGATGTGCACCTCTCTGGACTGCGGCTCCCAGTGGTGGCCCGCCGGCAGTAGCAGCAGCAGCGGCTCCACCTTCACCAAAACCACCACCCAGAGCTCCGGCTACGGAGATGAAGCCTCGTCCCTGCAGCGGCTGGTGGAGGACCTCCGCTCGCAGCTGTCCCGCTCCCAGGCGGTGATCCGCGGGCTGCAGAGCCGCCTCCGCTCCCTCTCCACCTCCAGCGACTACGGGCCCTCGACCCCTCGCAAGGTCAACTGGTCCTTCCAGGCTTCGCCCTCGCAGAGCGGGGCGGAGGACGACGAGGGCTGGCAGTCCTCTGACGGAGGAGCCCTGGCGTCGCCCCGGCACCCCCACCCGGACAAGGGCCTGCGGGAGCTGGTGTCCCGCGTGGACGCCCTGGAGGACCAGCTGAGGAAGGGAGGCAAGAAGTCAGCGGCCGAGGACGGGAAGTCCGCCACCTGGCCGGGGTGAGATTTAAAATCATTATGTGAAATACAGCTTCTAATTAATAACTGCAGTCACTGAGCTGCAGGTTTTTTTTGATGGATATTAATCTGCCGTCTATTAAAATCTAGCAGTGATTGATTTGATGCTGTAAAATGGACATAAAGTCAACAAATCAACACATTAAAATGAAGGCAGAGAGAAGAATAAATGTCAAATAGAGATATCTGTCTAAAATATGATGAAATATGATTATAAAATAGGAGAAATTATAAATATAAGTCTCTAATATTTACCTTTTTTAAAATAAAGACCTGTTTCTCTGCATTTAAAGTCCCTGAATTTACAGTCTGCAGGATTTGATGCTTAAAAACGAGATGCTCCTTCCCTAAAGATGACATCCAAGCTTCTGTATTTGCCCCCCCCCCCCCCCCCCCCCCCCCCCCCCCCCACACACACACACACACACCTTCCCCCCCGCTGACTGACACATGGTTCGGTCCACAGCACAGTACAGTACAGACATCCATTAATCACTGCAGGCACTAAACACCCTGTCAGCCTCCGTCAGCATCAGGACGCGTTGATCAAGCGGAGCCGCAGATGTTTTTATGTAAACTCGGCTGCCCGGCGGTCGGAGGGGGATTAAACCGGCGGCGGCCGGGAACACGCTGTTCTGTCTGTCGTGTACCGACCGACCGACGAGCTGCAGCTCCAGAATACAGTCCGGGCACGTTTCCCTAGCAACAAGTAGGACGTCCTGAAGCCAGGCAGCAGATATAAAAAAAAAACACCAGTTTGACCTCAAAATGAAGGAGAAGGCCGTCAAACCGTTACAGAGAACTTCAACTCAATTTATATCATTTCATTTGGTTCTTCCAAGAACATTTCTTTTGTCACATCTGGATGCTTGTTGAAGGTTCAGATTGTTCAGATGTGAGCGGGACATCGAGAGGATGAACGTAAGGGAGTTTTTTGGGGGGGAAAATGTTACTGATGTGTTAAAAATAATGTTTTTAAATGAAGAAAACATTTTATTGGGTGGGACGACCATGAAGCCTCACACCTTCTTCGTCTTCCACAAAATCAGGGAACGCACTGTGAATGTCATTTGTTTTTTCTCAAACGTTACAAAGGAAGAAGGCATGCTGGGAAATTTCATTGTCCAATGATTTCCTTTTTGGAAAAAGATGACTGCAGGATTTGTTTATTATTAAATAAATAGAGAGAAGAGTTGTTGCTGGATGGTTGTTTTTTCATATCTCAGTTGATAGTGGAACAATTTTAGTCATTTTTTCCTCCGAGAACGAGCAGCTGTCGCTAAAAAATGCAACTCTGATTTCCTCTCTTTTCTGTTGACTCGGCAGTAAATTCGACACCCTGATCCAGGCTCAGGCCCGGGAGCTGTCGCACCTCCGCCAGCGGCTGCGGGAGGGCCGCGGCGTCTGCAGCATCCTCACGCAGCACCTGGGCGACACCACCAAGGCCTTCGAGGAGCTGCTGCGGGCCAACGACATCGACTACTACATGGGCCAGAGCTTCAGGGACCAGCTGGGTCAGGGCAGCGCTCTGGCTCAGCGGGTCGGCGCCAAGATCAGCGGGCGTGAGTCTCCGGGCTTCACTTCAGACGTGAAATATATTTATGCCTCGTCGGCAGAAAGCGTGACGTCACTTTTGTTGTGTTTTCTCACAGGAGATCACTCTGAAGATCCAGACGAGAAGACGGAGCTGCTCGCCATCCGGTCAGTGTGTGTGTGTGTGTGTGTGTGTGTGTGTGTGTGTGTGTGTGTGTGTGTGTGTGTGCACGTCATTGCGGTTTCTATTTAATGACAGAGATGACCTCCTGATCAATGATGGAGGAAGTGGGCGGGGTCTGGAGAGACATCGAATAACCAGCAAAACAGATAGAAGTCTTTCCTTGTTCGGGCTTTTTATTATTTCTTTATAATTTCCTAGAAAATAAAGAACATTTCACATACACGCTCACAGCTAACACACAAAAACAACAATAATAAACATGAAAGCTCAAAGTCAAATAGTGATTAAATTTATGCCATGACTGGCCAATATCTGACACTTTGAACTACTTCTGTTTGGAGGCAACAGGAAGTTAAAAAGAAGAAAAAGTCAGAGACTCTAAAAAATAAAACGTTATTTTATTGTGAAATTATAAAAATAAAAACAACGTTTGTAAACATGAACTACCAAACAGCACCTTCATCAGGCTAGTTTAAACTTCGCACTTCGGACAGGAAGTTACCATGACAACCGCCTCGTCTTCCTAAGGGAGTCAGGAAAATAAGTTGTTTCTCACGTCAAATTTCGTGCTTTTTAAAACATCTCTATCATCGTCTCTGCCGACGACGATGATTCTGACTTCTGACGTTACGATTTGTAACGAAGGAGTTTGTTTGTACATTTAGTTTCTTAATAATGACGTCGGGTCAGATTTCCGTCTGCGCCCCGAAGCAGAGTTAAAGTCGGAGATGCTGCTCTGATGTAACCGCGTTACGAAACCCTGAAGTCCCGCGGTGTGATTGGACCCCCCCTCCTCCCCCAACCAAAAAAAAAAGCACCCAGCTCATTAATTCTTTTTACAGGTCAGTCGTGACCAGCAGGGTGCAGCTGCTGCTGATGGGTCGGCTAATTATAGGCAAGCAAACAAAAGGACAACACAAGTTAGATCAGGACAAACAAGAGTTACACAAGAGGGACAAAACGTTCTGGTGTCGGGTTTTATTACAGAGCTCCACTATTTATTCTATTTAAGTTCTTGTTGGCCATGAACGCAGCACAGTGATGCACACTAAGCAGCAGGAAGCAACGACCTTCAGGAGGAAAAGTATTACAGCCAAGTGTCCCTGAGCCCATGCAGTTATTTCCACTACAGAATCATCCCAGCTGTCCACTGGTGTTTTTTGGTCTTGTCCTTTGCCCTTTAGATTTGGAGAAAATCACTGCATGGGCTCAGGAACACTCGGCTGTAAGCAGACGTGTTGAAGATTTTCTTTTGTCTTAACAAAGGGACCCAAAAATCTGATGTTTTCTCTTCTCTACTTGAATTTTTGATCCACAGCATGAATACCTTTAGTTACTATTTCCTAATTATTTCAGTCTTCTTTCATTATATCAGCAGCTTTATAAAACCTTTAAACAGAAATACGTGTCCGTTTAGTCGCAGCTAAATAAAGTGCAGCTTGTGAAGCTCGTCTCTTTCACGGATGACTGCCGACTTGTCCTGGATGTTCAATCTCTCATAAAAACAGCTCGTTCTATTTAATAGCGTCGGTCTTTAATTTTCATTTTCATTTTCATACATGAGTGAAGAATCAAATAAAATCGGTCACACGTGCGCTCGGTGACGCGAACACGAGCTGAAACAGCCGGTACGATCCTTTAAGCTCGACCGCTGCAGTCATTGTTGTCGTTGGGTAGAAAAGCGTTGAGCGTTTGGGTCAAACACCAATTAACAAACAGTGCTCTGTGAATAATTAGAGCTTCCCCTTGGGGGAGGGGGGAGAGACGGGGGAGGGGAGGGGGTGTAATCTAACATGGCTGCACAGATGGACGACCAGATGTGAAGGCGAATTTGTGTTTTTCTGCGACAGCCATCTCGTCCAGGCTGTCCTCTGATTCAGAGTGCAGTGTGTGTACGGTGTGTGTGTACAGTGTGTGTGTGTACGGTGTGTGTACGGTGTGTGTGTGTACAGTGTGTGTGTACAGTGTGTGTGTACAGTGTGTGTGTGTACAGTGTGTGTGTACAGTGTGTGTGTGTACGGTGTGTGTGTACAGTGTGTGTGTGTACGGTGTGTGTGTGTACGGTGTGTGTGTACAGTGTGTGTGTACGGTGTGTGTGTGTACGGTGTGTGTACAGTGTGTGTGTGTGTGTATGGTGTGTGTACAGTGTGTGTGTGTGTGTACGGTGTGTGTGTACAGTGTGTGTGTGTACAGTGTGTGTGTGTACGGTGTGTGTGTGTGTGTACGGTGTGTGTGTACAGTGTGTGTGTGTACGGTGTGTGTACGGTGTGTGTGTACAGTGTGTGTGTGTACAGTGTGTGTGTACAGTGTGTGTGTGTACGGTGTGTGTACGGTGTGTGTGTGTGTGTACGGTGTGTGTGTGTGTGTGTACGGTGTGTGTGTACAGTGTGTGTGTGTACAGTGTGTGTGTGTACGGTGTGTGTACGGTGTGTGTGTGTGTGTGTACGGTGTGTGTGTACAGTGTGTGTGTGTACAGTGTGTGTGTGTACGGTGTGTGTACGGTGTGTGTGTGTGTGTGTACGGTGTGTGTGTGTGTGTGTACGGTGTGTGTGTACAGTGTGTGTGTGTACAGTGTGTGTGTGTACGGTGTGTGTGTGTGTGTGTACAGTGTGTGTGTGTACAGTGTGTGTGTGTACGGTGTGTGTACAGTGTGTGTGTGTACAGTGTGTGTGTGTACAGTGTGTGTGTGTACGGTGTGTGTACGGTGTGTGTGTGTGTGTGTACGGTGTGTGTGTGTGTGTACGGTGTGTGTGTGTGTGTACGGTGTGTGTGTGTGTGTACGGTGTGTGTCGGGGCTGCAGCATGTAAACTGTAAAAATCTTCTTTACAAGCGAATCTTTCTTTGAAACAGACTCAAAAAAAAGAAAACTTAATGTAATAAATGCATTATCCCTTAAAAGCAGGATTAGCAATTAATGTTGAGCCACTCAGAGCTGGTGTGACCAGATCCCAACAAACCCGTCGAGAGGTCAAGAGGACGAGTTCGTGTGCGACTGAAAGGCTGTCTGAAAAATTGTTAATGTCGATGCAGCTGAGAAAAGAAACACAGAAAAAAAGAGTTTGGAGGTTAAAGGTCAGAACGTGAAGGACTAAAAACATGTTTATTTGAATTATTTCTGAACTACCACACAAAGTAAACTGGGGGAGGAGCCAGCGGTGGATCTGACCGATCTGATTGGAAACCTGACGATATTACGTCCCGCCCACCGATAGCTGTAACCTGACTGCACCACAGGCCTGTCAATCAAACAGACACGCCCCCAAAAACAGGTCTTCTTGAATCTTCTTTTCTAATGAATGAGGGATTATTTTCAGATGGACCTCCAGAAAACTAATAAGAAGGAGTGACTTTAGCTAACAACACCGAGATAACTGATGGACACATTTTATTCACTTTGGATTTGATGAGAGAAGTTGAATGGGAGTCTATGGAGCCGGAGGCTTTTTGGAGCCGACCTCTAGTGGCACTCGCTGGTATTGCAGCAGAAGACACTTCTGGATCGGAACCATTTTACAGACCTGAAGCTACGAACTCTTTTATAAACAGTCTGTGTCGGAGACTCCTGGTTTGTAGTATGTGTGGATTTTTTGTTATTTGGGGAAAGTGAAGTGTAAAAGTGTTACTGTGGATACAATAAGTGTGTGTGTGTTGGAGTGTGACTGCACTGATGGCGTCACGCCGTCGGACTCGGGGCATGTTGCTGCCTCTAATCAGGTTAAGTTATTAAGACCTCGAACGGGCCGGGAAATAGGTCAGGAGGAGCTAAACGCAGAGAGAGAGAGAGGAAACGTGAGCGATGAAGCTCGGCAGAGAGAGCATCATCATCATCATCATCATCATCATCACTCCTCTTCAGTGTATCAGCAGCAGCACATGGTGCTGAACATCCAGCAGGGCACTCATCTCCCTTATGTAAGATGTGCTCATCATGAACTGGGATTTTCCTCCATCGGTGTCACACCGAACAGAGATGACTTGAATTTTCCTCTTCCTCTTCTGAAAGTTGTTTTTCCTCTTCAGACTTTTTACATTTTTTTAAAAAATCCTGGAAAAGAACCAAAAACCCCATCAGAGAGGAAGTTTGCGTGTTTTTTAAATTTATTTTTCAAGGATGGACGGATGCAGAGCAGAAGAAAGAGCAAGCGCTGCTGCTTTGTGGCCGATCATTGAACTCGGCTCTTCTCTTTCTGCGACGGCTGCCGGAGCGTGAACGGCCGAGCCCTCGAGGATCTGATCATTTAAGCAGCTGCAGGTTTCCTCGGGCAGCGAGACTTTTTTTTTTTTTTTTTCCATCTTCACCTCCTTCCGACTTTCGTGCTTTTTATTCGAAGCTGCACTCGGGGATCCATTTTCTGATGCACGCTGGCCGATCTGCTGCGTTTGGATCTGCAACATCTGGATGCAACTAAATGCAGAAATCTGCTGCGTGAAGCTGCTTTTTTGTTGTTCTTCTCTTTTAACTTCCTACCTGAGATTTTAGTTCAGGAACTGTTCGGGTTACCACCTGCTGGGCCGAGCCCATACGCTCCCAGGATCTGTAGGATCTGTGTGTGTGTGTGTGTGTGTGTGTGTGTGTGTGTGTGTGTGTGTGTGTGAAGGAAAACCAACCAAATCCATCTCCCTGGGAAGCCTTCACATAATCGGGATTTGCTGTGCTTTTCACCTGATCGCACACACGCTCAGTCATCCCTCCCTCATCCCTTTTTATCCCTCGCTCACGCTCTGCTGTACCTTCTGCCACACACACACACACACACACACACACACACACACACACACACACACACACACACACACACACACACACACACACACACACGCCGCCACTAAAGCTAATGAGCGGCGCTCGGTTTGCTCTGGAGACGAGAGGACGGGACTGTAACGGAGTGAGTTCAGCAGGAAGGAAGGTGGACATGGCCGCTCAGTAGGGGGGAGAGGGGGGGCGGGGGGCCCGGAGATGGCTCCTCTGTGGAAGGCCATGCTGTCGAAGAGCAGCCCGCTGTACAGAGACTCCCTGTTCTCCTTCTCCCTGTGGGAGTGGAAGGCCCAGGAGAGAGAGCTGCTGCTGCTGAAGAAGCAGAGCGACCGGGAGAGGAGGGCGATGCTCGCACAGTTCGACAAGTAAGACGGGGACACACAAAAAAAGACACACAATTTTATATATATCGCTTCATAAAAACAACTTTACAAAGCTCTTTTCAAAGAGGTTAAAATCTAACGTCTTTCCGACATGGAGGCCGGAGTGTGATTAGCGTAGCTTAGCATAAAGACTGTCAGCAGGGGGAAACTGCTAGCCGAGCTCTCTCCAAAAAGATGATTTATTCACCCGAATGTAGTTCAGTGAAGCCGAACACAACCGGAGATGATAAAATGAGGTTACTGACGTGATTTCTTCCTCTCAGCGTGTCTCCGGCTGGGTTTTTTCAGACTTGAGGTTTTAGTGTCTGGACAGGCTCAGTTCAAACAAGCGAGACGGAGTCCAGCAATCAGTGAGATTTAGATTAATAATCTGCTGAGGCTATTTTTGAACTCTGGACGGAGACGGGCTGCTTCATGTCGTAAGATAACGACTTGGTGAGACTCCTGAACACGTGATTTCTGATCCACGTCGTGACATTTAAAAAAAAAAACTTCAGAGAAACTGATGCTACTAAACAGAAAGATGATGTGATGCGTTCACTGTTCATCGTTGCCTCTGAAGCTTTAAGACTCTCAACAGGAAACATCTGCTGAAGATGTGACGCCCACACGCACACGCACACGCACACACACACACACACACACACACGCACGCGCACACGCACACGCACACGCACACACACACACACACACGTGACAAAATCAATCAGTTACATCATCGAAAAAACTTGCAACAGCATCAATTACTGCCACAATATAAATCACTGTACAGCATCTGTCGCCATGACGATATCAATCACTGCAACATCGATCACTTTGACGGCACCATAGCCACCGCCCATTTATCTTCATTATTGATTACTCTGTGGATTCTTTTTTTGTTTTTTTTTACGTTTAAAAATCAGCTGTTCGGTCTTTAAAATGTTGTGAAAATGTTCCGAACAAACATTTCACAACCAAAAGATGTTCAGTTTATAATCAGGGAGGAGAAAAAGAAACCAGAAGACATTCAGACAAAACTGAAAACGATCAATCGATTGTCAAAACTGTTTCTTATTCTTTTTCTACCAAATTAAATTGATTAATTTACTAATATTTGCTCTTTTATAATCAAACTTTTGATAGAAGAGCTAAAAAAAAAAAAATCCACAAGTTGTTTGTCGAGATTCTGATGGAGGAATTACAATACAGGAGCACAACACAACAACATAACACAACAACACAACAATATAACACAACAACACAACAACACAACAATACAACACAACAATATAACAACAATACAACACAACAATATAACACAACAACACAACAATACAACACAACAATATAACAACAATACAACACAACAATATAGCACAACAACACAACAATACAACACAACAACACAACAATATAACAACAATGCAACACAACAATATAGCACAACAATACAACACAACATAACACAACAATGCAACACAACAATATAGCACAACAATACAACACAACAACATAACACAACAATACAACACAACAATATAACACAACAATACAACAACAACATAACACAACAATACAACACAACAATATAACACAACAATACAACACAACAACACAACAATATAACACAACAACACAACAATACGACACAACAACACCACAATATAACACAGCAACACAACAATATAACACAACAATACAACACAACAACACAACAATATAACACAACAACACAACGATACGACACAACAACACCACAATATAACACAGCAACACAACAATATAACACAACAACATAACACAACAACACAACAATATCACAATACAACACAACAATATAACACAACACAACAATATAACACAACAATACAACACAACAACACAACAATATAACACAACAACACAACGATACGACACAACAACACCACAATATAACACAGCAACACAACAATATAACACAACAGTATAACACAACAACATAACACAACAACACAACAATATCACAATACAACACAACAATATAACACAACACAACAATATAACACAACAATACAACACAACAATATAACACAACAACATAACACAACAACACAACAATACAACACAACAATATAACACAACAATACAACACAACAACACAACAATACAATACAACAATACAACTACAATACAATAATACAACAATAAAACACAACAATACAACAACAATACAACACAACAGCACAACAATACAACAATACAATACAATACAACAATGCAATACAACAATACAATAATACAATAACAATAACACAACAATACAACACAATGATACAACAACAATACAACAATACAATAATACAATACAACACAACAATATAACAACACAATAATGCAATACAACAACAATATAACACAATAATATAACAACACAATAAAACAACAACACAAAAATACAACACAGAGCAATACAACACAACACAACAATACAACATAAAAATACAACAACAATATAACAACACAACAACACAACAATATAAGTTATATAATTATAAGTTTTTCATGCTTTTGGAGAGAAAAACCAGGAAAAAACTATTCTGTTGTCATTTTGATCATAAATTAATGCAAATGTAGAGTGACTAACATGTGTGCGTGTACGTGTGTGTGTGTGTGTGTGTGTGTGTGTGTGTGTGTGTGTGTGTGTGTGTGTGTGTGTGTGCGTGCGTGTACGTGTGTGTGTGTGTGTGTGTGTGTGTGTGTGTGTGCGCGCGTGTGCATGTACGTGTGTGTGTGTACGTGTGTGTGTGTGTGTGTGTGTGTGTGTGTGTGTATCAGCCTGCCATTGATTTCCGTCGACCTTCACCTCAGCATCTGTGTGGGAACACGTCACTGTTAATTAAATCAGCTGTAAGCGACACGCGTGTTATTCGTCCTGTCTAGCGCCCCCCCCCCCCCACCCCCCCAACTCTGTCCATGTGTTCGTGTGCAGTTTTCTGCATCGTCACATATGTGCGTCTAAGAGGATTCCCCTCTCGATGAGGACAGCTGACAGGTGACTGAAACACCTGCTGCATCGCCGCTCTTTAATACATCACAGCTCATCTCAGTCTGTCAGCGCAGCGAAGCTCCTCCTCTAAATGTGACATCTGAAAACACAACGGATTCTTTTACGTAATATTAATGTGTGTGATGTACTGAATGCTGAACTGAGTAGCCGTGAAGGGAGCATTTAAGGCCTCGTTTTTATTGGCAAAAGGTTGTTGTTCTTTTACACGGTTGATTGTTTTTATCTGCTGTGTCATTATTTATTTCTAGTTTATCTTAAAGGGACAGTGAACGTTAATAAAACTGCTGAGTCAGCAAAAGAGGCAATAAGAAACAACAATGCATCAAAATATCATTGAATTAAATCAGAATCAGAGTCTTAAAACAATCTACTGATGTGGTTCGTTGCTGAACGTGCGAATTTTATAATCTGCTGAGTGTTTCCTAAAACATTCAAATTAAATTCATGAACAAAAGCGCAGCGTGAAATATATTTTAAATTAGAAAGGAAGTCTGTGGAGCTGCTGATTTAAATACTTCTCTGTCTAACAGTTTAAAAAAAAAATGTTTTTATAGTTTATTTGATTTATTACACTGCTGATAAATAAATCAATCTGAGAAGCAACGTTTGCTAAAAGCTTGTTTTGATTTGAATTTATTCAGGTTTTTATTTCACCGGACTTGTTTGGACTTTTTATTCTTATCCAAAAGTAAAAAAAAATTAAATTTCAGTTGCTTTTAATTAAGAAACCTGAAAACTGAACAAGTGAACTGGATTTACTAACTGTCTTGTGTGTGTGTGTGTGTGTGTGTGTGTGTGTGTGTGTGTGTGTGTGTGTGTGTGTTCAGGCTGAGTAAGGAGCTGCAGCAGAAGGACAAGGTCATCGAGTCCCTCCGTGCCAAACTGAACCATCATCACCATCATCATCATCATCACCCCCACCGCTCCGACACGCCCTGCAGCGGCCACGCCCTCTCCGACACCACCGACCAATCGGATCGCATCTCCTACGTGTCCGACGAGCACGGCTCCACCCACGAGGACCTGGAGCTGGGCTCCGACGGGGACGCCGCCAGCGAGCTCGGCCCGGAGGAGGCGAGGACGTCGGCCCGAGCCGGCTCAGGTGAGACGGAAGACACCTGAACACATCGCATTCATCCTGAGGGACTATTTTCTGCAGCGGATTAATATACTTTAGTCACATGACCTCTGTGTGTGTCTGTGACCATCCATCCTCTGTCTCCGTTCCCAGATTGTCCCTCTCATCATGGCAACCTGTCACGTCATCCGTCCGTCCCCTCATCCGTCACCTCATCCGTCACCTCATCCCACCGAGCCCACTCCTGCCTCAGCTGTCCCAGCATGCATTGCCCCGGCTCGCCGCACAAAGCGGCGGATGTGCAGAGTCAGACAGGTAGGAGGGAGCTCCTCCACGTGGATTATTTTTCTCCCCCTCTGGTTGGACGCTCCTTCCTCAATCTGTCCTTCATCTTCCTGCTTCCTGTTTCTATCCGTCACTTCTTCTTCTCCTCTCCCAGCTCCCGTCTCTACTCCCCATCAACCTCCACCCCCCTCCTTCTCCTCCTCCTCCTCCTCCTCCTCCTCCACCCTGAAGGCCCCCCTGCTCCTCCATCCTCCCCCCTCAAACCTGCGAACCCGTTGCCACGGCGGCGGCGGCGGCGGGGGGGGGGCGGGCTTCTCCCTGGCCGAGGTGCACCAGGAGCTGCAGATGTTACAGAGGCAGCTGGGATGCGGCAACAGTGCGTCCGCATGTCTCCGTGAATCCGTTTGAAACTTAACAGACTAAAACGTGTTTGAGTGTGAAAAATTATAACTAAAAGTTTTAGAAAGAAGACATTTTTCTTTTCTGCATCCAAACTGCATAGGAAATGAAACACTTTGAGTTTTTCATCCATAAATTGAAAAATAAGAAACAAACGTAACGTCTAGCAGGAGATCCTGTGTGCTCTTATTGTTATTGTTATTGTTATTGTTATGGTTATTGCTGCATGTCGTCTTCAGCCTGATGAACGTATCTCGCTGCTGCAGCGCAAAAACATATGAAATGCTCCCAAAACAAAGATAAATCAACCCACTTTTGACATAATTTGCACGCTCAGCACATTTTATTTTCAACCTCAGACCAACGTTTGGGGTTCGTAAACTGTCAAAGACGCTGCAACAGTTCGCAAACTTTTATAATAACACAAAAAAACTGATGTGTGTAGTTGAAAACTAACAAAAAATATTTCACGAGATCTTTTCTGTAGTTTCTCCTCCTCTCATCAACATATCCCAATATTTTTGTCTTTAAATTTGAACTATTTCATATTTAAAGCACAAGAAGAAGAAGATTTACTGCTCTCTGTATCTAAAGACACTATTTTTTTTTATTTTTTTTTAAATTTTTTTTTTTATTTTGTCATCTTTCTAATTATTCAGATGTTTCAGTGAAGGTTATTTTTTCGAATTATTGAGACAGAAACCGGCGCAGTTTATGAATTCGACTCTGGAGACTCCAGCTGTACTGAACTTAATGAGCAAAGGCTGGATAATAATCTACCCCTCTTCCTCCTCCTCTTCCTACTACTCTTCCTACTCCTCCTCCTTCTCCTCCACTGCTTCAAGACTCATTAAACAAACTGCTTGTCACTCGAGGCCGAACGAACCTCCGGCTGCAGGAGGATTTGATCTGAAAACACCGATGAAGCTCTCGGAAAGCTCAAAGCAGACGGATTTCACTCCCTCTTTAACACTCTGCTTCCTCTTAGCCACTAACCCTCCAATCAGTGCCTTCATCCTTCGTCTTCCTTCTCTCACCGGTCTTTGTGTTTTTTGTTTTATCTGCAGGGTTTTCCGCTCCTCAGTCCAAACCTCTTCCCGGCTTCCCGTTCCACCACCAGCAGCCCGACTCCTCCGCCTTCCTGCCGCTCTCCTACCAGGGATACCAGCCGTCTCCGTTCGGCAGCGCCGCCAGCAGCTGCAGCCTGGACGCCAGCCTGGCCATGAAGGCCGGCGCCAGCCTGCTGGAGAGCAGTGCATTGTGGGATATGGCCTACGGGACCCGACCGGCGGACCTGTCGTCGGGGTCGTCGGGGTACCAGTCGGGCACCAGCAACACAGGTAGAAACTGCACGTTCACACTTTAAATGTCTCTGATTAACATGTGGGGATGATTTTTTATTTATTTATTTGTGAATTAAGGCCTTAAAAAAGAAATAAATACTCACACGTTAAGTAAGATTTCTCAGAAACTCAAAGATATTCAATTTAAAATGCTGAAATGAAGACGTAGAAGAAAAAAAAGAGCAAGAAATTCCTCAACTTTATGAAGCCAGAATCATCTTCTCTTATGAAATGACGATAACAAGTTATCAAGGATCAGTTTTTTACTTTTTCT
This sequence comes from Embiotoca jacksoni, assembly GCF_022577435.1. Taxonomy (NCBI): domain Eukaryota; kingdom Metazoa; phylum Chordata; class Actinopteri; family Embiotocidae; genus Embiotoca; species Embiotoca jacksoni. The sequence goes on from NW_027185329.1 coordinate 82,849, forward strand.
GTTCTTTGCCTGATCAATTATTCAGCTGATTAAGAGAGAGAGCGTTCGGTCGTATTTCAGACCAGATGTTGTTTTCTGCTGCAGCTTCGGACCTGATGAAGGAGCACCTGAGAGAGATCCGCAGTCTGAGGCAGCGGCTGGAGGACTCCATCCACACCAACGACCGCCTCCGACAGCAGCTGGAGGAGAGGCTGGCTCGCACCGTCACCGAGAAAGGTAACACACACACACACACACACACACACACACACACACACACACACACACACACACACACACACACTCTGAAGACTCACTCTCCATTCATTGAATTCAGTTTCCACCAAAAAAAAAAGAAAATATTAAAGGTCACATTCGCCCGATAAGTTCAGAGAGCATCACGGTGATGCGTTCAGGAACGCAACAACCTTCAAGAGGAAGTTTTCAGAGTGTCGTCTCTGGATCGACATCGTGATCACTGGTACATGAACATTAGTGATTTCACCGTGAAACCTGAAACTGGAGCAGAGAAACATCTGATTTTAGGGGTCACATTGTTCAACACATCCGCTTACAGCCGAGTATTCCTGAGCCCATGCAGTGATTTCCTAAAAATCTAAAAGGCAAAGGACAAGACCAAAAACCACCAGTGGACAGCTGCGATCTGTGGGCCCTCAGGCGGGCCCTGCTTTCAAAACAGCCATGATTCTGTAGTGGAAATCACTGCTTGGGCTCAGGAACACTTGGCTGTAAGCGTTACTGTGTTGCGTTCAGGAACACACTCTCAACGTTTTTGATTGCACCTCGTACGAAGGCTCCAGGCCACATTAATTGATTCATGATTTTATTTGGAACTATTTCTTCCATAAAACTGTTAACTTACAAAAATTCTGTAAAAATGTCAATAAACATTAAAAAAGGTTTTAAACATCAATCTTAATGGTGTTTACAGAGTTTTCTGTTTGATTTGCTGAACCGGAGTGTCTTTTTTAAATGGCTTCTCCGTCCTCTTTCACAGGTGCTCCGACCAACATCTACATCCAGGGCCTGGACTCGGTGAGCCAGCTGTCCAGTGAGATCCGACTCCTGAAGGAGGAAAACGTCGTTCTGCAGAAGCAGCTGAAGCAGACGGCCAGCGGTACGGTCCGGTTCTCACCACCACAACTCGGTGTCGAGAGCAGATTTAAAATGTTTTTAACTGTCTGGCCTGCAGAGGGAAGTAAGGAGGCGGAGCAGCTGAGGGAGGCGGCGCTCCTGGAGCTGTCCAGGTTGAAGGAGGCGGAGCTAGAGGCAGAGAAGTGGGCGGAGCAAAGCCGGAAGCTGCAAGCCGAGGCCAAAGCTCACAGCCAGGAGATCATGCAGCTGAAACAGGAGAGACAGAGGAACCAGGAGACCATCAACAGGTAGTGTGTGTGTGTGTGTGTGTGTGTGTGTGTGTGTGTGTGTGTGTGTGTGTGTGTGTGTGTGTGTGTGTGTGTGTTCTTGGAAAGTTTTGTGCACAACAATAATGTGTGTGTGTCTTCAGGCTCCAGCACGAGCTGAGCGTCCTCCGGCAACAGCTGTGCGAGAGCCACAGTTTGGTCCACTCTCTTCAGTGTGAGCTGCAGGTGCATCGCAGAGTGGGCGGAGCCAACACAGACACACACTCAGGTAAGACTCACAGACGCACAACTCAGGTGTGTTTATGTGCAGACTGACCATCTAAAGTGTGTTTTCATCAGCTGGTCCCTGCAGCCGTGCTTCTATTTTTTTTTCATGGATGTGATGACGCTAAAATTCCTCCATGCGTGTGTTTTGTAAAGTTTTAAATGTTCGGGAATCGTGCGAGCACTTGAACGCCTCGTAGCCTGTTAAATTCTGAAACAACTGAACCAAAAATAAAACATGTACATACGGGAGGTTTGTCTCCCCAACTGCTTTCTGCGCTCATCATCTGGTGTTTGTTGTTATCTGAACAGGTCAGGTTGCCGACGGTGACCAGCCAGGACGCAACGCCGCCGCGACCTTTGACCCCAGAGAGCTACACATTCAGCTGGAGCAGCAGCGGCAGCAGCAGCAGCCCGGCGCCCGGAGGCAGCTCTTCGGCGGTCAGTATGTCAGAGAACGAAGAAGGTTTTATGGCGGGAGGAGATTTCCAGGTCAGCGCTGATGAAATGTGCGTCCACAGATAAAGTTCCCTCTCCGCCAGTCCGAGACACCGGACTCGTCAGTCCTTCGTCTCCTCTGCACTCCGGACGGAAACATGCCGGGGAGACTGGAGCAGCTGATCAGGGTGAGAAGTTCACATTCAGGCAACGCAGGACGAACAGTTCAACCAAAAAACAGAGTTTAGTTTCACTTGTTTTTATGTGCATGTCATTTTCTTGCTGTGAAATACTTCGAGTGTAGTTGCAGATGTGCATAAAGTCAAAACAAGGACAGGTGGAGTAAATACAGTGAACAGGTGAGAAAGAAACAAGCAAACAAAAAAACAACAATAGCTGAGAGAGATGTTGTGCAGGACTTCCTACAGTGCGCGTACATTTTTAAAAATCATTTTGTTTTTGTACCATCCACAAGTTGTTACTTTTGTGCAAAAAAAACCAAAAACATAAATCAATCACCGATCGCTTTGAATTTCCCAGCATGCCCTCTATCCTTCGTCCCTTTAAAGAATAAAGCAACCAAATTAAATAGGTGTCAATGCTGGTAGAAATTATATTTGTTTTTATTCAAAAATGCAATTTTCAATTGGATTGTGGCCCAAAATGTAAAAAACTTGACTGTAATAATCGTGTAAATGGTGATGTTTACAACATATCAGAGATGGAGGAGGGTTGCATGAGTCCTGGTGTGACTACAGTGCAGATCGTCCTGAGTGTTTAAGAAAGGTTCCTCACACGTTGTAAAATCTCTTCAAACGCGACATGATGCTCTGAAGCCGTCGAGGATGTGCTGATGCTCAGAAACTAAAAACAGGACTGTTTGAGGGAAAGTGAGAGTGGCGTTCAGGGACCCTCCCCGCTGACTGTCCCGTCTTCCTCCTCCAGCCGCTGCGACCCTGCAGGGCGGAGCTCCAGACGGCTCCTTCGCCAGCCGCCACGGCCGCCACGCCGTCGGCCACATCGACGACTTCTCGGCTCTGCAGCAGCAGGTCCTGGAGGGGAGCGGCCTGCTGCGCCGCACCGAGGCCGCCCTGCACGCACTCAGCGCCTCGCAGGAGCTCCGCCTACATCAGGTGAGAGAGGGGGAGGAGCCAGGGACACCTGAGAAGGTCAGGTGACAGCTGCTCTGTGAGAGAAATTTGGAGCATAAGTTTTTGTTTGTGGAATGAGAAATAATAAATATGGAGAAAAACAAATATGAAATAATAAAATCAAAAATAAGAATAATGGAAAAACAATTATTGCACAAATTAATTGATTAAATTATTTTTGTCTTTTTTTATATATGTATTAAATAATTTTCTTTTATAATATCTATAATATATTTGATTAGGACCCACACAGTGTTTAATACTCTGATGCTTTGAGCATCTTTAATTATTTTTCCTTTATTACTTTGGGAACAAATGTTTTATACTTTTTTACACACTTGATGATTCATTCATGAACCGAAAGAAACATAATTAGATGATCGTGAGTCCGACTTGTTTCGACTCCCTGCGTTTCGTGCGTCAGCCCGCAGACTCTGGTTGCGTCAGGACGTTGCTGTCGGACACCGAAACGCTGCGTCAGATCCTGGAGGAGGTGGAGTCTCTGCTGAGGATGTTCTGGAGAGCCGCTCTGCCCGACTCCGAGGAAAACAAACAGGTCAGAACCGGCGAGAAAGTCTTACAATATAAAAAAAAAAAAAAAACACGTCTGTATGGTGACAAATTCAACTCAAAAGTGGTTTCCGAGTGATTCTCACAGGGTCTACGAAGGTTTCTGGATTGTGTTGCGTTTAAGTGCTGCTCGAAAACACGGGACGTCTGTTTTTTTAGTGAATTCATGTGTAATCTCAAACCCAGAAAAGATATTTTACCAAACATACAAGATCTTGTGAAAACAATGAGATTATAGAACTCGGTAATGAGGTTTTCTGCCAAAATGATAATTTAATCATCCTGGATTTCTTGTGTGTGTACCTGAATGTGTGTATATACAACCGTGTGTGTGTGTGTGTGTGTGTGTGTGTGTGTGTGTGTGTGTGTGTGTGTGTGTGTGTGTGTGTGTGTGTGTCTCGTTCAGGACGTGTCTCAGAACGACGAGGTCGTCTCTCTCCGCCTGAAGCTCTCGGAGCGAGAGCAGGCTCTAAAGGACGCGATGGAGATCGTGAAGAGCTCCAACCGCACCAAAGATAGCATGGAGCACTTTATCGTCAGCCAGCGTGAGTCACCAATATATAAAACCTCATATCACATTAAGGCCTTTTTAATTAGGATTAATAATTTCTCGGATGAGGACAGCTGATATTTTCTCCTCCTTTAATCTCAGAAAGACGTCCGAACTTTATTTGATCTCACTGCAGATTTAAAGATTTGTTCTTTTGATCTGAGAAAATCTGAGTTATTGAAAAGATTAGATTTCCTGATGATGATGATGATGATGATGATGATGTTTCATCATGTTGCGTCAGCTTCTTCTGTCGTAGTTTTTCTTTTTGAAGATGAAGACGCTCTGTGTGTTTGTTCACAGTGTCGAGGACGCGGGACGTGTTGAGGAAAGCGAAGACCAACTTACAGGTGAGTTTTACTTTCAACCTTTCTGCTGCAGCAGGTGAGAAGAAGTGAGACGTTAAAGATCCCTGTTTCCGTCTCCTCTTTCTGACTCCTGCTGGGTCTCCTCAGGAGAACCAACTCAGGATTTCCTCCCTCCGTCGAGCCTCTTTCTCCACCCCCCCCTCCTTTTCTTCCTCTTCCTCCTCCTCTTCCTCACACCCCTGGGCCCGTAAAGGTACAGTCCCCCGCTGGCTTGGCAACCAATGATAGCATCCTGATAACAAGACAGCGCTGCTTTGCTTTTTCATGAGAAACCCTCGTGTTTAATGTGTTTTGCATGCAGCCTGCGAAGTTATTTTATTTGGAAAAAAAATGCTGACTCAGAAACTTTTCGTGTGCAAAAAAGAGTCAAAGACTGAACAATAAGTAGCTTCCTTCTTACTTCCAAGTGTCCTTTGCACAAAAAATTAACTGCCAATATCAGTTTGCAAGCTTTAAAAAGTGAATTAGCTCCTGAGTTGCAGCTGCTTAAATACTCGCCCTTTAATTGTAACTTAGCTATAATAACATTGTGCTTTCGATACCTCTGATTGCTCAGCTGTCAATCAAGGAGCATGTTGGACAAGAGATGTCTTATAAAATATCTTACAAAGTAAAATAAATCTGCCAAAAAGTTCTGACTGCAAAAGAGACGAGTTTAAAGGCCCCCTTTGCAGTTTCTTACCACTAGAGGCGCTGTGGAGCAACGTTTTGATATGCAGGTCTCTTTTTTTTTTCATGTTATCTCTGCTGTACGAACACTTAAGCACTAACATACGATCAGTTCAAAGACATAGTTTAAATGTTTAGTGCATGCAAACCTTAAAAAAAAACATGCAGAAGACAAAAGAAAATGTCTTTAAAACTTTTATATTTAAACAGTTTTAACAGGCTGAAGTTTGAAGTGAAATATTTTACTCACCAGGAATTTCCTTGTTATAATTCTTCATCACTTTTCTCTGTCTAATATGTTTTATGTAATTTAGTGAAGTTTAAAGACAATAAGTCTTCAGATTACTGTTGGATCGTTCACTTTTTTCTTTTATCTTTGCTGTCCGTCTCTGTCTTTACAAGAACTGGATTTTAGTAATTTTTCTTTTGATGGGAATAAAAAGACAAACAGGAAAAATCTGATAATTGAACAGGGTTCATTTAAAGGACTAATAAAGTAAATTAAAGCTCTATTTTGACTGTCTCTCAGGTGAAGACACAGGACCCTTCAGTGAGCTCACCTTCTCTCCTGGTTGGAGTGTCGTGACGCCTCGACCTTCATCCTCCATCTTTTCCTCCTCTGCTGCCCGAAGACTGGCTCACCAGCAGCAGCAGCGCCCCCTGCAGGCCCTCTTCCTTTAGTGAAGCTGTAAACTTCGTCTCTCTTACTGAAACGTTTCGGCTGAGACGTCAACCTCTCTGACTGTCGGAGGATGTTTGTGTTGACGTTCGCTGGTTCCTGATGGTTTCACAGATGTGAATGATTGTAATTATTCGTGTCAGGACTTTTTCTAAAAAAAAAAAATCCAGCAACTGGAGTGTTTTCTCGTTTTTTAATGAGACCAGTCTTGATTGTGGCTGAAGTTCGCTTCAGATTGATAGCTTTTGATTTTGGTCGATTTCAAAAAATGTTACAAATAAAATTCAACAAAAAATTCAACCAGATTTCTTCTCAGGGGCAATTCGGTTGAGTTTTAAAGGTCCAATCAGTGCTGGTTTTTTTAATTTTTAAATTTTTTTTTTTTTATGTCTATAAGATGCCAATCAGAAGCTGACTTCAGCTGCGTTCTTCAGCAGGGATTCAAGAAGCAAAAATCCACTTGATGCCAGCAGGAGAAAGGAAGTGGGTGGGGCTTTAAAAAAAAGAAGAAAAAAAAAAAGCCAAAACCAAACTGCAAAGTGCTTCCTCTTTCAGCCTCGTGTCTGTAGTCTGTGTGTAGAACTCATGCATGTGGTTTGAGCAGTTAGTGGAAACAAAGCCATACTCCCCGAGCAGTACCGTACACGTGTTTTTGTCCTTAATTGTAAAAAACAAAAAAATGAGTTGTCATAAAAATGTCTGACTACTGATGCTATAAGAAAACAGCAGCACAGACCTGCAGGGAGACGGTTCGGTCGTTCTCCTGCGTTTACTCTCATAAAACACATTTTAGGAGTTTTTAACTCGTCGTCCTCAAACTCCAGAGTGTCACTGTTAAACATGGACGCGCTAATCTTTAGATATTATTATTTAAAACACGATGTTTTTCCTGCTGAAAGTCGAAACTGTCGGTGTTGGAAAACCTCGCGATGGAGCTGATGTGTGTGTGAAGCAGCATTAAAGAAAAAGAAGCACATGTTTCAGATGCCTTCAGTGACCCGTCAGATAATCTGTTTCATATGAACAAGAAAAATTAGTTTTTAAAGTCCAAAAAAGAGACGACATTTCGTTTTTGTAACCGTAATAAATGGACCATGCTGATATTTGTTTTTAAATCTTTTAGGATGTTTTTTTTCTTTGTTATTTTTAGCTGAATCTGTAAATGTTTTAATATTCCTCACAAAGACAATCACTTCAAAAGAAAATCCATTGTGAAGGAATAAATGTGTATTTAACCTCTGGAGGATTTGTGACGCTCACTGTGAGATTAGACTATTTTACACTGGCTCCTCTCACATTTATTTCTTTTTAATAAAGTCTCCGTACAGTTGGTTCCCTGTTTATTTTTTTGTGCATGAACTGCGGCTTCACCTCGAACACTGTCACTGAAATATGCAAAATCTTTGGGTCACTGTGCAATACGAGTCTCGGTGGTCGCTTTCTGTTTTTTCTGTTTTAGGCCCGAGTATTAAAGTGCCATGTCATCTGTTTTTAGCTTCGAAGCTGAAACTCCAGTTTCTGACCATCAGTATCAAGCAGTGTTAAAGGCCCGATCGTTTTTTTTAAAATTTTTTTAAGCTTAATATCAATCAGTGTTTTATACACATGAAAAAGGGTAAATTATTTATGAAGCAATAACATGAACCAAAGTGGACAGCTTGTATGTTTGTCAGATCAGGTGTAAAGCGATCCAAGTTTAGATTTTATTTTAATTTTTTTTGTATATTTCCCCGCAGGTCAAAGGTCGAACGTAGTGTCTTTCTCAGTGTCTGTGTGGTTTTAGGAACCGCCTCTTATGTATGTACATATTGAAGGTAGTGTGTTTTCATCAATGCAAGTTTTTAGTTTTTTTTGTTGTTGCCGTGAGAAGAGACGGTCTGTGGACAAAAAAAGACCAGCTGTATTTTTATTGCATGTTCTCTTTATTAAAATGTTTTTGGGGTTAAAAAGAAAAGAAACCTTTTCAATAAAAAAAAGGGGACAAAACAGGACGTCTGACTCGCTTGTTTTCTGTCTTAGATCGACTGTTTTACAACCTTGTTTTGTTTCACCATAATAATACGTTTTTGCACTTTGCACTTTTTTTTATTTTAATTAAAATTTAATATTTATAGAGAACTCGACAAAAAATATATATATTCAAGGCATTTTAATTGTTTATCAGCAGGTGGCAGCAGACTCCAACAAAACTGCCTTAGTTGTCTCTGACACACACACACACACACACACACACACACACACACACACACACACACACACACACACACACACCCAAAGGTAGTCAAACTACTTTTTTAGAAATAAGCCTAAATGTTATTTTACTTTTAATAACGTGTTTGAGTGGTGAGTGACTGTGTGGATGGTTTTTTTTTTTTCTATCAAGAAATCTTCCAACAAGCTGAGTGTATAGATGAAGCTGAAACCAGACAACGGAAGTAGAATTAATGTACTTTCAAAATAAAATGCGGATTTACCGCTTTAAAAAAAAAATCTACAAATTTACATGGTTTAAAAGCAAATACTTCATTGTCATTATATAGTGCAGCTTATATTGACATTGATAATAATTACATTTTCAAGATCACTCTTTCTTTCTTTCTGTCTTTCTTTCTTTCTTTCTTTCTTTAATCCTATTTTGAAGAAACGACACTTTTATTTTGGTACATTTGGACCGGATGTTGCCACCCCGCTTCCTGTGGACTTGCCATCGGAGGTGACCGTGTCGGAGCCAGGAAACGAGCCGCTCCGTGCCGCCGCAGTTCGACACCGACACCCGGCGTCAGCTGCGCAGAGCTCCGCCGGGCTTTCACCCCGAGGATGGGAGCACACCCCGGGACGACGTCAACGACCTGAACGACCACCGACACGGTGCGCGGAGCTCCGGTGGCTGGGAGAGGAGGGCGGGGGGGATCGGTGTGGAGGCGTCCGTCGGGAGCGACGGCGGAACCTGCCGGTGTCGCGGTGCTCACCGGCAGGTAGCTGCGCAGCTAGCGGGGAGCTAAGCCTCGAGCTAACGAGCTAACAAGTCGGGTCGCCCGAGCTGTCGCACGCGACACGTCCGGTGGGTCACCGGGAGCCTCGAGACGTTAAACTGCCCGCGAGCCCTCAGAAACCCGCCCCCCCCCACCCGTTCACCCCCCCCCTCCCCCTTTCTGTTTGTTTTAACTGTCATTCAGGAGGAGCGGCGGCTTGCTGGTGCCGCAGGTTTGACTGACAGCTCGTCACAGCGGTTGTTTTTTTCTCCCAGATGTGGACTCCGCGCGGGACGTGTGGCTGAGCTGACCGGGGAACGGCTGACCGGGGAACGGCTGACCGGAGAACGGCTGACCGGGGAACGGCTGACCGGAGAACGGCTGACCGGAGAACGGCTGACCGGGGAACGGCTGACCGGAGAACGGCTGACCGGAGAACGGCTGACCGGGGAACGGCTGACCGGAGAACGGCTGACCGGGGAACGGCTGACCGGAGAACGGCTGACCGGGGAACGGCTGACCGGGGAACGGCTGACCGGTAACACAACCCGCAATCAACCGGCGATGGGTTTCATTTCGTCAGCGAGGTGTCACTGACGTCCAGCCGGGAGAGACTCACCACGCACACACTCACAGACGGACACATCTGGAGTGGTTCCACAGACGGACACATCTGGAGTGGTTCCACAGACGGACACATCTGGAGTGGTTCCACAGATCAAGATGAAGAGGACGGAGAATAAAAACAAGAGGAAGCTCTGTAGTATGGAGCACCAGGAGAGCGCAGGAGAGGAGAAGGAGGCGGTGAGTAAACGCTTTATTTTAATAAGGTCGGTGTCTCGGGTCATTAGGTTTGAACCTGTCAGCCCTGCACGGGGCAAAAACAACAACAATAACAACAACAACAACAAAATACAGGAATGAATGAAGCATGAATTCACCTTGGTTTGTCAGATTTTCTCTGGCAGCACCCTGTTGGTCTCTTTGAAGGACCTCACCGGAGGGTTATTGTTCTGGTCCATTTGGACCAAACTAAAACATTTATTTTCGTGCAAATTCAGACCAGATCTTTAGCCTGGCTGTGATTTTGACTGACATTGATTGATATTTGCCTGGTATGGGTCACATGACTCATTCAACACTGCTGTTAATCACATTACAGCAGCTCCATTACGCTGATGGATGAGTTTTGTACCAGCAGAGAAATTTTAATGCAGCAATCGCTTGGAGTTAATCAAATATTATGACAGTTTTCTTCATCAGCTACTGCGGAGGCTGCAGCTGTAACAGTTCATCCTCACACACACACACACACACACACACACACACACACACACACACACGTTATTGCAAAGACTTGAACATGTTCAGGAACTCTGTGTTCCTGCAGCTCGACCGGGTTCTGCTTGATGGACTGGAAATAAAAGATGGTCGGGCGGTTTGGCATCGGAAGACATCCAAATTCAGCAGATTCAGTTTTTTGCTCAGTCATAGTTGATGCTGCAAGGTGAGAGAGTGTGTGTGTGTGTGTGTGTGAGAGTGTGTGTGTGTGTGTGAGTGTGTGTGAGTGTGTGTGTGTGAGTGTGTGTGTGTGTGTGTGTGTGTGAGTGTGTGTGTGTGAGGAAGTGCACCATGACAGCTAATCTCTGCTCCGACAGCGAGGATGGATTTAATTTTTTGCCTTTGAAGTAGGAAGGAGGATGGAGCCTGCCACCGTGCTCATACTTCCCCCTTTGAAAGTTAACATTTCTTTAAAGATGCCGGTGACACAGTCGGAATATTTTTGGCGTTGTTCGATTTTCCTGCTCGTGAAATCGGGAAAAAAAAATAATGCATTTGACGTTTTAATTCTGATCACAAAAGCAGATATTATCCAGATTTTTTTTTTTGCGTGCGACTGTGAAAACAAATGACACGGTTATTAATAAACTGGGTCAAGAAACAAGGTTTTAGCTTTTGGTTAATAAACAATTTCAAAACAGCATTTTTTTTTTGCGATAAGAAAAAACTAATACTAATTAATTTGGAGCATCTTCCCTCCTTGGAGGACATTCATATTCAGTTTTTTCTCCTCTTTCAGGGAGCAGCTGTTTTCTTGGTATAAAAAGCTTGATTGTTGCAGTCATAAATTCTTAATTTTTTTCAGCGACATCTTCCCAAAAAATTGCAATGCGTTTTGCAGAGTTTTTGTATAATAAAATGTTGCAGTAAAATTTCCCCCAAAAAATGCAGGTTGAGGAAACATTTTTAAAATTTTTTAAACCAATATGAGTCACATGTAATGTCGTCATTTGACAACAAGCAAACAGCACATCCAGGAAATATTTAGTTATTTTCTTCTTATATTCTAAAACATGTGGTTCAAAGTAAAAACAAAAAAAAGACAGTCTGTGACTGTAATATAAAACACAAACATCTGTCAAAATAAGAGCTTTAAATGCTTTTTAGATATTAATTCAAGACAGACTTTATGCACAAAAACAAAGTTCAGTCTCTTGCAGCTGAAAGTGACGATTGGTCGCCTAATTTTCAGGATAAAACCACATTTCTCATGAACTCTGTCACTTCTTGCTTTGCTGTATTATGATTATTATTATTATTATTGATTTTAATGCTGCACTGACAGGAATCAAAATGAATTTCTGCACATATAAAATACTATTCAGGAACTTTAAAGAGTCCAGCAGATGACTGTAAAGATTTAGATTTCAGTCTCAATAAGAGTAAGTCCTGTAATAATATAACTCCCTCCAAAGATGAGGTCACAGCTCATAATGTTAAATTTCTGCATGAAGTCATGTTCCTGGATCGGCTGAGGTTCGATATGACGGCCTCTGTCATGCGATGTGACCACACCGCCGGGGCCATGTGGGATATTATGGGATTAATAAGGATCTCCGGTCAATAAGATTTCCCCTCGATTTTCACATTTCCAAAGTTCTTTTAGCAAGTTGTCAACGAAGTGGCGTTAGAGAGGACGAGCGTAATGTTTGGAGCCGGTCTGGAGTCGGGGGAGGGAGGTGTTGAGTCGGCGCTTTATTGCATCATGGGAATTCAGACAGATGTTTTTTTGTGCTGCAGCAGTTTTTTACGTGTTTTCGTGTGAATCGGTATGAAGCGGAGGAGCAGACGGGGTGTTTTCACCCGGCCTGACTCATCAACCCTCAGCTCGCAGCGTGGAACTCTGGGTAATGAATCATAACCCTGGTTATGGAGCCCAGTGACTTCAGGGGCCGTCTGCTTTTATTTTGCTGGAAATTTGTCCGACTGAGTCTTCTGTAAATCGTGCAGCTGCAGTTATGTTTTTGATTAAACCCGCATCTATTTTTTTTTTTACCTCCGACGCCATTGTTGGAGCTACAAACGCTTCTAGCCACGCCCACTGGTCTCTGATTGGTCCGCCATTCAGAGTGGCTAAACAAACCTTTGTGCAAACAGGGTTTCCAGAACCACAGACTGGATATAAAAGAGTTCGTAGCTTCAGGTCTGTAAAATGGTTCTGATCCAGAAGTGTCTTCAGCTGCAATACCAGCGAGTGCCACTAGAGGTCGGCTCCAAAAAGCCTCCGGCTCCATAGACTCCCATTCAACTTCTCTCATCAAATCCAAAGTGAATAAAATGTGTCCATCAGTTATCTCGGTGTTGTTAGCTAAAGTCACTCCTTCTTATTAGTTTTCTGGAGGTCCATCTGAAAATAATCCCTCATTCATTAGAAAAGAAGATTCAAGAAGACCTGTTTTTGGGGGCGTGTCTGTTTGATTGACAGGCCTGTGGTGCAGTCAGGTTACAGCTATCGGTGGGCGGGACGTAGTATCGTCAGGTTTCCGATCAGATCGGTCAGATCCACCGCTGGCTCCTCCCCCAGCTCGTCCAAATATGGTCACTTCCTGCTCCAAACCGCTCCGAACTAGCAAAGATGGTGACGGACAGAATCTGAACTGGAGGATTCATAACGTTCACAAACCAACGATGACGTCACTGATGGATGATGACATCACTGATGGTTGGAGTCTTAGTTTGGTTTCACGCTTGGTTACCATGGTTTCCTCTCCGGGGTAACACCTTAAATTGATGTGTTGGTTTCGGACATTATGGTTTAAGTATTTTTTTCTGATTCAGCCAGCAGCTGAATGGACTCATTTGAACAGAAGGCTGCTGGTCTTAATGTCTCATGAAGGAAACTCTATCAACCCGGCTGATTTCCTCGTGTCCTCCTCCGGGGACGTTTTTGTTCCTTCTCGGTGGTCCTCCCCACCCGTCCTTGTTTAATAGATCACGTGTGTTTTCTGCTACGGGTTAACTGGGAGCAGTAAAAGCAGTTGCACATAATAAACAGTGTCAGACAATGTTCCTTGGTTTTATTGCAGCGGTGCGCCTCCTGTTCCTCCCTGTTTACCTCCGCTGAGCTCTGTTCACCATAAAAAAAAAGGGCCTCTTAACTCTGGTAAATATTTGACTAAAATCTGTCTGATCTGCAGCCGTTCTCTGTTGAACCTACTTGAATTTAACTTTGCATCTTCCTGCTTTTTTGCGTCACTCATGTTTTTGTGGTTTTCTTTGTTTGACTTTTTGGTTTTCTTTTCCTCCTCAGTGCTCTCTGTTTTCTAGAGTACAGAAAGAGAAGCTGTTTCTGCAGTATTTCATTAAACACAGAAAGGCATGTTTGTGGATTAGCTCTGTAACGCTGGTGTAATATTGGCTCTGCTGCTGAATCATTTAGAGATAATATTGTGCTCTCAGTTATAAACGCCCTGAATGCACTTTTTAACTCAGACTTGTCAACACTTGGAGTTTCCTCTTTTATTAGCAGCTGCAAATCAGATTTCGCTGTGGTTTCCTCGTTTCTACTCTGACTTACTTCCCTTCTCTCATTTTTGCTTCTCAGTGTCGTCTTACTTTGCGATCAAGCGCTCAAAACGAAGCAGCGTTTCCAGAGTTGAACATTTGTGTTCCTTTTGTAGAATCGGGTAACTTTTTCTCTACTTCCAACGTCTCGGTTCATTTCATGGTGAGGTGCTTGAAAATATTTATAGTCATATAAATACGTCGTATATGAACTGCATCTTTTCCACTTTGCTCTGGAGTGAATCGTCTGGCTGATTTATTCGTATCAGTAATTGAGTTTCTTTTTTCAGCTGATGAGTTGGTGAGTGAGACACGGACCTCGTTAGGTGTTTCTAAGTCCTCGAGCTGAGTGTGTAAACGAGTAGAGATGGAAGGATAATCAGTATCATCGCTGCTGCACACGGGACGGACACGCCACCCCCCCACCCCCCCCACCCTCCCCCCCCCCCTCCCCCCCCCCCCACCTCCCCAGCAGGATCAGGCTGATTAGTGCCGGCTTGAGGGGTTCAGATTAACAATGTGCTTCAGAGCAGAGTTAACGGGGTGGTTGTGTACTCGGAGGATTTCCACTGAGCTGCAGGCTGCAGAGGGTTTTACAGGAACTTAAATATCAGTATTTATGAGTTCCTTTTACATTTAAATGAAATATATTTGATCAAAATGGTTTGAAAAGTAAAAACTTAATCTTTTTGGTGTTTTTTTTTTGTTTTGTTTTTTAATGTGTGGTGTTTGAGCAGAAGGAGTGAAAGTGATTTTATAAAAACCTCAGATGTCTTCGACGTCAGACAGAATTTAAACTCGTCCCGCCGGCGGAGCAGATGGCCTCGACCGGGCCCTGAAACACTACGCTATCCAAACACTTCATATTTCCCCCGTCGTCATCTCTCCCGGTTATCTGGCTTCGCCGTCGATGCGATCAGCCGCTCCCTCCTGAACTCGCTGCAGCTCAGAGGAGGTTTTTAGAGAAACGAGGAGCGCAGGCCAATGTTACAGCTGGTTTTTTTTGGAGACACTTTCTGAATACAGCGACACACATTGTGACCGAAGGGCAGAATATAGTTGTTATTTATTGAAGGTTTAATGAGTCTTGCAGTCTCCTTTTTTTTTTTTAAGAGGTTTGAGCAACTGTGCTGTTTGGACTTCCTTAAGTTTGTGATGTCACAAACTCACGGTGATGTCATATGTCCGCCATCAACAAGGTCCACTGTTTAGCTTCTATGTGGGGAACAAAAACAAAAAACAACAAAAAGGAACAAGTTCACTACTATTATGTGTGGCAGAAAAATAGTGATGAAAAACTTTTGAACTGTTCATTGTCTCTCCACCAAAATGTTTCACTTTATTTGATCTATTATTTTTGCTTGGATTAGCAGCTGTGAGCATATGTGCTTCTCTTTTACTATAAAGACATACAAATATTATTAATATATTATTAATCTGTCGATTATTTGCTGTTTTGGCCTTCAAAATGGTAAAAAACTGTCGAGCGGTGTTTCCCAGAGACGTAGCTGCAGACTAAAATGTCTTAATTTGGAGGACTAAAGGAAGTGGAAAATATTCACAATTAAGAAGCTAGAAAAAGCAAATTTGAGGAATTTCTGTAAAAAGAAAATAACTTAAAACGATGAATTGATAATCAAAATAGCTGACAAACCAATCAATGAATTAATAAATAAACAATCATTGCAGCTCCAGTTTAATTATCATTCAATTTATACTTTTTGTTGTAAAAAATAATATTGATACTGCTATAATAACTCGTCTGTGTACCTAAAGTGAGCTCTAGTCTTTCCAACAGTAGCCTTGGCCTGCTGTTCATTAGAAGTCTGTTAGGTTATCCATTAACCTCCCCCCCTCCCCTCCCCCCGCAGTGATCCAGGAGAGTGATTTCCTTCCCCTCCTTTAAGCAGCTACGAGTGATGTGAGTGCAGCTGAGGAGCCGCTGAGCCCGAACGACCTCGGGGACTCCGGCTGATCGGCGCCGCAAAGGGCCGAAGGGGGCTGATGGATGGGGGGTCGAACGGCTCATGTGCGCCACTTTAGGGTGCCTTGAAGGGAGGTAATGGGGTGGCGCAGATGCCGCGGGGTGATTGACATTAATTATAGAACCCTCATTAACCAGAATAATAGCCGAGATGGGTGTTATATTTGTCGGGGAAGGAGGGGGGGGGGCAGTAGGAATTAAACCACACAAAGGAGACGAAGGAGACAAATCAAAAACAGTTTTTCTTTGTTTTCTGTGGCTTCCCTTTCTTACTCTAACAGGTTTGGATAAAATCCTAAATAGAGTCCCTGTTGTGTTTCTTTTTACAGCCTGTTTTTACACGTGGATCCAAATTTAATCTTTGCTCCGTTAACTCCCCCCCAAAAAAGAAAAAAGACTTTCAGAGGTTTTTAGCTTCCAGCACAATGTTCTTAATGAAGAAAATCCATCACTCTAGCCCTGCTTAGCACCGCATTATCCCTCTCCGTTTCACAACCCCCCCCCCCCCCCGACCCCCCCCCGAACCCCCGACCCCCGCGAACCCCCAGTCATTGGAGCTGAGTGATGTGCTGGTTTCATACTGAGCATCGCTCTGCTGTTTACTCAGGAAGTCTTTACTAGATGTTCTTTTGTCTATCGTCTTCCTCTCCATCCTACAGATGTAGGATCATGTAAACTCATATTTAATTGAAAATAGACCAAAGACAACATATCAAATGTTGAAACTGAGAAATAGTGTTTTATGACTAATATATGCTCATTTTGATTTTGATGGCAGCAACATGTCTGGAAAAAGTTTGGGACGGGAACGTGTTTACCGCCGTGTTGCATCACCTCTTCTTTTAACAACACTCTGTAAACGTTGGGGAACTGAGGAGACCAGTTTCTGGAGTTTTGAAAGTAAAGTGTTGTCTTGTTTTTGACCAAAAATGTGTGTGTGTGTGTGTGTGTGTGTGTGTGATTTGGCTGCGTTGTAAGCTGACAGCGTGGATGTCAGTGTTGCAGGTTCAGGACAGATGGAGGGAAGCAGGAATGTTTACAAGCAGGAACCTGCAGGTTCAATCTGCTGCTGCTGCTTGATTCAAGGATTCTGGCTGCAACTCATTTAAAAGTCTGTTTTTAAAAAATGTCTGTAAATTGTAGCGTTTACCTATATTCTGGCTTATTCACTTCCGTTCACAAACCAACGGGTGACATCACTGTTAGCTGCAGCTCGGTTTGACCCAAACTGTTGAGAAACTCTTAAAAGGAAACTTTGAGTTGCTTTGAACATTTTTCACAGAAGCAGAAGTCTTTTCAGAAAAAGAAATATAAAAAATGATATAAAATCCACTGATTCTCAGTCAGTGAAACGAGGTCAACCAATCAGCAGCCACCGTCCAAACCGCTCGGTGGTCGTCGCTCACATGACTTCTTCTCCTGAGCGCTGGTCTGAGGCCAGATGAGGAAGACTCTGGAGGAAGGTCACGTCCCTCTGATCTCACCGTTTACACGCATTTAACTGTGTCAGCGCACATTTCTGTGTGTGTGAGAATCAAACAACACGTGTTGTTGTGAGTCCTCCTGGCGTGTGCGTGTTCGGTGGAAATCTCCGCCCCCTCCCTGTCCTGATTGGGGGGTTATTAACCTTTTGGGCCGCCGCCAGCGAAGGAGCTTCCAACAAAACATCCTGCTTCCTCCGGCTCAGTGGCAGCGAGCTGCAGGAGCACGATCACAATGCTGAGGTCTGAAACCATCACAAACAACCGGCTGATCCACATGAATCCCTCTAAAACACACTACCGACCAGGATTATTTTAATTGTGCTCTTTTAGAAATGTAGGAAGAGGAGAACCGTTAACATTTGTGTCCGTGTGTCAATAAACACAAATATCATTGGTTGTGATTCTGGCTGTGATGCTCAAAAATGCATTAAAGATAACTTGAATCTTTTTTTACTGGTTCTTGAATGATACTTTTCTCAAAATTCAACTTTTTAAGAAATCAAGTAAAACATTACAGGTCAAATCTTTAGTTTTCATGCGCTTTAGTGGGGGGAGAGTGTAACTCAGGCGGTTTTGTGTCGCTACACTTAACCGATGTGCCCTAAACACCTCAAATTAAATTTAGCGATGTTCCCTGAATGCCTCACGTGTTTTGAGTTGGATGCCAGCAGCGGTTCACAAAATTACGGTTCAGTTTTGGTGGTGACAGTTCGGTCCATTTTTTTGGGAAACGTGTGGACAAAGTCATTGCTTATTTTCAACCGTTTACTTTAACAAAATTCAACATGAGGAATATAAACGTTCTTTATTGTCAAATCTTACTTAGAAGAAGAGAAAACATACAGCTTCACTTTGAGATAAAAATAAAAGATATCTAACGTATCATCAACAGCATAAACAACTAACACTGAAATTATATTATGAAATGCTTGTTTTTTTTTTGTCTTTTTTTAAATTTTTGTTTGCTTCTCAGCATTAAACTGTCATCAAATATTATTATTCATAACAGAAATGTCAACGCCTGCAGCCTGCAAATTAAATGACAGCTCGTGATGCTCACGGTTTCCTTATAGAGGAAGACAGAAAGATTCCACACGGCCTCGTTCGTCCCTCCCTCACTTCACCGCTCGGCGTTAAACCTCTTTTCTCCTGCAAACACTCCCCAGCTGTCCTGATTATTATCTCTGTTTTCTGAATGGGAAATGTGTGACCGTGCCACGCCCTCACCGCCGGGACATGCCCGGGATTAAAGCGCTCAACTTTACATGGGTGTTAATCCGCGGGGGGAATCAGTGAAGAGCGTTACGATAGACTCTGCTCTGACTGCTGCTGCACGCTAAGACCTGCGACACATTGTTAAATGTGAGATGGATGACAGGTGGAGCTGCAGGTGGGGGTGATGTAAAATAAAAACAGTGATTTATGATTAATGACCCTGACTAATAAAAGCGACCTGTTATCCAGACGTCAGTCATATCGCTGATTCAACCAGGCAAAAAATAAAAAGTAAAGAGGCAGAGTGTTGTTTGTTATATTGATGGTTGCCGTGGGTGATCGGAGATAGAAAAGCTGCTTTGTGAATGCTGACAAACTTCCCGTGAACGTGCCCGAGCAGGCGGAGTTCACTGTTTTCATGAAAATGTAGTGATGGAAGGTTTTTTACACATTCATGATGTCAGGAGGTTATTTTCAAAAACAGGGAAATGGAGACAACAAATAGGGAAAGACCAATGTGAATATCGGTTCCATGTGAGGCGTTTAGGGAACTTAGGTAAATTTGGTGTCTTGCAATAGGTTCCATGTGAGGCGTTTAGGGAACTTAGGTAAATTTGGTGTCTTGCAATAGGTTCCATGTGAGGCGTTTAGGGAACTTAGGTAAATTTGGTGTCTTGCAATAGGTTCCATGTGAGGCGTTTAGGGAACATCAGTATATTGTTGTCTTGCAATAGATTCCATGTGAGGCGTTTAGGGAACTTAGGTAAATTTGGTGTCTTGCAATCGGTTCCATGTGAGGCGTTTAGGGAACTTAGGTACATTTGGGGTCTTGAAATCGGTTCCATGTGAGGCGTTTAGGGAACATCAGTATATTGTTGTCTTGTTATAGGTTCCACGTGAGGGGTTTAGGGAACATCAGTATATTGTTGTCTTGTTATAGGTTCCACGTGAGGCGTTTAGGGAACATCCGTATATTGTTGTCTTGTTATAGGTTCCATGTGAGGCGTTTAGGGAACATCAGTATATTGTTGTCTTGTTATAGGTTCCACGTGAGGGGTTTAGGGAACATCCGTATATTGTTGTCTTGTTATAGGTTCCACGTGAGGCGTTTAGGGAACTTAGGTAAATTTGCTGTCTTGCAATAGGTTCCATGTGAGGCGTTTAGGGAACATCGGTAAATTATAACAGATTTTTTTTTTTCCATTTCATGAGTTATGTCATATGATCATGTGATGCGTGTTGGACATGGCAGATGTACTTCAGACTGGGATTACATTTTTCTTGAAAGATGATGTCAGTTTGTTTACATTAAAAAAAAAAGAACAATAGTGTTGGTGTTTGGATGAAGCTGGCGTGCCGGCGGCGTGCCTGCTGCCCTTTACGTTTCCTCGTTTGTGCCATAGGGAGGTTGAATGACTTCAAATCACTGGCAGCGATGCTCTTATTGATTTATTGATTCCCTGCAATGATCTCATCAAAACAATCAATAAAAGAGCGTCACATCACAGAGAGACGGCGTGAAACTCGTAGGAAGAGCTCAGAGACTGGTGCAGGGTGCTTTCTCTTCCTGCCACACGCACACGCACACGCACACACACACACACACACACACACACACACACACACACACACGCACACGCACACGCACACACACACACACACACACACACACACACACACACACACACACCAGAGTCGGTCCCAGGACTCAGGTGGAGGTTCTGGCAGAGCTGCTGGATTATGCAGCAGACACGTAATGGCATTACCTTCCTCCCTGTGTGTGTGTGTGTGTGTGTGTGTGTGTGTGTGTGCGTGTATCTGCAGCTGTATAACATTGGAAAACATGAACATTGGCTCAGACTCAGAAAGATATAGCTCCTATTAAAAGACTGTTCTGGATCAGCGAACTTGATCGGGACGTCCTGTTTTCGGAGGAAGTGTCTCTGCTGCTACGATCGTGTTCAGAGGCCGAGTTCAAAGCACACGAAGGGAAGGAAGGAAGGAAGAAAGGAAGGAAGGAAACAAGCAGCGTGTCGGTGTGAGAAAGTCAAAGTTGTTGGACGAGGGCTGATAACGAAATTTGAGAAGTAAATAAAGTTCAAACAAGCAGAAGTAAAGAAACGGTTCCTGCAGACAGTTTTTGTTCCTTTTAAAACAGTGAAATTATTCCCTCATTAGTATTATTTTGGGATCAGAGTCATGCGTTTATACAACGTGTTATGTTTGATATCCCTAAAAACACATGTTGAAATGTTAAACACTGCGGTTTCACTTTACATGTTGTCAACTTCTGCCAAGAAGAACTGATTCATTCATGTGACAGTCCCTCCAGGAAATCGCAATCTCTGGTTAATTAATTGCAAAATTAATCCAATATTTAGGAGCTTCCTGCATTTTTTTTCCGAATACTGCAAAAAACAAAAATTGTTGTCAACAGAAGCTCGGCTGATAATATTATGAAATAAAATCACTTTTCCAAACAAAACTGACTTTATTACCAACAAGAAGTGTTCATTTCCAATCATTAGGCTGCGCCCCCTGCTCTCCTGTCACCTTTAAAACAAAGTGCTGCTCGCGACGGGGTTTGTGGGAAATCTCATGGTGGGAATGAGGAACATGTTAAATGAGTTTTCTCCTGACTTTGTTTTACTGTTGAATGAATGTGATTTAAAAAGCTCTTATTTTGACAGCGGCTTCTCGTGAGTCATGAAGAGTAGATGCACCGTTTCTCACGCTGTGTTCATGTTCTGTGTCCGTTGTTAAGATCGGGGACTCGTCAGGATGTCGGTGGCTTACCAGCTCGGCTAAACAATTTCCTGGGAGAGAGGGAAAAAAAGTGGAATTATGATTGTTATTATTTCCTCTCTGATTTATGGAGCTGCGTGCGGCTCGTAAATCGTTTCTGTGTGTGTGTGTGTGTGTGTGTGTGTGTGTGTGTGTGTGTGTGTGTGTGTGTGTGTGTGTGTGTGTGTTTTGAATGAAACGTGTTGCCGTCTCTTCCAACATATAATTACACAGTAGTTTCATTATGAATTTAACCCTCCGGGATCGTTACATTTTTTTTTATTATACCTTCATTACAGCAGCGTTGGAATCCATGCAGGGTGTGTGTGTGTGTGTGTGTGTGTGTGTGTGTGTGTGTGTGTGTGTGTGTGTGTGTGTGTGTTTTGCAGACTGCTCTACACACTCTGCTGACACTGTTACAGTTTATGCTAAGAAGTTCCATGTTTGTGCTTTGGCGTACCTCTCCATCATTCTGTTGGCTCACCTCTTACCAACCTCCTCCTCCTCCTCCTGCTCCTTCTCCTCCTCCTCTTCCTTGTTTTTCCGTCTGTTTATCCTGAGTCACAGCAGATCTGTTTGGGCCGGCCGATCACCTGCAGCCAGACTCTCTGCGTGTGTTGCAATCAGCGCTTTTTATTTCACAGCGGGCCGTAACTGAATTTTTAAAACTTAAAAACAAAAAATGTTGTTTTTTATCTGGATGTCCATCTTGAGGTTTAAGTGAGATTTCATACAAACGAAAACCCCCAAAATAATCAGAAGACATGCTGCGTTTTATTCTTTAGTTAATCCAGACACGACTTCTCTTTTGTCCTCCGGCAACTGCAACAGCACGACGATTTAAATCCAGCGTTTTTACTGCTGCATAATGTATGAAAGGAACCATCTGTTCATAAAGGTCAACGTTTTCATTCAAATTTGTGGTCTGCAGTATTTCCTCCTGAATAACACTTTAACACATCTGGAGGGACACAAGAGCTTTTGGTTGTGTGTTCTCTGGACTGTGTGCAGGTGTGTAACAGTTATTAGATTCATACTGTTAATAAAACACAGATTAGCACCATCAATTCATTTATGGGTTTGAGTCAAACAAAGAGAGTCCAGCTGAAAACAACAGTTTTGCGATGATAATTTGATATTCATTTTCTATTTGTGAAGAACTGCGGATTTAAAATGCTGCAGCGGTAACGAGACAAAACTAAAGACGTTTCAATATTTACAACGAGAAAAGTTGAAGTCGTGTACGGAGCAGATGAACTTCAGTCGGACCCTCGTCGGGTCTCTTGACAGACAGGCCGGCTCGGGGCTGAAAACAGAGCGTGCTCGGGGCGACCGCACCGCCGCCGGGGGCCAAACCACACATTTATCCTGGCAGCCGGCGGCTCGACCCCCCCCGTGGGAATAATGCAGCATGCTCGCTTTGTGCTGCGTCGCCCCAGAGAGAGAGAGTGGAAAAGTAAAAGGCTCGCCACGGTGAATTATGAAGATGGATTCCATCCCAGCAGACATTTTTTTACTTTTATTACATTTTTTTATGAAAGCACTTGATTGTTGTTCCTCCGGTCGGAGCGTGAGAGTCCGGTGTGTCGTTAGACCCTGAAGCCAAGAGCTCTTGTATAAGTTTCTGACGATAATGATGATGATGATGATGATGATGATGATGATTAAAACACGCTCTGATCTCATCGGCACATACATCAACGTTTCTTTGTCCTGTTTTAACAGACAAATGGGCTTCGGCTGCACGTCGACATGTTAAAGCATCAAACAGGTCGGATGTGTTTTTTGGATTTAACGGCGCCTCCATGACCTCCTCCTCCTCTGATTTGATGGATATGATGCTGTGTGATCCTCTGAGTCCTGCTAAATGAAAAGCTGAGTCACCGGTCTGGAAGTTTGGCTCCGAAACCGGCCGTTTTGCACCTTTCTGGCATCTTTAAAGGTCTCTCCCTCTCTTTTGTTTCCACGGCTCTGAGCTGCCAAAAGACCGAACTGCTCTTCACATTTCACAGCACAGCAGATCTCCAGAGGACCCTCTGGGATATGAAATGTTATTTTATCTGGATCAAATGCTCTTTTACATGCAGTTCGCCTCATCGAGCTGCCAACACAACACAGAAGGTTTTTAATGTCGACACAGTTGGGAACTCACGATCGACAAACCAAAACTGAAATTTACACGAGGTCCCTGAAAGCAACGCACGTTTAACACCAAAACATTTTTGCACGACTGCGACTTTCTAAGTTTTCCGCTTTGGCAGCTCTCGAATGAAAAACGATGTCACCGAGAGGGACGGTGAAATAAAAAAATAAATAAAAAAAGGCAAAAATAAATAAACTGTGAAGCGTTTTCAGCGTCTTCAGCCGCTTCCTCCAGAGATCCTGCTTTTCATCTGCAAACGAAAAGTCTTAACGAGGACTTTAAAAACACCCGCTGCCCAGTTGAGTCTTTGAAATCCTGAGCGGACAAATTACATCATGAAAAGGAAGCAGCGTGGAGTTAAAGCTAAACACAGGCGAGCTGTGAAAATGCAATTAGCTGGTTCCTCAAACTCTAAACAAGGAATTGCTGGGAGGAGGCGGGTGTGGGGGGATTTATTATCCAACTTTAAGTCATAAAACTAAAGCAAAACTTCTGTTTTATCTGATAAAATAAAGTTTTCTGGAGGTAAAAGCTGACATAAATACTACATGATACCATTTTTAATCTTTAGATCCATGCAGCTCAGAGGGGGAGGGTAACCCAAGGTTGTATGTTGTAGCTGCAGTTAACAGATGTTCCCTAAATACCTCACATTGCAGACTCGTCTGTAGACACTACAATTTACAGATGTCGCCCGAATGCCTCACATGTAAAAGTTTACGCTTTTTTTAAAACGATGTTTTAATGGAAGTTTTAAAATGAATCCTTGAGTGTATGTCTGTGTTTATATGTTGTAAGGTTATTATACATTAATAAATATGTCCTGTGCTGTCGTTTAAGAACAAAAATCATGTTAGATTCTTAAGTAGGTGAAGAGATTATTGGCATCAGTCCAGTCCAGTTCAACAGTGATGTAGTATGTCTGTCACCGACAGCCAGACGTCAGCCTGGAGCCTCTAACAAAAATCCTCTCGGCTGTCACTCAAAAATGCTTTGGAGGCTCAGACTTTCTTTTTTCTTCAACCGACAGTCTTGACAGGCACTTTGGCTTCATTATTCACACGTATGTGGACACCGGAGAGTTTAACAGCAACGGCTGTTGCGTAATTTTTTGCGGTTTCATAAATCGTCATAATAAATCGACTTATGCGTCATAATTTAATTAAAAAAAAAAAAAAAAAAAATCCCCAAATAGGCCGTTTTTCTTTTCTGTAGTACATTCAAACACAGACTTTGTCCTCTGGAGGTGAGTCTCTCAGACAGGTAGACACTCTGACCAGGTGTCCCTACATCTCTCACACACACACACACACACACACACACACACACACACACACACACACACACACACACACCTTAACACACACGAGTACACACTCATTACTTGGTCTAAAGCAGACGTTTAATGAGCTTTTGTCTCTGAGGCAGAGCAGCTGGATGAAGAGCACTTTATTATTCTTATTGCCTTTTCAACGGCTGGTTTAAATGCTAATGGTGTGTGTGTGTGTGTGTGTGTGTGTGTGTGTGTGTGTTATCCTGTTCATGCCATCATTTATTCATGAGCGACTGGGATGTGTTCGCCAAAAACCAAACTAATAAACTGTGATTAGTGAATCAACAGATTCTCTTCCTGCAAAAACATGAATCCTCAACAAGAAGAGAAGATGTGAAGCTTTTTAAATGGCACGTATGTTTTTTTTTCTTCTGTTAAAATACTCGTATTTTGGTTAAAGTAGCTCTGAAAGGAAAAAAAAAAAGTCCTCCCGGCACACACGTTTTTTCCCTCCGAGGATGACGAGGGGGAGATGTGACATTTTCACGGCGTGACATTTTGTTTCACAAAGAAAAAAAACCTCCCTGCTGGAAAAAAAACAAAAAAACATTTTCACTCCTCGTTTCTGTCTCCCGAAAGATATCCATGGCAACCGGACCGCCGTTTTTTTTTTAATTTATTTACCTTGTGTCACCCCCCTCCATCTTGGTGGGACGATGAAGGTCACCTCACACCGGGAGAGGAGGAGGAGGAGGAGGAGGAGGGGTGGGGGGGGGCATTAAAGGAGCCGCTGACCTCATGTTAAAACGCACCTCTTTTATCTAAAGATGGCGCCACCAACGGCGATGTATTGTTCACTCCTTTCATGTTTTGGTTTTCCTTGCGTCTGCAGATAAGAAACCTGACTAAAGGTTACCGACCATTTTTATAGTGGAAATCACTGCATGGGCTCAGGAACATCACATCCACAGCTCAAAGATCTTCTTTCATAACAAATCTGGCAGAAGTTGTTAAACGGGCCAAACAGGCGTTTCTGAGCAGCTCGACTTAAACATGTAGTTAAACTGTGTTTTTAGTATGTTCGTGTTTCTACATGTAGTCGCTTTGCTACACGCGTGTTGTAAAATGAGTCTGTGCTGGTGATTTTAAACTGTTGCTGCTTGTCTTCATCTTCTGTCATTTCAGTTAGTAAATTCTGTGTTTATTAGGTAAAAGTGAGAAAACAAAAGCTGCAGTTGCACCACAGAAATAATTTATTGTACAATTTTCTTTTCTTTAATTCTTTATATTAATATGTTCGCAGTATTTTACAAAACAAAAGCTGTGACTCATTGAACCTGCTGATGTTGTAGTTTGTCAACAGGAAGCAGCTCTGTAGAAATGGGAAGTTGGAGGTTTGTGTTGTGAAGTTTTTCTCCGTCAATCTCCACCGCTGATTTTTTACTGCGTGTTTCTGATGACGGTGACCTCATGGTGACCTCATGGCGGCGTCCTCCTCAGACGTTGTCTTATCTCGCCTCGCTGTGTGCACACTGAGAGCATTTCTGCACACACACTTCTACGCTGTAGGTTTTTTTTATTTTTTTTTATTGCGGCTGGTTTCACAGAAACGGTCACAGAGTGTTTTGTAGCAGCTCAACAGAAAAAAAAAAACACCTGATAGCTGTTCTGGAAAAAAACTCGATTTCTGTTTAAACTGTGCAAGTTTAGGAAAATTCAGAAACTGGGAAATGCAGTTTTCAGGATTGTATTGCGTTTTATTTAGCCGTTGTGTGTTTAAAGGTCCATATTTAACACTTTTCCTGTGTTTTATTTGCTGTCTTGGTCTTGATAAGAAGATATTCTAGTGGTTTTAAGATCCTAAAACCATCTCAATATAATTTTTCATCTCTGTTTAGGTTTAACAGCCTGCTTTGTGCATGTGTCTTTAAGAACGACCTTCTCTTCTGATTGGCTGACTCTTTCTGAGTGACGCACATTCAAGCCAATCACAAGTTTTCTTTTGGTCTCGTAGCTTTTTTCTAGTTCAGCGACAGAACGACCGCTTGACGTTTTCTTCCACGTAAAAGTGGGCGGACATATGACATCAGTGTGAGTTTGTGACATCACAAATTTGAGGAGGTCCAAATGGTAGACTTAGAGTTTCTGAACATTTTTAACAATATTTATAGCATCTAAACCTGATTTTATATATTTATGTATATATATATATATATATGTATATATATATACATATATATATATATATACATATATATACATATATATATGTAAAAGAGAAGGTAATGAAAATCTGAATTCATACAATATAGGACCTTTTAAAGCATTTTTAAAGAAGCAGCCCTTCATGTAAGCGCTTGACGTAGTTTTCAAATAATTGACTGGGATATTTATTGTATAATAAAATGGATTAAGAAATCTGGGATTAAAAAGCTTGTTATAGAAAATCCACAGGCTTTACTTTGAATCTTTGGTGCGCCTTTAAAGCCCTGAAATCTCCGAGTGTCTATTGTTGGAACAAACACACTCAGAGGATTGTAATTAGTTGATTAATCTCATCCACCGCTAACCTTGATTTTTTAATGAGGCCCGCAGTTGCTTCCTGGACTTCGACCTTTTTCTTCCTCTCCTGATCTCCGGCGTCTCACCGTCCTCCCGCCCGGCTTATTGATTGTTTAGCAGACAACACAGAACAACACTTGTTTTTTCCACTTCTATCCAGCTCCCGATACTTTTAATAAAACATTTATTTACAAAGAGAACCCAAACTATTTATAATTGCAGTCATGTTTTTCCACCTGAGTTTAGCATTTTACCAGAATATACTGCATTTTTTTTACTCTATTTTATAGTGAAAGTCCAACATTTAGTTAAAAAACCCAGCTTGCAGAACAGAATCTTTTGTAGGAGAGCACGTCGAAGGTGAGGACGGTCGTCCGGTTCGGAGAATAAAAACCTGCAGTCAAGTCACAGGTCGTAATGTCGTCAGCGGCGGTTAACTGTGTTGGTACGGTTGCCGTTGACAACGGGCGCCGAGAGGCAGAGAAGAGAGATGCTGTTACTGATTAACCGTAATGTTCCCTTTGTTCTCGCGGCTCGGATGCCGATGCCACCGGGAGCGACGCACAACGTCTGAAATGTGCAGTCGGTGTTTGTTTTAGATCATTTTTATGCAGTTGAAGGAATTTGAAGGGACTTTCTTTTTTTTTTTTTTCTTTTTTTTTTTTTTTAGCTGTGAAGAGGAACTGGTTACTTACACCGAAGTAAACACACAACTCCAGTAATGTAGCAGCGATGTGCAGCTGTGGTTCCTTCTGACCGACCTCGGTTTGTCACAGAAACGTTCCCCTTCAGACTCTTTTGTTCGTGGCTCATTAAAGCTTTTATGGCTTTTTGTTTTTGGAGGTTTTTTTGGAGACAAAACGGTTTCTCCACAAACCGCAGCTGTAACGGCCGGCGGGCTTCACGTCCTCTCTACGTCTCTACGTTTCCCTCCATCCATCACATCCAGCATGTCCGACTGCTCTGCTCCACCTTTTTTGTTTTTGTTTTTTCCTTTCTGGGACTTTTGTGTCTCGACGTCGAACACAGCTGGAACACATCAGCTCTCGTATGATAAAATACTATAAACAGTCCCTCCAGGAGTTTTTCTTGTGAGTATCACAATCAAAAATGATTTTGCGATGTAATTTTCTGAGTTTTAAGTTGGTTATCTGCGCAAAATTGCAGGAATTAGAACAAATTGCTCGTTGAGTTTATTTGACCTGATAACAGAATAAATACGTCATCACTTCTTGTGATAATAAACATTTCATCAGAACATTTTATTGTGAAGGCCACATTTTCCGCAAACCCCGCTGCTTCCTGTAAAATCGCTTGTTTTGGTGATGAGATGAAAAGCAGGAGAGTTTTGTCTGTAAAGATTTACTTTATGTCGTTGATACTTTCAGCGCAGCTTCTGATGACGACATTGTTTTGCAGAAAAATTGCAGGAATTAAAAAAAATTCTTTGCAAAAACTCCTGCGATTGCGAGATCGTGATTTCCTGGAGGGACTGAATATATTTATATATATTAGCACTACACATCCTCTGAGCTGTGCTCGGCCTGTTTCCCTCCTCAATGGACAGGAAGCTCGTATGATGCAACGTAATCCTGCTCAGACACACGTGATTAATCTCCTGATGTAACCGGCTGAATCCAGAAACACCGCCGACCTTTCAGCGGCGACTCGCGGTCTCTGATTGAAGTCGGTTATTCTGCGTTACACTCTCCCCCTCTAAACTGCAGGAAAACGAAAGATTTGTATCTTAATTTATCTTTGAATGGATTTTTTTTTTTATCAAATAAAAAAGAAGTATCGTTGAGGAACTGGTATTAAACGGTCCGAAATCATGATCTCGTGATCGCAATAATTAACGCAAATTCAAGCAATCTTCGTCATATTTCTCAGGAGCTTGCAAACTTCCTGCAATTTTTCTGTCACAAATGTTGTCAACAGAATCTCTGCTATAAGTTTTATATTTATTCACAAATATAATTCCTCATTTTGCAATTTTTAGCAAATTCACTAAATGTTTCTGCAAAAAAAAAAAAGAAATCACTTAAAACCTGAGAAATTACATTAAAAACATCACAAAAAAACCTGCACATTTAGGAGGGGCAGATTGAAGTCGAGGTACCGGTACCGGTACCGGTACCCGGTGCCCACACATCAGTTCTCCACACATCAGCGGTGTGGCATGTTTCCGGGTAACAGCTGTCTCGTGGTTGAAACTGAAATCTCAGCTTCTGAACAGGAAGAGAAAACAGCAGTGAAACCCACAGCTCCTGAACACCACATCAGCCCCCCCACCCCCCCCACCCCCCCAACCCCTCCTGCAGCCGTTGAATCAACAGTCGACCCGCTCCGGAGCCAGGAGAGTTCTTTAAATCACGTTTTGGATCAGCGATCTTCTCCCGCTGCCAGAGGAACGATACCAAAGATTGATCGCAGCTCCTTTTTGCTGCGTCGGCTCGGAGCTGCGATGAAATTACGATGCCGCGGGTGAGCTGGTCCTCCGTCCGTCCTCCGTCCGTCCTCCGTCCAGAGAGAGGACGAGCTGCGTCGTCTCCTGTCCGGTTTCTTTCTTCGGTGACACGCGTGATCGATGGCCTACGTGTTGCGTTAAAGTGCAGCTCGGCCTCGCAGGAGTCCGGAGGTTGAAGCTGGAAGCTCGCTGGATTATTTCCCTCCACAGCTTCACTTTCCTCTTTTTAAACCACTAAACTCGCTCGTTTTTCTTTGACTGACTCTCAAAACCTTTTTGTTTTTACTCGATCCGTCTCGTTAACGTCAGCAAAACCAGCGTGAAGTTGACCTGTTGGTGTCAGTAAAAGCTTTTTATGAATACTTCTATTAGACACAGCTGCACTGACCTCTTGGGATAAAAACAATCTGAATCGTTGCGCGACTCAAGAAACCAAAACAGAAACCACTTAATCAGAAAAAGTGTTTCATTGATTTTCATTGATTATTACAGACTGACGTTCAGTTCTGCAGCAGCGTCAGAGCGTCTTCATCTTTGTGACTGACAGCTGGAAACCTTCTGCTGTCTGTTGAACATCAGTCCAGGTGTGCGTGTTGCTGCCAGCTGACGACATCAGCTTCTTATTTCCACGATTTTGCAGGAAAAAGTTCCGCGGAGATTTGAGTTTCCAACAATCATTGAAATGGACCCTCGTTATGATAATAATAAACTTTGTTTATTACGGCAAAAACATGTCAGGCAGTGTTTTTACATAATAACAGATATGAAGGAACATTTAAAAATATAGAAAAGAAATTAAATGCATAAGAACAGATAAAATGCATATTATATTTCCCGCAAACAGCTCAAACTATTTTTTTTTTTAAATGTTGGTTTTATGAACTCATCTGATCTCACGATCTTTTTGATTTAAAAAAAAAATAACTTGATTAATCGATAATAAAAATGATTGTTGTCAGCAGGTAAACTAACAGAAACTAAAGTGGGCGGGGCTTAGTGCACGGCCTATTGTGTAGCAGCAGCTTGTCGTGAGGAAGACGTCGTGAGGAAGACGTCTGAGGAAGACGTCGTGAGGAAGACGAGTTCTGCCGGAGCAGCAGCTTTGTTGTTGTTTTTTTAATAACTCTACAGGTTGAAACGCGCCGTCGGTCGCGTTGTTACGTCACTTTTATCGTGTTTTCCCGGACGAATAAATGAACCGGGCCTCGTGCAGCAGATTTGAACACATCCCAGTTGTTGTAAAAAGGTGTTTGTGGTGTGGATCATCAAACACACCTCCTGTCCTCATTTCCCTCCGCAAACATGTGTGTGTTTGCTTTATCCTCCTGAGTGGGTGAGACGGGCGGAGTTAACCTGCTGCTGACGTCTCACAGCTGCACGTGTGTGTGTGTGTGTGCGGTGACATCACAGGTACACTTCAAGAAGCTCCGACCCCCAGATCGCTGCCTGTCTGCCACCTGCTGGTTAGAAAGCGGAACTGCAGGGGAAAAAAAACAATGAGTCCCAAAAGTGCTCTGCGGTGCAATAAAACATGACGGTTCCTCTTTGTTTACTTTTAATTCATCGTCTTCTCACATCCAATCGAAACGTCAGAAAAATCTTCAAAAGGAACTTAAAAAAAACAAAAACAGAAGTGAAAGTTGAAGGTTTTGTTGAGGACCTGCTGTGATTTGGCAGAATGTGAGTTTATTTATTTATATCATTGGAAAATGTTCTAATTAATACCATAATATTGATTTAATTTATATATAATGTGGTGATAACCTGTAAGTTGCAGCAGCTGCTTTTATTTTGAAGTGTTCATATTTTTCCAGAAAATTCTTCAGTACTGAGACTTTACAATATGAACCACGATATGGAGGATTTTAATAATATTTCCTGTTTACAGTACGTGTTGAATTAATACAATTTAAAGCACAATAACTGAAATATTTCCAGCTGTTTCTGCAGTGATTATAACTCTTTATTTGATCAGGTAGTAGTTAAAAAAAATAACTGAATTTTTTTTTTTTCCTTGACTGCCAACTTTTGGGCAATTTGTGAAGTTTTTACCAATAAAATTAAAAAAAAAAAAATCCCCATAAAACTGCAAAATGCGTCAATATTGAAGAAAAGCTGCCGCAAAAATAAATAATTATTGATCACAACGATCACAAACAGCTGTGAGTTCAGCTGAGTCGTCACTAATTGACTGTTGGGGCTCATTTACTGCAGCTGGAGTTAATGGATGCAGGTTGCACATGATGTGTGTGTGTGTGTGTGTGTGTGTGTGTGTGTGTGTGTGTGTATCTCTGTGTTGCTTTGAGGGGAGCAGTCGGTTCACGTTTTACTGGCAGAGAGCAACGGAAGCTTTCACTAAAACTCTTTCATACGTGCAGACATCTGGGAGCTGTGTGTGTGTGTGTGTGTGTGTGTGTGTGTGTGTGTGTGTGTGTGTGTGTGTGTGTGTGTGTGTGTTTTAACGTGGGCCGTCCAGATGTTTTCTGGAGGCCGGGACAGGTCTACGAGCGAGTGAGAGGAGGATATGAGCACCAGACAGGCCTTGCTGCCATGGCAACAGCAGATGTTTTCAAAACCGTCCGAACCAGAAGCACACGCGTGCGCGTGCGCGTGTGTGTGTGTGTGTGTGTGTGTGTGTGTGTGTGTGTGTCAGCGAGTGGTTAGCGCTGTGTTTTATGACTTTTCTTTGGCCCTCACATGGACTCTTCACAGCCCGACTTCTCTTCTTGAAACTGGGTTTAAGTTGTCGTTTGATTTCATCATCTCAACACAGCAGGTTTTATTCTGATTCGTATTCTTATCTATGAAGCTAATAAAGGAACGTTTTGAGTTTTAGATTGTGAAATAGATTAAAAAAAAAAAGTAGGTTTCCAAGTTTAATGAACACAATTCTTCTCCATAAACTTTTTTTTTCTTTTCTTAATTCACTTCCAGTTTTTTAATGTGAACCGGTTTAAATCTGCGACCTTTGACCTCAGCATCAGGAACGTGTAATGGTCTAATCCTTGTGCTCTCCCTTCGTCTCCCTGCAGAAGGAGTTTGCGGCTCCTCCTCCGCTCCTCTTCAGGAAGCTGAGCAACCCCGACCTGTCGCCCGCGGCAACCGCCGCCACCAAGTCCAAACTGCACCGACAGCTGAGCCAGGACGAAAACCGGGCACGACGCAGCAGCATGGCCATGACGGGTAACACACACACACACACACACACACACACCTGCAATATATAATATAAATGAGTGTTGATGATTTGTTCAGACAATTACAGAAAATGTGTATTTATTTAAAATATTATTTAAAAAGAAAATGATCAAAAAGTTTTTTAATTTAGTGAAAAACTTGTTAATGAGAATAAAGTTGCAATATTGCAATTATTGCTGTAATATTATGAGGTAAAGTTGTAAAATATATTGAGAATAAAGTCATAAAACATCTGTAATGTGAATGTTACAGACTTTATTAAACTTTATTAGTACCACATTGAGCCTATATTTCTGCCGTCTGGTTTTCCGTGGTTTGGTCATAAACCAGCTGCTGCGGTGATGAGGATGATGAGGACGATGAAGGGTGGACACTCTTTCTGTCAGATGGTGGATGTGAAGCAGGTGATTCTAACATGTTGGTGACGAGTCTTCGTCCTCCTCTTCCTCCAGGGAAGCAGCTGCTGCCGCTGTCCAGCAGCCTGCACGGCGGCGTCAGTCAGCTGGTGTGGCAGCAGGGCCCCTCCGGAGGATTCGGAGGTCTCGGGGCCGTCGGGGGGACGTCCGCGGGAGGAGAGGCCAACAACCTGGTGCGCATGAGGAGTCAGGCTCTGGGACAGTCGGCGCCGTCGCTCACCGGCCTGGTGAGTACGCAGGAAACACTGCAATCAACTAAATGTGCCGATTCAGATGGTTTGGCCCGTGGGCCGTCTTGTGGTTTTGGATTTTGCTGAGGAATTATTTCGATGTGACGCCTTTTCAGCTCGACTCTCCTACTCTGAAATCTTTTTATTTTTTATGTTTTGGGGGGGTTGTTCTGATAAAACGTTGTGCGGTCGTTGAGAGCGTCGTCTGATATCTGCAGAGTCACGCTGAGATCCTGTCTGCTGGACTGAAACGGTGCCAGCAGAGTGCAGGCGGGCCGACGAGGATGACTCAGGCTTTTTACACACACACACACACACACACACACACACACACACACACACACACACACACACACACACACACACACACACACACACACACACACAGACACTCTGAAGCGCTTTAACACTCACACTTCGCTTTGCTCGCAGCTGAGAGGAAGAACTGCCTCAGAAGTGTGTGATGTGCTTTGTGTTGTTTTTTTTTCGTGCTGCTGACTTGCTGCTCTGCAGTGACAGCAGGTCTGCCTGTCTTAGCTCCACTCTGACCCCTGCTGGTTGCAGATGGGATTGCAGGACGTTTTTATTTATTTTTTTACACCCCTTCATCTGTACTGTTTAAGAGTCTGGTGGATATTTGTCTTTCTTCACTTCCCTCTCTGGTTCAGTTTGTGCAGAACAGATTGGAGCTTGACAGATTTTTATTCCTTCCACTTGATTAAATTAAAAAAAAAAAAACCTGTGAAATTCTTCAGCATCATTAAAAACAAACTGTACTCTAAAATGCATGATAATATCAAAATCAAGTAAAACCTCTTTAATGAGAAATCAATCTTCAAAGTTTTCATGTTGCAGAAAATCAGTTTTAATTTATCTGCACATATAAAGTCCAATTAATTATTCTGCACCTTTACTTTCATGACATTTCTGTTGAATCCTGTTGACGTACAGTCAAAAAAAAAAAAAAGCATCATGTTAAGCCTTTAAATGGCAAATTAATGAAATACAAATGTAAAACAAAGAGACAGAAACTCTGCTCGTGTGTCACAGATTTTATTCTGCAGATAATAATGAGTTAAAACTACAAATCTGACCTGATATTATTTCAAACCTCTTTGCAAAAGCTGAAATCACCATCTGAGGAACTTATTAATCACACGCCTGCACGTTGTGAGGTTGAGAAAAAGAGGAGTCATCACCTGATGAAGGAGGAAATGAATCCAGATCAGGTTCAGGGGGTCACGACCTCCCGTTAGACACCGACAGCAGCTGAAATCCGCCAGCAGGGGGCAGCAGAGTGTAACGTGTTGAGCATCATCGGGGCCTTTGTCTCCCTGCTGCCCAGAAAAAGGGAAAACACATCTGTAACATTTCAAACTTACCCAGGGTGCCTTTGGGTTAGTTTCAGCTTTGTAGAGCTCTTAAACTCTGAATCAGGGACAGAAGTACATCTTCATCTCTTCATCTTGTTGTGTGGTTTATTTTGGCCGACTTCATCTTTCACTGTCTGAGAAAATAATCACAGTTTATTATATTTCTCCGGGGCGACTTTTATGAATGTTTTTTCCTCCGTGTTGGTCCCTCTCCGTCTCCATATTTTTGGGGTCACGGCCGTCACACGGTCTCCATCACAGGTGGTTTGAATGGACTCGCGTTAGGACTTAGGGAAGAACACCTGAACCCTCCGGCTCATTCCTCACACACCTTTCTGTCCTCGGTGCCACATTGCGGCCGACACGCCGGTTTATCAGTGTTTCTGCAGAAGGAGGTTTTTCTTTCATTACGTTGTTTTATTTGAAACGACGTCATTCGTCCTTTTAAAAAAAATAAAAAAATAGAAAGTCAGTTTATTTTCTGGCTGCTCGTCTTCTTTTCACGTTCATCCTGGATTATTGACACGAATATCACAAAATCAGACACTTTATTTATTCAACCTCAGCAGTTTAATTTAATGTAAGTAAGAATGAGGAAGGTTTATTATTCAGGATGTTTTTAGTGGGCTGTGTTTTACTGAAATGCATGCCTTGATATTAAAACCACTCAAGAATTGGAAATAGGATTAAAAAGACATTAAAAAAAAGGCTCGTCAGTATGAAGCTGCAGATTTACTGGAGATGAATCAACACTATGATGTTTTATTGGATCACATAACATTAATAAATAAATATAATTCCAGGAAAAAGTCAGCAGGTGTGTTTTCACGTTTATTCAGTAAATTTAACTGAAAATACTTCAAGGAGCAAATATAAGAAACCTTATGAAAACACGTATCTATAACGACCATGTGACCTGCACAGTTTAAACATATCCATCACCATCGCAGTCAGCAGGTTTACAGCTTCATGAAGATGTAACGTAGTAATCATAATAAATAATACAATAAAGTAATATTAATAAATATCAGCAGCTGTAGTGAAACAGGAAATATGAAAATCTTTGATCTATATTGAATATTAACTTCGTGTGTGTGTGTGTGTGTGTGTGTGTGTTGTGGAAAACATTTGTGGATGTCCAGATGGTGTTTACCTCTTAACTAATGGACGAGGGTCTGCTCGCCCCTGCTTCAGAGTGAGTGAGTGAGTGTGTGTGTGTGTGTGTGTGTGTGTGTCTGTGTGTGTGTGTGTGTGTGTGTGTGTGTGTGTGTGTGTCTCCACTTAACACATGGACGGAAAGAAAACAATCCTTTTTGTCTGCAGACTCTCTTTGAGGTCTCGCTTCTTTAACAGCGAGCAGCTTCATTCAGAGAAGAGGTGAAACTTTGCAGCTCCACACACACACACACACACACACACACACACACACACACACACACACACACACACACACACACACACACACACACACACACACACACACACACTCTCTCATTTACATGTTATTAGCATTTGTTTTGGAGAGAAGAAAGAGACGCTGGAAGGGGAACACGGAGGCTGAACATGAAAGAGGCTGCTGTGGTGCTGCAACTGTATTTTTGGCATGTCGTCATTAAACAGACTGGCAGGGAGGGAGGAACACACACACACACACACACACACACACACACACACACTCACACACACACTCTCACACACACACACACACACACACACACACACACTCACACACACACACACACACATCACGTTCAGGTGTTTTCTTTTTTTTTATCTGTTTACCACAGAAAATGAACTTCTGCCAAACATCAGACAGGATTTCTCCTCCACACCTCCGGTCTCGACTCCTGAGAGAAATGACTTCATACTGTTGGAAAATATCTTCATCAAACGAGAAAGGAAAAGATCAACCTGCGTCTTTTTGTTACTCATTTTTTCTGCAACATCCCGTCAAAAATTCACTAATCTGGACGGCATTTTGTCATATACACATATATATATATATGTGATATTATTTTTAGGACCACGCCCCTACTGGATGGATATAAACATGTTGGTTTTGATTTGATAGACTTATTTTTAGTGTTTACCTATTGACCTTTAATCTATTTATTCATGTGTCGTGCTCATGTAGTTTATCTTAGAAACAAACTTCCTCCCTGTGAGGTGAATAATTCCTGGAGTAAGATGCGTTCAGACGTCCAGGGTGTCTTCGGTCCTCCCCGCTGTCTGCAGACGTCAGGGCCCAGTGCATGCTGGGGGAAAACCGGCTGATGCAGCTGCTGCTTAAATATACATGAGAACACGCTGAATAATTGCTGCACTCGTAGGAGGAGGAGACGGAGGAGGAGGAGGAGACGATGAAAAGGTTTCAGCTTGTTGTCCTGTTGTGTGAAAGTGTTTAAAGTCTTGACCTCTCTGTGTTCGGTTCCCCGGGAGGAGTTTCGTTGTGATTTAGCGCTCTATAAAACTAATTAAATCAAATAAATTGAATTGTAAAGGATGACCTGATTAGATTACGTTGGTCGAAGGTCACCGAAGGGTCATCACTGAGGAGCAGGAGGGCAGACTGGGACCATATTTGGTCACTTTTTAAAATGGTTTTGGACTTTTTTGTTTTTGACAAGTTTAGGACGTGTTTTCAACTTGGTTTTGGAAAAATGTAGGACTTGGATTAAACCGGTGTTGGACTTGGTTTAAACTGGTTTAAACTGGTGTTAGACTTGGTTTAAACTGGTGTTGGACTTGGTTTAAACTGGTTTAAACTGGTGGTAGATTTGGTTTAAACTGGTTTAAACTGGTGTTAGACTTGGATTAAACTGGTTGAAACTGGTTAGACTTGGTTTAAACTGATGTTAGATTTGGTTTAAACTGGTGTTAGACTTGGATTAAACTGGTTTAAACTGGTGTTAGACTTGGTTTAAACTGATGTTAGATCTGGTTTAAACTGGTGTTAGACTTGGTTTGAACTGGTGTGTTAGACTTGGTTTAAACTGGTTTAAACTGGTTTCAGCCTTGCTTTTGAAACATCCACCTTTTCCTGAATCTAGAGCTTCTTTGCAGCAACATCCATGTCTGAAGCATTGTCTGTTGTCATGGCAACGACTTGGCGCCCTATCATACTCAGATTCATTACAAATATTTAAATTTGGATGGAGGCCGGCAGCTGACTGGCATCTCTAGTTTGGAATTAAAAATGCAGATGTTTTCCTGCAGCTGTTCCACTGTTGGTTTAAAAAAAGAAAGAAAAAAAAGCCGTCAACACGGCATGTTTTTAAAAAAAAATTTTTATTCTGGCTGCAAGATTTGTCCTGATAAAAAACACAACAGCATGAAGACTGCAAAGTGCTCTGAAGGTAGAAACTGTGGCAATGACTCACGCTGAAGGTTAAACTCTCAGGAGATGAACAGAAAGAGCACAAGGTGTGTGTGTGTGTGTGTGTGTGTGTGTGTGTGTGTTTTGCCCATATGTCCATGATGTCTTTCCTGCTTCTTTTCTCTCTCTCACACACACACACACACACACACACACACACACACACTCTGTTAATCTTGCCGCAGGCTGTCAGTTGTCCTTGTCATCAGCATGATTCATAGCTAACGGAGGAAACAGTGTTCTTGCTCTGTTCTGACTTCACCTGCTGAGAGACGGCAGGAAACACACACACACACACACACACACATACTGCATATGTACAATGTATAAATGCACACATTCACTGTATTAGTGCCAATACAAAACCTGATTTTAATACCAAAGTAGAATATGTAAATAGAAGTATTGATTTATATTAGAAACTATAAGATATCAGATTTTATTTAAGGGTTTAATGCCAGGACAGTTGCCGTGTCTGAAGTCAACGGCGCCATCTAGAGTTTGCGCGAGTCGAGACAGAAACAGGCCGCGTAAAAGTAAGTTATTAAATAGAAAACTATTTCTTCAACGTGACTTTCTGCAGATTAAAACACTTCAGGCTGAATTTCTGTCATCCTGCAATTAATTAGAAAATAAGATGTGTTTTTGGGGGCGTGTGTGTTTGATTGACAGGCCTGTGGTGCAGCTTACTCTCATCCTACTCTGATATGGTAAATTAAAGGGTTAGACAGTTCTGGATAGTTGTGGTGCTATTTTAAATATAAGAACGTCCTAAAATCTGTTAATTCTGAAGAGATAGTACTGTTAATCCCTCGTACTGTATCTCCTACTGTAGGAGCTGCTGTCCGTCATGCCAGATTAAGGTAGACGTGGAGACTGTATTAATCTATAAAACAGATTTGTCTGCTCCACGTGCTGAAATAATCACGTTTTCCTTTTCAAGCTGTCGCCGCTCTTCACTTCTTTATTTCAATTTCCCCTCGTGGCCGTTTTTCTTCTACTCCGACTCGATCATCGTCTCACCGTCTTCGCTCTCCCGCCTCCCTTTTTTCTCTCCCCGCTTTCATCTCCCGATCCTCTTTTAAGTCGAGAAGGAGCGACTCCGGCTTAAGAGGAGTCGCTTTGGGATGTGTCAGCGGAGGAGAGCGAGGAGAGGACGAGGATGAGGCTGGCAGGCGAAACAGTGAAACGAGGTCCAGGTGCTGCAGTGTCCTCGTCTGAACTTGGTCTGTACGCAGTGAAAAGAGTCGTCGCGGCCACCGACCGTTTCCATAAAAATCACCAGAATTTTTCACTGCTTATTAAAGTTGTGGAACATTTAATTGAGTTTTCAGAGGCAAAGCAGAAGTGACGGAAAGCCTTAATCACAGGTTTTTTTTTTTTCATTATATATAATATAAAAATCATGTTGTTACAAAATTCACATTTGTTTCAGCTTTTCAGATCCCAACAGTAGAGTTTCTGTTTTTCGTTCTTGAAGTTAAATTGACGTCTGAGAATATCAGCGCTTAAAAATAACGTAGAAAGTCTGGCGTGACAGAGATGAACTGTATATTTGTGCGTCATCTGCATATAGGAAGCTTTTACAAAGAGAACTGGAGGACCCAGAACGCTTCCCTGAGGAACTCCGTAACTCGTTAATTCAAAACAGCTTCAACTAATAAAAAACTTAAGTGAAAGTTTAAACTGTAACCAAAGTATGAACTTTAACGAGCAAACAACACCTGAGAGACGATAATTCTTCAGTTATGATGTTTTTAATCATCTGTTGTGTCAAATAGAAGAAATGAGGACAAACTCTTCACCGTTATTCTCAAGTAATCTATTGGTTGTTTTTGAATCTTCAGGCTCGAACTGTGTTTCTGTTTGAAAAGTCGAAGGCTTCCCTGTTATTGATCTATTTTAAGTATGTATATAAAATTATGATATTGATATATCTGCTGATATTCTTTATATATATTTATATAAAACCACATTTTTTGCAGCGACCCCTCAAATGTGCTTACGCAGCACTTTTAACATTTGTTACAAAGATGGAGGCAGAATATATTTTTATACATTACTTGTATTATGTTCTGCAAAATAAGTTTTTATATCTGCGCATATACACCGATACCGAAATATTCCTGCTTGGACAATTTGGGCGACGATATTTGTTGGAGTCCAATTTTAAGTTTGTGCGGAAGAAAATCTTCGTGATTAAAATGCTGTTTTTGCTGCGACGCTGTCGACGAACACTCGAGTTGAAAACCTGCGAGTCGGGTTTGTTTTGTTTTGTTTTTGCTGTCAGATGTGAAGGCCAGAGGGGAAGTGGCGATCGGCCCCGACTCCCCATCTCACATCTCATCTCGGCAGACGGGAGATTCAACAACTCCAGCGGAGCATCCTGTGATGAGATGAAAAATATTATGCAGGATGGGGGAGGGGGGGGCACCGCCATGATAGACAGAATAAAAAAATGGAGCCAGAGTGTAATTACAAAACTCAGTCGGAAGTGTGTGTGTGTGTGTGGGGGGGGGGGGGGGGGGGGATGGAGGTGAAGTGAGGAGGTCTGTCTGAGCTGCTGTCAGACGAAGGAGGAAAACATTCACTGATAAACGGTCATTTTAATATTTTCTTCCTCGCATATCTTAAACTGATCTTCACCTCCACTTTCTTTTTTTTCATGATCAGCACTTAAATCCTGCTGGGAAACATTTAGAGGACATTTAAAGGATTTCATAATCTTAGGTCTTTTTTATGCAGTGTTTTAAAGAAACAGTTTTGAGAACAAATTTATCAAACTCATCAAAAATCTGGTTTAAAAGTAAAAATCTATACAGCGATGTACGTGGATTTCTTTTGTCACCAGCAGACTGAAGGAGTTCTTCAGGTCATTCAGAAACGCTTGTCGGGCGAACTGGGCTTCATGAATGCTTCAGAGCAGATTAACGCTAAATACTCGGTAAACAGATTTAAGGAAAACTCACTAGCCGAGCAACACTAAAGCTGCAAACAACCCATAATGCAACACTGTTAATCTGCCTGGTTTAAGGAGCGACACGTCCACTCAGAGGGCGACTGGTACGAATATGCAAATGTCCTCGCAAACAGCACGACGCCCACTTTTTCAAATTTTAAAAGAATGATGTCATACTTCTTTTAAACTTTTCATTACCGATCAGAAGGTGCCACGTCAGTAAAAGCTGGAATCAAATGTCCTTTTTTTTGTAGTTGTTCTTGTTCAATAATAATTTGATCAGAAGTTCATAATTTCAGAGACATAAAAAGTCACCTTCATTGCAAATTACTTTCACTTTTAAACTTGGACAAATTACAACGTCCCATTTTC
Source organism: Embiotoca jacksoni (assembly GCF_022577435.1). NCBI lineage: Eukaryota > Metazoa > Chordata > Actinopteri > Embiotocidae > Embiotoca > Embiotoca jacksoni. Next base: position 124,552 of record NW_027185329.1, read on the forward strand.
TGTTTAATGACCTCAGTGCTCCTTAATTACAGGTTTTAAAGAGGCTAATAAATAAGTGCAGCATGCGGCCGCTCTCACGTAATAAAAGCTCTTAATGCGGCGCAGCGGGACTTTCAGGGCGGATTGATTTCATAACAAACACTTCTATTCTGCACAGTTCAGCTCCTGTCCCGTTAACCGGACAGCCCTCCCCCCCTCTTCCCCCCACGGGCATCGTCTGACCCCCCCACACCTCGTTTTGTCATCACCGCAACCTTTACTGCTTCCCCTCCCGGTGACAGACTTTTAATTGGGCGAAAGTGTGGAGTGTATTGAGCGGCCGCCGGTCAGCCTCAGCCTCTAACCTGTAATTACCAGCAGGCTCCGCCTCCTCTGCACATCTGCCCACAAATCTGCTTCTGCGCTCATTCAAATTTCTCTTTAAAAAAAAAAAAAAAAAAAAAAAAATC
>NW_027185329.1:130000-137500 GCF_022577435.1 Embiotoca jacksoni
CATGAACATGTGAACACGCGTGTTAGTGTGTACGGTGGCCCGGAGCGTCCACAGGCATGTTTTTGTGGCTTTATTGACAACTTTTATTTGGAGACCAGCTTCAGTCTGTTTTTTTATGAGCTCCCCCTCTGGCTTTACTGCCTGGTAAGCACACACACACACACACACACACACAGACACAGACACACACACACACACACACACACACACACACACACACACAGACACACACACACACACACACACACACACACACACACACACACACACAAATGAACAGTTGTTAATTAGCAGAGTGAGCTACTGGCTGTGTGATACAGCGGGTGGTGTGGGGGGTGGAGGGGGGTGGTGGTGGTGATGTATGGTTTTAGGTGGTTTTAGCCTCCTCTGGTCTGAAACCTAATGCTCCACATCCATCACACTAACAGGGTTACAGCAGCACTACCTGCTTCCTCTCCCTCCTCCTCTCTGTCTCTGTCCTCCTTTGTCTCCATCCTCCTCTTTGTCCTCCTCTGTCTTCGTCCTCCTCTCTGTCTCTGTCCTCTTCTGTCTCCCTCCTCTTCTCTGTCTCCATCCTCCTCTCTGTCTCCCTCCTCTTCTCTGTCTCCCTCTTCCTCTCTGTCTCTGTCCTCCTCTGTGTCGCCGTCCTCCTCTCTGTCTCTGTCCTCCTCTGTCTCCCTCCTCCTCTCCCTCCTCCTCTCTGTCCTCCTCTGTCTCCCTCCTCCTCTCTGTCTCCGTCCTCCTCTTTGTCTCCCTCCTCTTCTCTGTCTCCATCCTCCTCTCTGTCTCCATCCTCCTCTCTGTCTCCATCCTCCTCTCTGTCTCCCTCCTCTTCTCTGTCTCCATCCTCCTCTCTGTCTCCATCCTCCTCCCTGTCTCCATCCTCCTCTCTGTCTCCATCCCCCTCTCTGTCTCCCTCCTCTTCTCTGTCTCCATCCTCCTCTCTGTCTCCATCCCCCTCTCTGTCTCCCTCCTCCTCTCTGTTTCTGTCCTCCTCTGTCTCCCTCCTCCTCTCTGTCTCCGTCCTCCTCTTTGTCTCCCTCCTCTTCTCTGTCTCCATCCTCCTCTCTGTCTCCCTCCTCTTCTCTGTCTCCATCCTCCTCTCTGTCTCCATCCTCCTCCCTGTCTCCATCCTCCTCTCTGTCTCCATCCCCCTCTCTGTCTCCCTCCTCTTCTCTGTCTCCATCCTCCTCTCTGTCTCCATCCTCCTCTCTGTCTCCATCCCCCTCTCTGTCTCCCTCCTCCTCTCTGTTTCTGTCCTCCTCTGTCTCCCTCCTCTTCTCTGTCTCCATCCTCTTCTCTGTCTCCCTCTTCCTCTCTGTCTCTGTCCTCCTCTGTGTCTCCGTCCTCCTCTCTGTCTCTGTCCTCCTCTGTCTCCCTCCTCCTCTCTGTCCTCCTCTGTCTCCCTCCCCCTCTCTGTCTCCGTCCTCCTCTTTGTCTCTGTCCTCCTGCTGGTAGTGGTTGGTCTCTGTTTCACAGATGTGTGGTCGGCCAGATTCAGCAGATATGTGATATCTATTGAGTTTAGAGGAGGATCCCGTTACCCCCCCCCCCCCCCCCCCCCCCTGTTTCTAAATGTTTTTTATCTTTGCATTATATCCATCCATCACACTGCAGATGTATTGATCTGCTCTGCAGACATTAAACCGCCTGCATCCCAGAGGCTGAGCGTCGAGTAGGAAAGAGAGAGCAGCTTTTAGAAAATAACCGTGAACCGACATCTGCAAACAACAAATATGATTTAGGCCACGCCCACTGATCAGTGGGAGATCTTTAAAGGTTTGTAAAGATCCAAAATCTGCGTCCTCCAATCAGCACGGGCAGATATAAGTCAACTAGAAAAGCTTAAAACCAAAAATAAACCACGTACTTCGTCGTCCTCGGAGGAGGAGGAGGAGGACGACCATCAGGAGGTGAAAGCGTTCGTCTCTCCGGAAGCAGCGAACGTCTCACGGAGGAGGAACTAAGTACGGTTTGATTCCGTCTATTTAAAGGAGCAGTTTGAAGTTTCACTTCTTCAGGTGTGTTTTTCAGGTGAAGAAGTTTCTCAAACGCACGAAAGGTCACATTAACACATCTGAATCCAGCGGTGGCTTCACAAATCTCCCGCTTGTTGTTCTATCTTCCTCATCTTCTTACCCGCTAACTCTTCGTGTGTGTGTGTGTGTGTGTGTGTGTGCGTGTGTGTGTGTGTGTGTGTGTGTGTGTGTGTGTGTGTGTGTGTGTGTGTGTGTGTGTGTGTGTGTGTGTCGGAGAATCCCCCCCAGCATCCATCACTCCTTCTCCTGATCAATAGCGACCTATATACGGATCGGCTCCCGTAGCATCCGAGGACATCCTGCCTGAACTCCCCTCGTCGCCGGTATGAATCAGACCAGACAGCGAGGAGGGAAATCAGACACTTTACCTTCATCTTACTGCTCACAAACTACTTCCTTTTTCTACTCGGCTTCAGCTCCCTCTTTGACTTTTTACTTCTCGAAGGTGGTGAAGTGAGTTGAAGAGCAGGTGAAGCTGCGTTCAGGGGATTCAGACGTCAGACACTTTAATAGACTGGATATAAAAAGAGTTCGTAGCTTCAGGTCTGTAAAATGGTTCTGATCCAGAAGTGTCTTCAGCTGCAATACCAGCGAGTGCCACTAGAGGTCGGCTCCAAAAAGCCTCCGGCTCCATAGACTCCCATTCAACTTCTCTCATCAAATCCAAAGTGAATAAAATGTGTCCATCAGTTATCTCGGTGTTGTTAGCTAAAGTCACTCCTTCTTATTAGTTTTCTGGAGGTCCATCTGAAAATAATCCCTCATTCATTAGAAAAGAAGATTCAAGAACACCTGTTTTTGGGGGCGTGTCTGTTTGATTGACAGGCCTGCGGTGCAGTCAGGTTACAGCTATCAGTGGGCGGGACGTAGTATCGTCAGGTTTCCAATCAGATCGGTCAGATCCACCGCTGGTTGCTTGGTTACTGCAGATGTTTCACAATAAAAGCCCTTTTAGGGAAATGAAGGGTTTCTGTCTAATAAAAACGCCAGAGGGCTTTTAATTTGAAATAATACAGGAAGTGTTTGTATTACCGCGTAATGCAGCAAATGGCAGCGGATCATAACAAGACTTCAGGTTGATTTCATGAATTAATTAATATATTTAAACCTTAATTATAACAAATTTGACCATTAAATTAGTTTTTATTGTCTCTTGAATGAAAACATGGAAATGAATTTCAACCAGATCAAGAAAACTGTCGACATTTTATTTATTTTTTTATTTTCCACTAGAAACCTTGAAATGCCGGTTCAGTCATGGTATGAAGAGAAAGTGAGAAATGTTTCTTTGCCTCTTTGTTTCCTGTGTCGATGCTGTTTGTCGTCCGTTCTCCTCTTAATGTCTCAGAAACGGCATTTTTCATCATTTGCCAGCAGCTTTTATTGGATTCACAAAACTAGAATGTGTGAAAGGAGGAAAATATGAAAATATGTGCCGTGCTTTGACATCTGGATGTAAACAGCATTAATTCTCCCATTTAGAGTTTGATTAGAACCAAAGACGCCTTCGAAAAAGGCTTTTTAATGAAACTGGATCCGCATCAAAAGACCTCCGGCAACAAAAGGAAATAATGATAAAACGCTTCGGTGAAAATTAACAAGCTGCCGTTAAAACGTCGGGAAGGTTTTTCAGAATGAAGACGTGAAGTTATCGAGCTTCTTCCTTTGATGTGACGTACGAACAGAACGGAGGGAAGTCGGGATGTGGAGAGGATTTGTCGGGTTAGTGAGTGTTAAGTAGTGAGGATTGATCTGCACACGTCGATACGGACGTCTGCTTTAAGCCGTTAGCTGCACCCGTCGGTTTTTCCTCCGTCAGGTTCATCTCCGATTACGAGCTCTGTTGGTTTTTAAAAGCGTTTACAACTCATTTACTTCACGAAGAAAATTCAGTTTTTCACTGCTTAAAATCTGAAATGAGCCACAAAAGCAAAAGTACAAACGGGGCTAAAAAAAACAAATCCGTCAGTCACTCAAGTGCGTCGCGCTAAGCAGCAACCAGCGGTGATGTCATCAACCATCAGTGATGTCATCATCCATCAGTGATGTCATCGTTGGTTTGTGAACGTTATGAATCCTCCAGTTCAGATTCTGTCCGTCACCATCTTTGCTAGTTCAGAGCGGTTTGGAGCAGGAAGTGACCATATTTGGACGAGCTGGGGGAGGAGCCAGCGGTGGATCTGACCGATCTGATCGGAAACCTGACGATACTATGTCCCGCCCACCGATAGCTGTCACCTGACTGCACCACAGGCCTGTCAATCAAACAGACACGCCCCCAAAACCAGGTCTTCTTGAATCTTCTTTTCTAATGAATGAGGGATTATTTTCAGATGGACCTCCAGAAAACTAATAAGAAGGAGTGACTTTAGCTAACAACACCGAGATAACTGATGGACACATTTTATTCACTTTGGATTTGATGAGAGAAGTTGAATGGGAGTCTATGGAGCCGGAGGCTTTTTGGAGCCGACCTCTAGTGGCACTCGCTGGTATTGCAGCTTTAAGGCCTCATTTTTCAGACGTGGAATCTTCGTCTGGTGTTTCCAGCTGGTCGATGATATCTGAGCAGAAACGTCCTGCAGCTCCTCACTTACAAGATCAAATACATCCAGACGACGTCCTGCTCTGTTTGGGGGAGGAGCTAATTCAGTTTGCAGAAAATCTCCTATCTCTGATGGCACAGAGGAAATTGAATTGTTTTTCCATCTCACATTCTTCCTCCCTCCTCCTCCTCCTCCTCCTCCACCTCCTCCACCTCTCTCCTTTTGTGCCTTTGGATCCTTGAATAAAGCTGCTGCCTCCTGTTTGTATTGGGTTTTCTCTGTTTACAGGCGGTTAGCCGTCTTTATCTCCTCCGTGCAGCCGAGACGCCGTCTGACGTCGTGATCTGTACACAAGCAGCTCTTCGCGAGTTCGACCTCCGCTGATCGGCGTCAGATTAAATCCTTCACTTTGGTGTTTACGGTGCGTTCGCTGCCTTCGACCTGATTTCTAAATAAATGAGGCGATCCAGGACTTCGCTCGGTTTGAGGCGATAGATGAGAGTTATCGATCGGGCGTTTCTTCTCTCTCGGTTCCTTGTCGTAGAAAAAGCCGAAGTCCTGATAAAGTGTGAATCTGTCCCTCATGACACTCGGTAACTTGTCAACTTGTCATGTTAACTTTGCGTTATATATTATTTATATATATATATATTATATATATACATATATATATAATATATATATATATAAATAATATTCATCCCCAAAAAAAAAACGAGTCCTTGAGAAGTGCTGTTTTCTGTCACTGCATCGTGGTTCCCATAGCAACGCTGAAAAGACATTTTACCAGTTAAATCTTGTGTCAAAATCTCTTCGATGCAAAACCAGCTTTGTTTGAATATAAAGAAGAATGATTGAAAAGCTGGAGGAGCTTCTATACTGTCTGTTCTGTTTGGATGATGTGGTTCTGTTGGACACACACACACACACACACTCACACACACACACACACACACTCACACACACACACACACACACACACACACACACACACACACACACACAAGTGCAGGCGCGACGTTTTGAACTGAGTTTGAACTCACACTCTGAAATGTGTGAACCTTTCTGACCTTCTGGTTAAACAGTAAATCCAGCACACTTCAACAGATAGAGATCAGCTCAGTGTGTGTGTGTGTGAGTGTGTGAGTGTGTGTGTGTGTGTGTGTGTGTGTGTGTGTGTGTGTGTGTGTGTGTGTGTGTGTGTGTGAGTGTGTGTCTGTCTGTCTGTCTGTGTGTGTGTGTGTGTGTGTGTGTGTGAGTGTGTGTCTGTCTGTCTGTCTGTGTGTGTGTGTGTGTCTGTCTGTCTGTCTGTCTGTGTGTGTGTGTGTGTGTGTGTGTGTGTGTGTCTGTCTGTCTGTGTGTGTGTGTGTGTGTGTGTGTCTGTGTCTGTGTGTGTGTGTGTGTGAGTGTGTGTCTGTCTGTCTGTGTGTGTGTGTGTGTCTGTGTGTGTGTGTGTGTGTGTGTGTGAGCTGTGTATGTGTGTGTGTGTGAGAGCTCTGTGTGTGTGTGTGTGTGTGTGTGTGTGTGTGTGTGTGTGTGTGTGTGTGTGTGTGTGTGTGTCTGTGTCTGTGTGTGTGTGTGAGCTGTGTATGTGTGTGTGTGTGAGAGCTCTGTGTGTGTGTGTGTGTGTCTGTGTCTGTGTCTGTGTCTGTGTGTGTGTGTGAGCTGTGTATGTGTGTGTGTGTGTGTGTGTGAGAGCTCTGTGTGTGTGTGTGTGTGTGTGTGTGTGTGCTGCTGAGTTCAGGAACCGGTAAAGAGCTTAAAAAGCTGCTTACTTCATGAACTCTGATTTTAACATGTGGAGGTTGGAGGGAAGAAGAAGCAGGACGCACCGTCCGTCCCTCCACTTTGTCCTCCGTTCGTCTCTTCACCCCAGTTCCAGCCTCCCCCCCTCCCCATCACAGAGGAAAGCCTTTTCAGGCTTACTCAGCGTTTTCTTATCAACCCCCCTCCGATGGGGAAAAGCTTTATGTAACGCCGTGTCTGTCCACCTCCTCCTCCTCCTCCTCCTCTTCCTCCCCTCTCCTCCTCCTCCTCCTCCTCCTCCTCCTCCCCTCTCCTCCTCCTCTTCAGCTTTGATCTGGTCTGAGCTTCATCATTTCGTTCCAGCTCCTTGTTACTAAAAATGGGAGTGCGGCCGTCTTTCCGAGACTTTTATTGGCCGAGCGAGGAGGACGGATCTGAGGTGTCCGAACTCGAGCCGGCGCATTTGAACGTTTTGCACATTTATAATGTGAAGTATGTTATTTTTTTCTCGTAGATCACACGAGTGTTCCTGCGTATCACTTAGGACGATTTAATGTGGTTATTTTCCTCTCGAAAGTTACCGGGAACAAAGACATGCTGGGAAAATGTTTGTCCAAGTGATCGGTGGAAATAAAATGTATTTGTGATAAAACATTCAGTTTGGGAACATTTTAACAAAGAAAAAGATAAATAAAACAGCACAACACGCAGACGGAGGAGCAACCTGTCAGCACACACACACACACACACACACACACACACACACACACACACACACACACACACACACAGCTGTCATCTCCGTACACACCTCCTGGTTACCACCTTCAGATGCTCACTCCTGACTTCTGTTTGCTCTCCGACTTCTCTGCAGGTTTTTTTGTGTTTACGTCAGACAAACGTTGTGTCGCTTCGTCGTCCTCCAAAAAACTAATTTAACCCGGTTGTTTTATTGTGTCGTGTGTGTGTGTGTGTGTGTGTGTGTGTGTGTGTGTGTGTGTGTGTGCTCGTCAGTCAATAGTTTCTAATTAAGTAACCAAACTAAATAAATGGAGATGATCCATGAAGACGGTTTAAAGGCTGCAGACATAATAAACATATTATTTTTGTTATTTTTGTTGTGTTATTTCAGGGAAAATGTAACTAAACTAATTTCATGTCGCTTTTTA
>NW_027185329.1:152500-155000 GCF_022577435.1 Embiotoca jacksoni
CGGTATTGTCTTTTGTTAGATTTACAGCAGTGTGTGGTGGTGGTGGTGGTGGTGGGGGGTGATGTGTGTGTGGAGGGGGGAGTGGGGATCGGGGGGGGGGGGGGGTGTCTGCAGCAGGAAGGTGCAAATTGAAGCCGTTTTCAGCTGAGTGAAGAGGGCTGACAGGCGGAGCAAACTCGTCCGCTTCCTCGGTAATAAACTGGAGGTGCAGGAGGGATGGAGGGCAGACACACACACACACACACACACACATATCACACACACACTCAGCTCACACACACACACACACACACACACACACACATATCACACACACACTCAGCTCACACACACACACACACACACACACACACACACATATCACACACACACTCAGCTCACACACACACACACACAGCTCACAGACACACACACACACAGACACACACACACACACACACACATATCACACACACACTCAGCTCACACACACACACACACACGCTCACACACACACAGACACACACATCACACAGACACACACATCACACACACACTCAGCTCACACACACACACACACACAGCTCACAGACACACACACACACGCTCACACACACACACACATCACACAGACACACACATCACACACACACACACACACACAAAGGAAGAGAGATGACTTCATCGGTTCTGTCTCTTCGTACGTACGGAGCACTTTTCTGTTTCTGACACTTGAACGCACCGCGCTCTGATGAAATCTGGGTCACACACACACACACACACACACACACACACACACACATATCACACACATATCACACACACACACACACATCACACACATATCACACACACACGCACACACACACACACACACACACACACACACACATCTGAGGCTGTGTTAGTCAGCGGGAGTGGGGAGGAGTGTGTGTGTGTGTGTGTGTGTGTGGGGGGGGGGGTGAACTTCCATCAGGACTCAGACCGCCTGCAGGTGAACTCACTCAGACAACCAGGTCTTCTTATTTTCACTACATCGATTTGAGGAAGAATGATTTTGACAGCTGCTCATATTAAATAGTTTCATATCGAATATGATGTCGGCTTCATATGAACTCTTCTTCTGTCCCTCATGATCCAAGTCAGGTGTTGTTTTCCCGGCCACCTTCAAACGTCACGGCAACGATTCCTTCAGTGTTGTCTATTATCAACAGCTGTAAACAATTAAGCTTCTAAGGCACTTTTTCTACAATCAGGCCTGTGAGGTGTTTAGGGGACATCTGTAAATATTAAACCTCAGTTTCACTCTCTCCCTCCAGACTGAAGGAAAACTGACGATTTCTTTTGCAACGTGTGACGTAAACTTTATTTTGTATTATTTATTACCCGTATCGAGACCTATTCCCCGTCTTTGTCACACACACACACACACACACACACACACACACAGGCCACGCCCTCTCTGCATTATCTGCAGATACAACTGGTCCACTGAGACGTTGCAGATTTCATTTTAATGCATCTCGCTGGAGGAGGAAGTGTTGAAAATGACAACAGACGAGCTGATGAGGCCAAATTAGTGTGTGTGTGTGTGTGTGTGTGTGTGTGTGTGTGTGTGTGTGTGTGTGTGTGTGTGTGTGTGTGTGATGGTGATGTGAAACTAATTAGTAGGTTGTTCTTCTCTGCGGAGGCGACACCAACGAGCACCAACAACAACGCTGCCTGGATAATTGTACACTTCCCGGGTATCCGATTGATGGAGTCCACAGCTGCAGCGTGAGGACGTCCAGCGGTGTGTGTGTGTGTGTGTGTGTGTGTGTGTGTGTGTGTGTGTGTGTGTGTGTGTGTGTGAGATCCGACGAGTTGAATAGTGCAGCTGTAGAGACACAACAGGGGGTAGAAATGGATACGAGCGCTGACGGCTCCTTTAAGATCGGAACAAGGAAGAGTTATAGAGTCACATGACCTCAGTGTTCTGCACGAGCAGGAAAAAAACACGACAAGTGAACGCATCACCTCCAAAATATCTGCAGCTTTCATTGTTTTACCCAGAAATCAACGTGTTTAACACACTCGATAAACACGTTGATTCTTCGGTCCAGAAGCAGCAACGAAAAACAAAACTGACGTCCCATGAACGCCTCACATGCGAGTTATCGCTCAGCGCTACAATTTCCCAACATCCCCTGAACATCTCACATGCCAGTTATCCTCCCTGTTTAATGCTTCCGTCACCTCAGACCTTCCTTCGGGTTATTTTTTCTTCTGAGAGCTAAATTTTGTTTTTAAAGTAGTGATTAAAAAAACAAAAAAAGATAAATTATTCTCCTTTAATGTGTTCCTCATCCCTGAATTATGTCACCGGGAGGCTTTAAAGTTGGTCGCAGCTGCGCTTCCCTCCCCTGCAGCTTCCTCTTACTCTCTCTTAATGACTGAAAACACACACACACACCTAAAATAACACACACACACACACACACACACACAGCCAGCGAACACACACATGCACACAATAATTGGC
>NW_027185329.1:165000-172500 GCF_022577435.1 Embiotoca jacksoni
TCTCTCCCCCCTGTCTCTTTGTCCCCTCCCCCCTGTCTCTCTGTCCCTCCCCTCCCTCGGCTGGGTGTCAGTCCTCTGTCAGTCTTCTCCTCTGACAGTCTGATCACAGTCAGACTTCCAGGAACTGAGGTGGGGATTAACGGGTCTGTACCCAGGGAAGGCTCTCTGTTCCTGGGGCCGTGCGGGCAGCAGCGTCCCTTTGAAGGTCCTGGTTCTGGTCCCAGTTCTTGTCCTGGTTCTGGTCCCGTCCTGGTCCTCTGTCTCCTCTGACATGACGGATCTCTTGACTCTCCTGGATGATTATTTTCATGGACGTCTTTGTGTCTTTTTGACTTCGGATCATTCGCTGGAAGACAAAATGAAGAAAGAAGAAATCCCGGACGACTCTGTGTGTGTGTGCGTGTGTGTGTAGGACACACTATGTGTGTGTGCTCTCTGCACACTGTGTGTGTGTGTGTGTGTGTGTGTGTGTGTGTGTGTGTGTGTGTGTGTGTGTGTGTGTGAGTCAGCAGGCCCGTTCTTGCTGCTGAAGGAACACTGCAGCCCAGATACCTCACATACCTCCGTGTGTGTGTGAGGAGATAAGAGCTGACGACACACACACACACACACACACACACACACACACACGGGTCATTGTGTCATACGTGGAGGTGCTGAGGGGGGGGGGGGGGTCTCAGGTGTCGGTCCGTGTTTGATGGACAGATGAGCCGATGCAGTCCAGTGGATTATTAAAGATTACAGCTGAGCCTTTTGTCCCGGGACACAAGATGAAGAGGAGGAAGGAGCGATCGGGAGCCCCACACCTCCACCTGCAGTAAGAGTGTGTGTTGTGTGTGTGTGTGTGTGTGTGTGTGTAGGAATGCAGGTCAGATTCATATCAAGGCAGTCAGGGTTGTGGACCTTTTACTCTTCTTTCATTTGCAGCTGCGGTATTTTTTATACAGGTTAAAAAAAAAAAAAATCCCCCAAAAAATATGTAATAATTCTCATAAATCAAAACAATCCAGTTTATTTTCACGTTTGCAAAAAAAAAAATCATAAAAATATTTAGATTATTAAAATATTTACTGATTCAATTTCAGCTCTAGTTTTGGTCTCATTGCAGGAAATAGATTTATGTTTTTATCCATCTCTGAACAATATGTAACAACAATAGATGCTACAATTTACTAAAGTTCAGTAAACGCCTCTCATGCAGGCTATCGGTAGATACTATAATTTACTGAAATTTCATAAACACCTCAAAAGCAGGCTGTCCAAAAATAGCTGCAATTTACAGATGTTCCGTAAACGCCTCACATGCAAGCTATCAGTAGACACTACAATTTACTGAAGGTTCTTAAACGCCTCACATGCAGACGATCAGTCAATGCTCGCTGTGTGCACACAGAAGCCTTTAAGCACTCAAACAGGTGTGAGATCAATGATGAGTCTAAGATATATAAATAAATAAATAATATAAATATGACGTAACTCGGCATGAGCTCACTGACGTCGATGAGATTTTTACCTCTCAGGTGTTTAAAAAAAACATTTTTCAATCCAGTTACTCCTGAAGATTACAACAAAACATGATGTTTTTATTGTCTATTTTTAGACTTGAACTATGAAACCTCACCATAGTGAATATAGGTAGTGAACGTACGTCCTGAGTCACGGAAACATGAGGAGGAGTCAGAGGGAGAGAAGTCCTTCATCAACACACACACACACACACATGTAAAAGTCACGTCAGGAGGTTACTAAAGTAACTCCAGTTCTAACATTTGATGATTACGATGCAGTGACGTGTGGTTAAATTAAATCGTGTCATTTTCCCTCCGTCCTCAGGTGTTGATTATAGCCTGTAAACAGCTGTTGAGTCGCCCCCACCGATAATTAAAGTCCCTCCCCGACATAAATGTTGGTGTTGTGGAGAAGTCGAACTCTGCTGAGTCGGCAGATCTGCAGTTTCTCCGTCTCAGCGGAGAGAACCCGAAACCTCAGTTCAAAGTGCTTCACGGATGATTGACGGGCCAATAATAAGACACACAAGTTGTATTAGAAAATTCTAATAATTTAATAATCGTCATGATAATAACAATAATAATAATAATTAAAATGATTAAACACCATCTAAAAATAAAACATACAGGACATACAATAGATGATAAAAAAATAGTAGATTGAAAGCTAAAATAAGAAACAAAAAATAGATAAATGAACAGCTGACTGAGATAATGAACAGTTAATTAATAATGAAAAGAAAAACTTAAAGACAGTTTTCATTCGGTGTCTTTTCTGCAACGACCACCAGGAGTCACAAAGACACTTCAAACAGCTGCTTTTACAAACTCAATGATCAGTCAGGCCTCTTCTTTATTTCAATTAGTTGAATTAGATGTTCTAGTTTCTGGGACTTTTGGAGGATGATGACAACACAGAGACGTCTTCAGAGGAAATGTTGTTTGGTATAAATTGGGAACGTTGAGTTTGTTAGTCGGAGAATCCGTTTATCGCCGGTTAATTTGGATCGTTCTGGGTTTAATTTCAGGAAAGTGTTAAAGACTAAAAAACATTTTTAAGGTTTAATCTGGAATCAGAGAAACTTTGAAGGAAAAATCTATTTCTATTCCTAAAATCGTCCAGCTGGCGGTCAGAAAGTTAAAGATCACGGATGATTGGTTTCACTGTGTGTGTGTTTGTGTAGTGTCATCACACACACACACACACACACACACACACACACACACACACACACACACACACACACATACTCCCCCTTCACGCCTCCCTCCCTCCCTCTCCCTCCCTCTCTTCATCCCGTCTTCCTCTCCCTCCCCTTTCTGTCTTGGCAGAATCTGGTCGCCGGCTCAGCTGCGTTGCCACGGCAACAGCAGCCTCCTCCAGCACCTGCTGTCCCCCACTTCCTTTCATCCCTCCGTCGTTCAGCCCCCCCACCACCACCACCACCGCCCTCTCTCCCTCCTCCTCCTCCTCCTCCTTCCCCTCCTGCTCCTCCTCTCCCTCCCTCTGCCCCCCCGACGGCCCTCTGTCTGCCCCCCGTGCACCAGCGAGGAAACCCCTTCCTCTGGAGGTAAGACCTCCATCCTCACCTTGTGTGTGTGTGTGTGTGTGTGTGTGTGTGTGTGTGTGTGTGTGTGTGTGTGTGTGTGTGTGTGTGTGTGTGTGTGTCAGCGGTTCAGTTTCAGAGGAAGCATCAGAACGAACAAACGAGTCGTGTTCGTCTGAGAGACTCCAGAAAGTTAGTTTCTGAGTTTTCGCACCTTAAAAAGTCCAAAACGAAGCTTCATGTTTGTGTTCGCTATCGGTGGGCGGGACGTCGTATCGTCAGGTTTACCAATCAGATCGGTCAGATCCACCTGCTGGCTCCTCCCCCAGCTCGTCCAAATATGGTCACTTCCTGCTTTCAAACCGCTCCGAACTAACAAAGATGGTGACGGAAGAAAAAGGTTTAGATTCTGCTTCCTTTAGTGAAAGTAGGATAAAGTTCCTGTAACAGCACCTGTAGTGTAAAAATGAGTAAAATTATAATATAATATAAACTAATATAATATAATGTAATATAATATTAAATAATATAATATAATATTAAATAATATAATATAATAAAAACAGCTGATTGACAGGTAGATAACTGATATGATTCAGGAAACATGTGTAAACTGGAAACCAGTCAGCTGAGCTCCACTCAGAAAGAGAAGGGAGGAGGAAGGAGGAGGGAGGAGGGAGGAGGAGGGAGGAGAGCGGATCAGAGGGAGGGAGGAGAGACGCCAGCAGCTCTCTCTCTCTCTCTCTCTCACTCGCCCGCTGGATGTTGACAGGTGGAAGCCGGCGTCCTCTGTTTTTAACTGCCTCCTCCACCGGTCGCGTCGCGCCTCCGTCAGCATGTCGGACTCCTTCTGGACGGTTCTCTCCAATTTCTCTCTGCCGGAACGCAGCATGCTGCGGCGCTCCAAGAGGTACACGGACCTTTTATTTCACCTCCTCCTCATCCCTCCTGCTGCAGGCATCCCCCTTCTCTTTTTCATTTTCTGCCCCCCCCCCATCTTCGCTTTCCCTCTCCTCCTAATCCTCCTCCTCCTCCTCCTCCTCCTTCTCCTTCTCCTTCTTCCTCCTTCTTCCTCCTCCTCCTTCTCCTTCTCCTTCCTCCTCCTCCTTCTCCTTCTCCTTCCTCCTCCTCCTTCTCCTTCTCCTTCTCCTTCCTCCTCTTCCTTCTCCTTCCTCCTCCTCTCTGCATGTCATGATGCTCAGCAGGAGCAGCTCCGACATGAAGGTCAGCTCACTGGATTTGGGTTTTTGGGTGGATAAACAGGGACTGTGTGTGTGTGTGTGTGTGTGTGTGTGTGTGTGTGTCTGTGTGTCTGTGTGTGTGTCTGTGTGTGTGTGTGTGTGTTTTCCTCAGTCTGCGTACAGTTTACATGTTTGTGATGAAGTCCAGGTCGGGCTGACCTGACATCATCGATTCTTCTCCTTTTTTTCTCCTCTTCCTCTTCCTCTCCTCTCCCTCTTCTCTTCCTCTTCCTCTAGTCTCCCTCTCCTCTCCCTCTCCTCTTCCTCTTCCTCTCCTCTCCTCTTCCTCCTCTCCCTCTCCTCTTCCTCTCCTCGGTGTCCATCAGACTCAGAAGTGGTCTCTCCAACAGGAAGGAGGCACAGACAGATCTGTACTCACTTTGAAGCAGCAATTTTCTTCCTCCTCCCTGTAATAACAGGGGTGGCTGAAAGACACACACACACACACACACACACACACACACACACACACACACACACACACACACACACACACACACACACACACACACACACTGCTCCGTGTCACCACCTCGTGTCATGTGTGTTTGTCTCAGCGGTTGGGAAGTGAAACAGGAGGGACGTCTCCATAGCAACAGGCTCCGTTAGGTTTTGGATCGGTGTGGGATGAAGCCGAGCTGTAATCAGAACAGAACCGATCCGTCTACAGGACGAAGGTGATCTGAAGGTTGGGAGGAGAGTTTAGCTCCTCCTTCCTCTCTTTTATTTCCATTTTCACCAAACAGAAGTTCTTATTTTTAGCTCGTTTTCAGCTTTTAAAATGATTCTATATTTGCATCGTTGTACTGTCACGTTCATTTGAAGACTTTAAGCAGCGCAGACTGACTATATAATGTGTGTCCTGGTATTGATCTCTGTAACATCTCCAAAGATGCACATAAACCTCCCTGCAGATCTGTTGGAGGGAAGATCCGACAGAGAAAACAGCTTACGTGCAGATATGGAGGTTTGATTCAGTCCAGATGTTGATGAGGATGACTGCTCTGAATTATTCATTCATATTTTCAATGTGTTGGATCCACAGACTGAATATAAAACGTGATCGGAGCTTCCACGTCTGAAAAATGAGGCCTTCAGCTGCAATACCAGCGAGTGCCACTAGAGGTCGGCTCCAAAAAGCCTCCGGCTCCATAGACTCCCATTCAACTTCTCTCATCAAATCCAAAGTGAATAAAATGTGTCCATCAGTTATCTCGGTGTTGTTAGCTAAAGTCACTCCTTCTTATTAGTTTTCTGGAGGTCCATCTGAAAATAATCCCTCATTCATTAGAAAAGAAGATTCAAGAAGACCTGTTTTTGGGGGCGTGTCTGTTTGATTGACAGGCCTGCGGTGCAGTCAGGTTACAGCTATCGGTGGGCGGGACGTAGTATCGTCAGGTTTCCGATCAGATCGGTCAGATCCACCGCTGGCTCCTCCCCCAGCTCGTCCAAATATGGTCACTTAGCAACATGAATTTTTTCTTACAGTAGTTTTGAATTTTGTCTCTTCTTCTGGAAGTTTAAGAAAAGACAAGTGTGTGTACACACACACACACACACACACACACACACACACACACACACACACACACACACACACACACACACACACTGCCCTGTGGGCCGTCACATTGATTTCCTGTGGTGGCTGTAACCCTCAGTTCAACATTATTGAGTGCACTGTGGGAAATGAGTTTGATTTGATCCACATACACTCACCTCGGTCTGTTTAGAGTGTTTGTCAGGTGTGTGTGTGTGTGTGTGTGTGTGTGTGTGTGTGTGTGTGTGTGTGTGTCAGGTGGTTTAGTTGGACAACGCCCACACAGCTGTTTGCTCCCCGTCCTGTCAGCCTGTCGCAGCTTCAACGACTCCTCTGAGTTTTACAGAAGCACGGTTATTAGATTTTTATATGCAGCTGTTCATCCTGCAGGTAAACACACACACACACACACACACACACACACACACACACACACACACACACACACACACACACACACACATACATGATGTTAGCGTGCCGGCGCTGTCGGCGTCCGTTTGTTCGTTTAAGATGCTTTCTTTACATTCAGACCCGTTTCCTGTCTTTAGACTCGACAGCAGGTCAGTTTGAGTTTTACTCTCTAACGACTGAAGAAATATTCTTCTGACGTTTTGGTTTTCTTACTCTGGACGTCTTTATGCTCGTTGTCGAGCCGCAGGATGAAAGCGGGCAGAAAGTTCAGGACATTTTACGAACCCGGCAGCTGTTGTTGTTGTCCATTACTGAAGCTGCAAAAAAACACAGGAGAAGTGTTGATTTCAAAAACAAAAACAAAGTATGGAAGCCTGAATATACAACGTTCAAAACAAAGTTGTATTTATAATTTAACATAACTGTGAAAAATGCTCCTGATACGCTTCATCAACGGCAAGAAATAAAAGAACAAGCTATTAACGTCACAACAAAAAATAGTGCTCAATAAAGGGACTTCATCAAACCTAATAAAATGTTAAAGTGAGAGGTGTTAAAACAAAGTGCAGTAGAAGTAAATGCATGAAGAGAAGTTTTATAAAGTTTAATCTTTAAAGTAAAGAATGCGTCATTAAAAACAGTTACGTTAAAAAAAAGGTTTTTTTTAAATCTCTAGAAAGTGAAACAATAAACTCAACGTCTGAGTTTAATGACTCTGACATGTGCTTTAACGTTTATCGAGTTTATTTTTGAAGGAAGCCACTCGGAGACGACCTGAACGGAGCAAATCTGCCGGGCAGGAAGTCAAAGACAATCCGGTCAATTTTCAAAATAAAACACTCGAGAGGAAACTCCTGATCGTAAAACACTACATCAGTGTCTACTACGAATCATGAATAATGAACTGGACGGGTCCTGAGACGGAGCCCTGAGGAACCTCGCTCAGGTCTGAGCTTCTGTTTGTTGTCAGATGAACAGATGTGCTGCAGCATAAAGAGACATCGCAGCCTTCCTCCTCCGTCTGTAATTTCCTCCGAGTGAAGCTCTCTCGCCTCGCAGCTTCAGAGTAAACAACCGAGGTGGAAAATAAAACAGTAAAAAAAATCTTGTGAGCTGGACCTGCTGGAGACGTCGTCGGGTGCGAAGACTCGCCGCCTCATTTCCTCCTCGTCCCGTCTGTCGGGGACGGATGTCAACGCTTCGGAGCAGATTGCTCTTTTCTCTACAAACCATCTTCTCTGCACACACAC
>NW_027185329.1:175000-200000 GCF_022577435.1 Embiotoca jacksoni
TATTATCAGTGGGAGAAGACAGAGTTTAAACTGGAGCACAGGAAGTCTGTTCGAAAGGAGGCGGGGTTTAAACTGGAGCACAGGAAGTCTGTTTGAAAGGAGGCGGGGTTTACACTGGAGTTTAAAAAGAAAAAGGTGATTTGTAGTTGTGATGCTGTTATAAACCTGACGGTTTGGATCTCTGCTCTTTAATCCAGAACTGTTCTCATCAAACATTTGTTTTAAAATCTCCCTAAATTGTTCCCTGACAAAGTAAATGTGCAGCACTTTGATATTTGAAGATATTTTAAGCTGACAACGGACGGAAAAAAATAAAAATCTATTTCAGGCTTCAGACTGAGAGGATGAAAAGAAGATTTTTCTTCTCACAAGTTTGACTCCAATATAAATATAAAACCTGAGACTTTCAGAGTATAAGCAGCGTTTAAAACATCAGAGAGGCGTCCGTGGCGTTGCCCGTTCAGGCCCGCGGTCTGGTATCAGTGACCCCCCCCCCCCCCCTCCCTCCCCAATTCTCCATTCTGCTGTGGCTGCAGTGTTGCCATGGTAACGCTGCCACCAGCCTCACGCAGTCCACCGTCTCTCCGCGTCCTTCGGAAAACATTTTTTTTAAATAAAAACCATAAAAGGAAATATAAACACAGCTAATTAAACACATCACGAAATGAACAGTTCTGTTTTATCTCTCCGCCGGTTCAGCAGCAGATTCAGAAGCAGCGTTTGCGTCGGACTACAAGCTGAAATAAAAAGTCTGATGTCATCTCCAGATGATTAATATTCAAACCTGCTCTCATCACGGAGCCGTTTACTGTTAATCACGTGGAGATTCCTGGAGGTCCGACGTCCTGACGAGGACCCGTCCTTTTATTAAAGGCTTCTCTCTCATCATCACTTTCATGATCGTCCCTCTTCCCCTCCGTCGATATCTCCATCCTCTCTTCTTCTTCTCTTTTCTTTTTCTGCCCCCCTGAACTTTCCCGTCTCCTCCCGGCTGACAGCGAGACGTTATTCCGTAAAGGTCGACGGATGATTGGCGGCTCTGACGTCTGATGACTTCCGTCTTTCTCATTTGTGACTGAAGAGGGCACCGAGAACATTTTACAGCAGCATGTATCTCACATGCTTCTGTTCCTCGTGTTTTGCTAAAGTAGGTCACCGTCGCTGCAAAAAAAAGCGAAGCCGCTCGAGGAGCTTCAGCTTCACATTTCACTTCCCTCCATTGTTCAGGCTCGTTATACAAATCCACATCGTGATGTTTCACCTTCACACAAAAAAAACCAACAGTTCTTGTGTTTCTTGGCAGTCGCTCCTCTGGAGGTCACATGACCGTGGTGAGGTGATGTTCGTGGTGTCAGGAATGATTGACAGGTGGTGCTGGTACCGCTCAGATCCGTGTGACCGGCCTGCAAACACACCGACGGGTGAAAACCGAACTACCGATCGTCCCCAGAACAAGACGTTCATCGGTCGTTGTGTTTTTTTTGATGCAATTAATAGAATAACGAACTTATTGATCCAACCTGCTGGATTCATATTAATATATTAATATAAATAAGTACAATAATTAATATAAAAGTACAAAAACTTCTGACTTAAAAGTGTTTTTTTTTTTTATGACCATATTTGGATGAGCTGGGGGAGGAGCCAGCAGTTTGATCTGATTGGAAACCTGACGATACTACGTCCCGCCCACCGATAGCTGTAACCTGACTGCACCACAGGCCTGTCAATCAAACAGACATGCCGACCTTTATCACACGTTTCAAAGGAAATACTTAAATCCCACATTGATACATTTAAAATAGAGAAACGTGGTTTGAATCTCTCTCCTGCCTTCATGTCTCTTTGAGTCTTTCACCTCCTTTACCTCAATTTAAAATCCACTTTCCTACGCTGGCGGAGGAGACAGATGAGTCCCTCCTCTCCTCTCTCCACCTTCCACCTCCTGCTCGGCCGGCAGTCACTTAACGAGAGACTTCATCCGTCTCCGTCTCTGTCTCCGTCTCCGTCTCCGTCCTTCACTACACACTCTTTCATCTGAATTCATCCTCGTCACTTCAGAGTCTTCTTCCCTCCGTGAATCCTCAGTCCATTTTCTCCTTCAGCTCGTTCAGCTGCTGAATTCATCCTGAATGTAATAACGAACTGAACGAACCCTGAATCCAGACGGAGGGAAAGTTCTGCTGCTGCGTTTATATTTTAACTCATCCTACATTTTATAAAGCACAAATAGTGTTGAAAGTGATTCCAACACTGTAACTTCAGCAGTTCTTGACAGCTTGACAACTTAGTAAGACGGCAGTTTGTCGTCCTGTTTTCAGACACTTGTTTTGAGACCTTGTGAATATTTAGAGCCTCATTAAAGAAAGAAAAACGAAGAGGAGGATTTTTATTTTTATTTTGCACCAATGAGATGACGTCTCTTCCAACCGCACAAACGTAGTTTGTTAATAAGTATCAGGACTTTGAAGAGATTGTTCACGAACTTGGAGGAAAATATCTGGAAATGGACAGATGTTAATGGTATCCATGGTTACACATGTTGTATCACCAGACACCTGATCCAGCTGTTTGAAGCTGAAGGGGCGGAGCTTCCTTCTCAACCTTTGTGTTCGTGTTCTTCTTAAAGCTGTTTGTAACTTAGCTGCTCCTCTGGAATAAAAAGACTTTCAAGACACTTTGAAATCGACAGATTTAATAAAAAATAAAAAATAAAATACTTCGCACGACTTCACGGTCCGTCGGATGTGTTTTTCATCAGATTGAAACTTTGTCTCGTCCCTCAAACATCATGTGATCCAGTTTCTGAGGTAAAAACGTTGAAAGATTTCAGTTCTCACTCACTCACTTCCTGTCCTCCTCCTCCTCCTCCTCCTCCTCCTCCTTCTCCCCCCCCCCACCCCCCCCCTCCAGGTACCAGCCCGCTGGACAGCCCTCGAAACTTCTCCCCCAACACGGCCGCACACTTCTCCTTCGTTCCCGCCCGCAGGTGAGCCAGTTGCACATCGCACATACACACGCGTGTTGCATGACATGACATCACAAGCTGTCGTAAACCCAGACAGATATGACATTTTAAAAATCCATCCAATCAGAGCTCTGAACATCTTCTTCATCTTCCTCCTCGCTCCCTCCAATCCTGCAACACACATACACAACTGGAGCTTTTAGAAAATCTCGAACGGCAGCTTCACGCACGGCTAATTTGTGTGAAATTAAAAGAAGCTGAAGTGGATGAGGCGCTCCTCGATATCTGTGAGAGGAGGAGGAGGAGGAGGAGGAGGAGGAGGTGGCGGCGGCTGTCACTGAAACTCACGTTAATAAACCTCTTATCTGTCTGGGCTCTCAGCACACACAGTCATTACAGAGGAGAACGAGTCGAGTGTGTGTGTGTGTGTGTGTGTGTGTGTGTGTGTGTGTGTGTGTGTGTGTGTGTGTGTGTGTGTGTGTGTGTGTGTGTGTGTGTGTGTGTGTGTCCACGCTGTAGATAACAGAAGCTATCCAGAAGTTTGACATTATGGAAAAGAAATTCCTTTTTTTTAAATCCTCATTGAGAAAGATTATGTTTCCACGGTAACGCACCTCTTCTGAGCTGGAACCCTTGGGGCTCAAATTACCGTGACAACATCATCAAATTTGATTTGAAAATGGAAATCTCTTCCTGTCCGGCCGCTGACCTCACAGCTGCAGCAGCGACTCTCTGTGACCACAGTGACACCCGGTGGTGGGCTGTGGTACGACGGGCTGCTTTAACTTCTGGTTATATTATTCATTTGAATCACAAACTAAGATTAGAAAGAAGTTTAAGCGGATAAATCCTATAAGAACCTCGTTTAGCTCTTTATTTATTATATTTCTGGTCCTTTAATAAACTTTTATGGAGCATTATTTTTGTATTTTGTATAATTCACATTTTACTATTTCAAATTAAAGTGCACAAACGATTAAAAAATATATCGTCTTTGAAGATTTGTTGAATTTTTACAGTTTAACGATTCGATTTTCTATTTTTCCTGAATTACTTCAGTCAATAAACATTAATTCAGGTGTGGCAGTCGTCTGGTGTGTGTGTGTGTGTGTGTGTGTGTGTGTGTGTGTGTGTGTGTGTGTGCGTGTGTGTGTGCGTGTGTGTGTGTGTGTGCGTGTGTGTGTGTGTGTGTGTGTGTGTGTGTGTGTGTGTGTGTGTGTGTGTGTGTATGAGACTGACAGCTGCTAACAGATATAAATAGAAACCCCCCCTTGTCTTGTTTCCCCCACAGTCACGGACACAGGGCCGACAGGTAACTTCTCAGTTTTGACCTTTGACCTATTTTTTTCCCACCTCCTTCTTCCTGCTGCCACCTTCCTGCCCTCCATCCTGCATGGCCGAGCGCGCACACACACACACACACACACACACACACACAAGAAACTGCTGATGCGTTTAGAGGACCTCTGTAAATTGCAGCTACAGAAAATAACCTGGTTTTACTCTGATGATGAAGATTTATAATCGATTTATTTATTTTTTTTCCAAGTTTTTTTAAATAAAGAAAATTGTCGTTCAGGAACCAGTAAGTCTCGCTTCCAAACCCCGAACAACAGATCAGAGTTTCTACAGAAAATAACAGCTGTTTTAGATGTGAGGGAGCAGACAGGTCAGAGACCCCAACTCCCATCATGCTTCACTCTTGTACTTGATTCCTTGTTATACTCGTCTCCTCTGCTGTGTGTGACGGTGCCTCCTCTCTGTGGACTCTGTGTGTGAGTGTGTGTGTGTCTGTGTGTGTGTGTGTGTTATCTCATGTCTTCTCTCTGTCTGTCCTCTGCAGGACGGATGGACGCCGCTGGTCTCTGGCGTCGCTGCCGTCCTCTGGTTACGGCACCAACACGCCCAGTTCCACCGTCTCGGTAAATATCTTTATGATACTTTATGTTTCTGCACGAACGTCTTTTATAAAGTGGTGACGCTACTGAAGCTCCTCCTCCTCCTCTTTGGACGAGCTGGGGGAGGAGCCAGCGGTGGATCTGACCGATCTGATCGGAAACCTGACGATACTACGTCCCGCCCACCAATAGCTGTAACCTGACTGCACCACAGGCCTGTCAATCAAACAGACACGCCCCCAAAAACAGGTCTTCTTGAATCTTCTTTTCTAATGAATGAGGGATTATTTTCAGATGGACCTCCAGAAAACTAATAAGAAGGAGTGACTTTAGCTAACAACACCGAGATAACTGATGGACACATTTTATTCACTTTGGATTTGATGAGAGAAGTTGAATGGGAGTCTATGGAGCCGGAGGCTGTTTGGAGCCGACCTCTAGTGGCACTCGCTGGTATTGCAGCTTTAAGGCCTCATTTTTCAGACCTGGAAGCTACGAACTCTTTTATATCCAGTTTATGGTTTAAACTCCTCCCACTCCTCCTCATACTCCCATCAGTGCTGGATGTAACCTGCTACTCCTGTTTCCTCCTCCTCTCCCTCGTTAACCCTCCGACCCGGTCCAGTCCTAACCCCCCGCCCCGCCTCCCCGCTGCAGTAGCTCCAGTGCTGGTTGTAATCTGTGCTCCCTCTTTGCTCCTCCTCTCACAGTCCTCCTGTTCATCTCAGGAGAAGCTGCACCAGCTGCCCTTCCAGCCGACGCCCGACGAGCTGCACTTCCTCACCAAGCACTTCAGCTCCGAGAGCATCACGGACGAGGAGGGCCGGCGCTCGCCCGCCATGAGACCGCGCTCCCGCAGCCTCAGGTAGGAGCTCTGACACCAAACTAACACCTGCTGCATTAAAGTGCTTCTCCATGACGGAGCGAGAAAAAACACACATGGACTCCAAACAATCTGCTGCTCCGGGTTTGGAGGGTTCTTCTGTGTTGTCGAGGTTTGTGGTTTGGTTGCAGCGTGATGACGCACGCTGGATGTTAAACAGCTGCGAGAGTGTTAGGTTCACATATCCAAAGCCATGAATGTCCTGAAACAAATGCAATCTGTTATGACCAAAGACCACCTTGGCATAGGGAGCTGGGATATATATTCCTGGTTGACTACAGGCCCATGGTGGCATATGTTACTGAAGATATTCATGCCTGTACTCATGGTGTTGATAATATTCTGTGTACTCATAAGTTGTGTTATTCCTTGTCTACGGATGATGATGCAGAAGATGGTGGCAAACACATTCTTTAATTATATGCTCCTACAGCAATATGAACGAGATCCCCCTGAAAATGAGTGAAATGATTCCAAGGTCTAAAATGATGCATACTCACAGATGAACAGATTCGATTTCTGGAGGTCAAAGGTCATGTCATGAAACACGCCATAATTCTGACGCTTATTATGACAAAATTATGAAGTGATGATGTTTTATTTTCAAAAAGTTCAAAGGTCAGCTTCATTGTGATGAACATAATGTTTGTGTCCATCATTCAGCAGCGTAATGAAGGAAACAAACTGGTGCTAGACTTGGTTTAAACTGGTGTAAGACTTGGTTTAAACTGGTTTAAACTGGTGACTTGGTTTAAACTGGTGTTAGACTTGGTTTAAACTGGTTTAAACTGGTGACTTGGTTTAAACTGGTGCTAGACTTGGTTTAAACTGGTGTAAGACTTGGTTTAAACTGGTTTAAACTGGTGACTTGGTTTAAACTGGTGTTAGACTTGGTTTAAACTGGTGCTAGACTTGGTTTAAACTGGTGTAAGACTTGGTTTAAACTGGTTTAAACTGGTGACTTGGTTTAAACTGGTGTTAGACTTGGTTTAAACTGGTGCTAGACTTGGTTTAAACTGGTGTAAGACTTGGTTTAAACTGGTTTAAACTGGTGACTTGGTTTAAACTGGTGTTAGACTTGGTTTAAACTGGTGCTAGACTTGGCTTAAACTGGTTTAAACTGGTGACTTGGTTTAAACTGGTGTAAGACTTGGTTTGGTTGTGTTTGTGTGTGTTTGTGTGCGTGTCTGTGTGTTTGTGTGTGTGTCTGTGTGTGTTTGTGTGCGTGTCTGTGTGTGTGTGTGTGTGTGTGTGTGTGTGTGTGTGTGTGTGTGTGTGTGTGTGTGTGTGTGTCAGTCATCAGAAAGGTCAGGCTCCTCTATTAAAGGTGTGAATGAGTCGAACCTTCAGCTCACCTGTCCGTCAGTCCGTTTCCGTTTCAGATCTTCTTCCTCTCTGTCGTTCCTCCGTAGATCCTTTTCTTAGTCTTTTTTTCTGTTTCCATCATATTTTGCGTCTCCATTCGGTCTCCCACCTTCATCATCCTCCTTCGTCTCAGCAGCTCCCTCCTCATCTTCCTCATCTTCCTCTCTTCCTCTTCACACTGAGTGATTGAATTCTTTCATCCTGTGAGATGAAAGCAGGCGAAGCAGTGTTGCATGGTGGGTATCTGATTAGAGTCCCACTGTGTTTGTTGATTGATGTCAGGCCCTGTGTGTGTGTGTGTGTGTGTGTGTGTGTGTGTGTGTGTGTGTGTGTGTGTGTGTGTGTGTGTGTGTGTGTGTGTGTGTCATCTCAGGTGATGTATAGCCTCGTCTAACCTTGTTGTGTTCGTCCTGTCAAAATACAAAATCCCCAAAAGATAATGTTGTTGATGTTCACAGTAGAAAAAGTTAAAAACATTTTGAGACTAAGATGTAAAATGTTCCAGCTTTGATCAGAGATATAATCCGTCCCTCCAGGAGGGTTTTTTTGTGATTGTATCGATCAAAACCATTTTGATTTTGAAGTAATTTTAGTTTTAAGTGAGTTTTTTGCATAAAAGTCGAGAAAGAAAAATATATTTTTAAAGCTCCGCCTGATAAAAGAATAAATATGTAATCACTTCCTGTGATAATAATCATGCTGCAAGATCACAGAAATATTTCAGTTCTAGTCTTTTTTTAAATGTATTAATTGAACTAATACAACAGCCTTTCAAAATAAGAGCTTTAGATGCTGTTCATGTTCATTCAACACATTGACCTGCTGGATGAAACAAACAAAGTGCAACTGGATGTGTGTAAAAAACTAATTCAACATCCAGTAATATGTCATCACGTCCTTTAATAGTCAGCTTTTAATTTGAAAATCTTCAAAATCATTTGCTGATGAGGATTTATTTGTCAATAAAGTGAGTTTTTATTTGAAAAGATTTACTTTATGATGTCAATACGCCATGACGACATTTTTTGGCGGGAATTAGAAAAAAAAAAGTGCGTTAATTATCTTGATTTCCTGTTAAAGGACTGAATAATAAAAAGCTGACAGAAGCGAGCTGCTGTAATTAGAAAAGATGACTGTGAGCAAGTTCTTCTACAAAGACGTGACTTTGAGAAGTGTCCCCCCCCCCCCCCCCCGCCCCCACCGCTCCCACCCCCCGTGGTGTGCCGGGTGAACGAGCCTCAGCGGAGAGTCGTATTAGTCCGACGGCAGCAGAGTGCCATTAAGAATCTGTTAATGAGCAACAGGAAGCTGCAGAAGGAGAACGCTGAGACCGAAGAGGAGGCGAGTGAGAGCAGGAAGAAGTGGAAGAAATGAAGTGAGTGAGAGGAGGTGATGATGATGAGGATGATGATGATGAGGATGATTGGACCCAGGAGGAGAGAGAAAGAAGTGTCGAATAAATGAGTGCGAGCTGCAGAGCTCGATTATATGCTAATTTAATGGCTCGGGCCGCGAGCGACTCGTCTCGCTCTCTCTTTGTTCGTCTCATTTTGATTCCTCTCCTCCTCTCGGCTCCTTCTTTACTCTCCACTTTAGTTTCTTTTAGTTCATCATCACTCATTCACACACACCTCATCCGTCCGCCTCCTTCCTCCTACTTGTGCCTCGTACTTTTTTTTTTTTTTCATCATGTAGTGGCTCAAAAGTTTCTTTATTTTCTGAAGCCATTAAAACTATGAAGTGACACATTTGGATTTAAATGAAGAATAAACTTCAAATAATAAATAAGTGTTTTGACAGAAATGTCCAAATCTCTCTTAAATACTTGTCAGCCAATCAGTGCTGAGAATAGTGATTTCAATTAATATTCCACTTATCTTACATGTCGTTAATAATTCTTACTTGTTGAATAAAATTTAAATATCTAGCGTAAATATGTCCAATTGAAATTAAAATGTGGCTCAAAAGACTAAGATGACACAAGTGCAGGTGGAGTCGAGTTTCGAGTGTAATACCACTGAGCGGCCACTAGGGGCTCCAATAGCGCCCCATTGAAAAAGCATTAAGTTCTCTCCTGGAATACAAAGTCAGTAAATGAACAAAAACAGGAGCAGAAAACAGAAAGAGGAGATTTCTTAATAAATAAAGTTCGACGTGTTGGAGACAGAAAATAATACAGTTTTTAAAATTTAAAAAGCAAACATGTTTAACTTGCACAATATTTAGAGGTGTCAGGAGATTTCAACAGAGAGGCTTTCAGTGGGAGCATAAATATCATCTCACACACACACACACACACACACACACACTCACACACACTCTCACACACACACACACGCACTCACACGCACTCACACACACACACTCTCTCACACACACACACACACACACTCACACGCACTCACACACACACACACACACACACACACACACACACTCTCACGCACTCACACACACACACACTCACACACACACACACACACTCACACACGCACTCACACACACACACACACTCTCACACACACACACACACACACACACACACACACACACACACACACACTCTCACACACACACACACACACACACACACACACACACAGACACACACACACACACACCTCATCCAGCTCTCCGTCACGCTCAATTAGGTGTCTCATTTCCCGAGTCGCACCACCTCAGTTGTGAAGCATCAATGTTATTTTTCTCACACACACACACACACACACACACACACACACACACACACACACACACACACACACACACACACACTGCCCCCCCGTCTCACCACCACCATCTGATTCACTGTCTCATCTGATTTACTTCCATTAAACTCTCCACCAATCAGCTGCTTTGCATTTTGAGTGCCTTTTGTCGCGTGTGACATCACCACTCAGAGACTCGCCGTTTTTAATTCTCCAACCTTTCATCCTGTATTTTATCCCATCGATGTTTTTCCGTCTCGTGTCTCCGTGGTAACTTTTGAACCGCAGCTTTCACACCAACACAAAAAAAAAAAAGAGCTGAACTTCGTCTCCGAGGTCGTTTCTCAAAATAATGACGAAGACGTTTTTTCGCCAGGATCGCCGCGAGGCGGTTTTTTATTTCCCATTACGGCAGAAAAATGGCCGATCTCTAATTAGCCTTTGTCTGGCTTCCTCGTGTTATTCATCCGGGGGATTTTCTCTCGACCTCCGCCGCCGCCGCTCGCTCCGAACGGGAGATTTATTTTAATAACGTCTCGGAGCCACGAGCAGACACCAGGAAGATAGTCTGTGAAAATTAAAGAACCTACATAACAGCCTCGGGCTCTGAGTCCGTCTCCGCTCGGGCTCTGATTGATTTCTCTCTTTTCAGGGAAACACGAGACGTGAGAGTTTAAAAGTTGAGAGTGTCGATGCTGCAGGTGACCAGGAAGTGTTTACAAAACTACTCTCTTCTTAAACTAATGTTTTGTTTCACCAATTAATTCTGTTTTACGACGTGTTAAAGGTCCCATTTTGCATAAATTCAGATTTCTAGATTATTATTTATTTTTATTTTTTTTATAAAACAGGTGTAAATACTGTCAAAGTGTCAAAATGCTCAGTCCAAAGAGAAGTTCTCAGTTTGCCTTCACAGATCGTCCAGTTTGGACTTCTGTAAGTTTGTGATGTCACAAATCTATGATGATGTCATATGTCCGCCCTCAGCATGACCAACCCTCCGATCTTTTATCGAGAAGAAAGTGTTCACGTCATCGCAGCGCTTGCAGGCTACAAAGATGAAGAAAACATGTGATTGGCCTGAGCGTGCGTCACTCTTAAAACAGCCAGCCAATCAGAGGAGAGCGTCGTTGAGATGAGCGCGTCTTAAAGACGCAGACACAAAACAGCCTGTTGGTGGCGGAGCTGCACAGAGACGTTTTTTTCAGGGATGTTCAGGAGAAAAAATATCTTGTGGATCTTAAAGCTGCAAATAAATGTGAAACATTGGACCTTTATGTTTTCATCAATAAAACTATTTAACTGCAGATGTTTCAAAATAGAAGCCCCCCCCCAAAAAAATGTGTCAGTGTCCTTTGAGACACTTTAAGTGAGAAATATCAGTCAGACATGTTGATTTTAATAAACAGGAGATTAAAAAGTAGAAATAAAGTAATAACAACGTCGACTTTATTTATAACGTTATATTCTCTGAGGAAATTATCCTGCAGACGCATGAAACACGGACGTCATGTTGTCTTCGAAATGAGACAAATAAAACTTAATAAAATACATAACGCATATTAAAAATATAGGTTTAAGCTTTCATAAATAAGTAAATATTAAAATGTAATTTATTGATCATTTCTATTGATCCTTCTGTGAATATAAAAAAAAGCTGTTTAAAACAAAGACCCTCAGTTGTGTTCTGTATTTTGTGTGTGTGCGTCTCTGTGTGTACCACCTGTCAGTGTGTGTGTGTGTGTGTGTGTGTGTGTGTGTGTGTGTGTGTGTGTGTGTGTGTGTGTGTGTGTGTGTGTGTGTGTACCACCTGTCAGTGTGTGTTGCCGTGGTGATAAACGGCCTCCGTTCGTGTGTCACGTTCATGCTGCTCTCGCTCCCATTAAGCTGATAATTGGACTTTGAGCTGTCGATGGATGACTTAAAGCATTACCTCATCGCACAGGTCACGTGTGTGCGTGTGCGTTAGCGTGTGCACCGATGACTCATGTAGCACAAACAAAGATGATTTATTTATTTATCACCTCGATTTGTTTTGTAGAAGAATTCTGTTGATAGTATTTTGTATTCTGTTTTAAATTTTGCTACTTATATATTTTTTTAATCACATTTTTTTAAAGTCATTTCATTTGACTTTTTTTCGAGGTCTTTTATGTGCCGAGAAGAAGATGAAGTTTTTACTCATTTTATTTACAAAGTTTTGTTTGTTGTTTTTGAGTAAAAATCTTTGATTTCGTGACTTGGACTGTTTATGAGCTCGTTGGCTGCTGAAAACAAGAAGCAAACAAACAAACAACATTTTATAACGACGGGTTTCTTCGAGGAAAAACGGAACAAGAATACACGATGATTCATTAACATGGAGGATACGGAGAGGTGAATGTTTACTGAGGGAATGAATAATGCAGCGGACTAACAAAGCCTAAAATTGACAAGGATGAAATCTTACACAAACACACACACACACACAAACACACACACAAACACACACACACAAACACACAAACACACACACACACGTTACCTGTCACCTGTCATCAGCTCACATCCCTGAAGGTGAGATGCAGAAAGGTCGAGGACGATGCTGCTGTCTCCGTAGAGGACGGCTGGACGGACGCTTTCTCCTGATAGAGTAAAAAAAAAAAACAACAGAGATGACGTTTCCCGGGAGACGAGACACACGGACAGAAAATGGACTCGTCAGAGTGAGAGACAGATGGATTTCTACTCCGTTAGAGCCGAGACGTCCCCGAGGACTGATGGACGCTCGGCAGTCCGGTTTATTAACCGACACACACACACACACACACACACACACACACACACACACACACACACACACACATAGCTGTCCTCCAGAGTTGTGTGTGTGTGTGTGCAGCCATGTGACTCCACAGGTTGTCACGGTTACCGGTTTACAGCGCTGGAGACGAGCGTATGATGAAGACCCCGAGGTCCCGTTTAGTTTCGGTCACGTCCGGGCTGCTCAGATCAGGAGCTTCACAACACTTCTGCTGCGTTCAGGTTGTTTTCATCCAGCTGGCTGTTTCCCCCCCGAGAAGATCAAATCCCAGAAGTCCATCCAGACGTCACGCTGAACCTGCAGATGTCTCTTTCCTGTCTTTCCTCGATTCACAGCTTTGTTGGAAACAAATATCTCAAAAATCTGGGTCATCCACTCCAGATGTGTCGGAGGAATCTTTTGTGTAAACACCTGGATTTATCTCTCTGGATGACGTCATACCTTCGGCACTGAAGCCACGACGTCATCTTCACTATAAACTTTGATTTACTAATAATTGGTGATTATTATTTTCATGGCAGGCGGTTCATTTATTAATAAATATTCTAATAATCATAGTCCAGCACAGAAACTGAAAGAAAACCCTCAGTTCTAAACTTAAAGTACAATTCTGATGTACTTTCACTAATTATTTACTTGTTTTCCTACTTTCTTCTTTTACTCTGCTTTTATTTTGAAGGCAGATATTTTACTTTGTATTCCACTACATATATTTTAAACCGTTATTTTGCAGTCACCTTATTAATATACTCTATTATTATATTTTAAACTCAAACTGCAACATTAAAAATGCACACATTAATAAATCAATAGTTATATTCAAGTTTAGATACTTTAAGTATTATTTTTTTCAGCAGTTTGACCGACGCGTCTTTATGTCGTCTCAGATTGATGAAATAAAAAGATGTTACTGGGTTTTTATTTTTATTTTTTGTTGCACAAAACGAATTCACTGACGAGTGAAACTGATCGAACTGTTTGTTTGGTTTCAGTCCCGGACGCTCGCCGGTGTCCTTCGACCACGAGATCATGATGATGAACCACGTGTACAAGGAGAGATTCCCCAAGGTTCGTACTATACACACACACACACACACACACACACACACACACACACACACACACACACACACACACACACACACACACACACACACACACACACACACACACACACACACACACACTTCCTGCAAAGAACAACACACATGGGAAATATACTTTACTTGAGGTTTTGCTGCTAAAAAAACCCAAAAGGGTCGGTCAGGTTTTATTTTTTGGGGGCTTTTATTTTTGAAACAGCTACAGGAAGTGGTGAGTTTATAGGAGCAGCATTTGAATATAAAACCTTTGAATTTTCTCATTTTGTATCCAGTTTATGTACAAAAATATTTAGTTTTATGTTGTTTTGAAGATGTGATGTGATAAAAGTCACACGCAGGTTTATTTCATCACATTTTATTCTTTTATTTCAGGTCTGTGTCAAATATTCTCTTTTTGAATTATTAATTATTCAATTAGAAGTGATTTTCTCTAATATGTGACATTATCGTTTGCACATCTAGTTTTGTATGTCCCTCCTGGTGACTCATACCCCCCCTCCCACATCCTCCCCTCCCCCCCCTCCCCTTCCCTCCTCCCCTCAGGCGACGGCTCAGATGGAGGAGCGCCTGGCCGAGCTGCTCTCCTCCTCGGCCCCCGATAAGGTGTGCCCGCTGGCCGACGGGGTCCTGAGCTTCGTCCACCACCAGCTGATCGAGCTGTCCAGAGACTGCCTGGAGAAGAGCCGCGAGGACCTCATCACCTCGCGCTACTTCTACGAGCTGCAGGAGAACCTGGAGAAGCTGCTGCAAGATGTGAGTCCCGCTAGAAGAAAACTTCTTCTCTACGGTTCAGTTATTTTAGTTTTTTTTAGTTTGTATGTTTATATATGAAAAGTGTAAAAGCAAAATGCTTCTCAGGAAAATTAAGAAACAGGAGTTAAACAGAAAAGGTTCTTTTTTTATTTTATTACTTTTTAATTCATACAGTTAATTTACCAACATAAAAGATTCTAAAAGATTTTGACCAGAAAGATTTTTTTAAAGTATTTCAAAAACAAAAATAGCCCAAAAAAAATTAAAAGTTTATTTTCATTTCAATATTTAACAAATATGGACTTTTTTTTTAATAAAACACGAAAATCCTAAAACAATGTGTCACATGAGGCATAAACAAACCACAGGAAGATAAGGAAGAGTTAAAAAAAAAAAAAAAAGAGAGACTTCTGGAGCTTTAATTTAATGATTTTAAATTGTTGTAATAAAAAATACCAAAAGAGGAAAAAAACCTGCACCGACACACAAAAAGCAGCTCGAATAGAAACCTTCTCATTTCACACTCAAGTTAAACTGAAGTCTGACCGTCTTCTCAATAAAGACTTAATAGATGACATCATAGTGACCAGTGAACACGCTTATGAATCATTTTGGCCTTATTGCTGTTGTGTCACATGACTGATTTCCACCTCTGAAAGGTGAAACATCCAAAATAAGAAGCACGTTTCCAGTTTCCTGATTTATTACAAATAAATTAAGTTTATATAAATAAAATAAAAGCACCGTCCGACGAAGACGTCATGGCTGAGTCTCCGTCTTGGTCACGCTCGGGTCACCGTGGTAACGACTCACGGCACGAACACGTCTCCTCAGCTCGCCCCGAACATTCCAGCAGCCGTGTTTATTTCTACATGTGGGAACACACACATGTAAATATGTGTACGTGTGTGTGTGTGTGTGTGTGTGTGTGTGTGTGTGTGTGGTGACATCTCTATTAGCTCAGTTTCTGGAGGGGGGGGATCATGGCTCCCACCAGCCTCTTATTGACCTTCTGTTCTACTGGGACTCACACACAAAATATCTCTCAATCACACACACACACACACACACACACACACACACACACACACACACACACACACACACACACACACACACACACATCCTCCCCGATTTTAATTTCACACTCCAGCAGTCACTGGGGGCTGACAGATGACTCTCCCAGACGAGCAGGAGGGGCTGAGGAGGGTTTTTTGGGGATGGGCGGGGGTTGGAGGGGATTCCTCGGCGTCTGATTGGCCGGCGGGCTCACACAGACGATGTGGAGGAGGAGGGAGGTGAGGGGTGGGGTGGGGGGGTGAAGCCTGTTCGAATGCCTCTGGAAGGTGTGAGGAACTCAAACTTGAGCACATCTGGAAGAAGCAGCTCCACGACGACGAGGCTGCGACGGGACGGTGATGACATCACCACTTAGGCGGCGTTAGGTTGTTGTTGTTGGTTTTTGAGGATGAGGAGAAGATGAGGAGAAGATGAGGAGAGGATGAGGAGAGGATGAGGCTGTGAGCAGGTGGACGGAGGCGTCCCCCCCTCCCCACCTCACCGTGTCGTTTATGGACGATCCTCGCCGTCGGTTTGTTTTTTGGTCGGAGACATGTACCGCATCTCGTGGCAGAGGAGGCTGGAGGAGGAGGAGGAGGAGGAGGTGATGATGATGAGGAGGAGCGAGTGGAAGGTGTTCACGCACCGCTGGGACGAAGAGGACGACTTTACAGTTGAGTCGAGCTTGATTAACACAGTGATGATGATGATGATGATGAAGCTGCTCCTGATCAGTCGGACTCGGGGGCAGCGTTAACCCACGGTAACTTAATAAAATGTCTCTGAGCTGCTTTGCTTCTTCTTCAGGTGTGTTTTTGACTTCCTGTCTTATTTCCTAGCGACTCACCTGAAACAGAAGCAGCAGCTTGTGTGTGCGAGCGCTTCGTAACGAGGTCGAGCACAAACACATGAATTATTAAATCTCCTTGTAAGAGGCCAAATGCTGCCGCTGTGTTTGTTTTTGTTATGTAGCTTGTTAATAATTTAAACTGGAGTCATTCGGAGCCTTTTTCTGGATGTTGAGTTCAGAATGTTTCTTCAGACTTTGTGTTGTTGCTTTAAGTGACTTCAGTTCTTCTGCTGTTCATCAGTTAAAGCTCAGTTCACTAAAAACAAAACTCATTTTCTGTCCTACTCGGAGTGATTTCCAGGACAAACTTCATGATAACTCACTTTGTATTTATTTGATTTATACAATTTTGATCATTTTATTTGATTTAGTTTGTGAAGTTGTGTAAATCTAAAGAGGAAGGAGGTTAAAGAATTAAAAAATAGCTTGAATTTTGATGAACCGACCCTTTAATCCAATTTCAGGTGTTTAGTGTTTCAGTCGTTCGTCTTTGTCCTGCTTCCTCCATCCTCCCATCCTCCCTTCCTTCCTCCCTTCCTTCCTTCCTTCCTTCCTTCCTTCCTTCCTTCCTTCCTTCCTTCCTTCCTTTCTTCCTTCCTTTCTTCCTTTCTTCCTTCCTCCCTTCCCTCCTTCCTTCCTTCCTTCCTTCCTTCCTTTCTCCCTCCCTCCCTTCCTTCCTTATTTCCTTCCTTCCTTCCTTCCTTCCTTCCTTCCTTCCCTCTTTCCTTCCTTCCTTCTTTTCTTCCTCCCTTCCGTCCGTCCTTCCTTCCTTTCTCCCTCCCTCCCTCCCTCCCTCCCTCCCTTCCTTCCTTTCTCCCTCCCTCCCTCCCTCCCTTCTTTCCTTCCTTCCTTCCTTCCTTCCTTCCTTCCTTCCTTCCTTCCTTCCTTCCTTCCTTCCTTCTTTCCTTCCTTCCTTCTTTTCTTCCTCCCTTCCGTCCGTCCTTCCTTCCTTCCTTTCTTCCTCCCTTCCGTCCATCTTTCCTTCCTTTCTCCCTCCCTCCCTCCCTCCCTCCCTTCCTTCCTTCCTTCCTTCTTTCCTTCCTTCCTTCTTTCCTTCCTTCCTTCTTTTCTTCCTCCCTTCCGTCCGTCCTTCCTTCCTTCCTTTCTTCCTCCCTTCCGTCCATCTTTCCTTCCTTTCTCCCTCTCTCCCTTCCTTCCTTCCTTCTTCTCTCTGCTCGTGTCACGACCTCATTACAGAAGTCGCAGGAGGCCGACTCACCTCTCCTCGTCTTCTATCTCTCCTCCACCTTTACCCCTCTCCTCCTAGCTTCCTCTCCCTCATCCATCCCTGTCACTATGGCAACCTGCATCCAGCCATATCCCCCCCCTCTCTGGGAGACCCGTTTAGACTCCTGAAGGTCAGCTGAGGGCAGAGAGTGCTAACTCAGCGATCTGTCACTGCGACGTGTTTGTCGCAGGTCACACAGCTGTAAACATCTGCTTTTAATGGGCTCTCCTCCAGACTCAGGTGGAACATCACCTGCTGGAGGAGGACGCGATGACATCATCAAACGAGTTTTCAACTATTCCAACAACTCTCACCGAATAGAAACCGAAGAAGAAGAAGAAGGTTAATGGTTCTGCAGGTTCTGCGTTGGAAAAGAACTTTCTTTGGACTTAAAAATCTCGACTTTAAAAACTGACATTTCTACGTAGAAAATAAAATAAAACATAAATGATGTTATTTTAAATTAAAACCGTTTATTTCCTTTGAATCCAGCAACAAATTCAATCAGGTTTCATTTAATTATTCTGCATTATTATTACATATTATTATGAATCTCACAGTTAATGATACAACGAAGCATTTAACAGCCTGTAATTTAACACTTTAATGATCTCAAAGGAAATTACAGTATAAAATATAACAGTTATAGATTAAACTCGTTAAAATGAGCTACTGCTGCTTGCACAATAATCAGGAGCAATAATCAAATTATAAAAACAATAATAATCCTGTGATAATATGTTATAATTTAATGTACTTATACAAGATCTTTATTCTGTGTTTTGTCTTGGACTGGCCAATATATTGATATAATATCAATATTGTGATATGAGACGAGATATCATTAAAATAGAAGTGCTTTAAAATATTTACCACAATAAGAATTTCCAGCTTCAAACATTGTTTAGATAAAAAAACTTTGTTTTTTTAAATCGATGCATCCATGCGTGAATCGATAATGAAGACGTTCATCTTAGTTTGGCTGCAGGATTATTTAGAAAAAGATTAATCACATTCAAATATAAAAACATGAAAATGAGCATAATTCAGAAAACTGTAAAAGAATCCAACATCTTTAAGAATAACAGGAAAATCTGGCTGCTGTGGACTTTTACTGCCAACTTCTGCCGGGGAGACACACTGGTTAATTAGCCTGTGTGCAGTATGGCTCCGCCCCTCAGCTGTCCAGTACTCACCGATCACTGGCCTGTAGACTCACCTCACACACACACTTACATATTCACACACTCTGATACATATTAGTGTGCACATGCAGCACACACACACACACACACACACACACACACACACACACACACACACACACACACACACACACACACACACTCTCCTCCTCCCACCAGGTTTCATTACAGCTATAAATAATTCAGGGTCGGGGGCCCCGGGCTCCGTCAGACAAACAGCAACCAGTCAGACACGCTTTGTTTATGACACACACACACACACACACACACATATATTATAAAAACATACAGGCATGCTACATTCATAAATACATACACACAGGGGACCACACACACACACACACACACACACACACACACACACACACACACACACACACACACACACACACACACACACACACACACACACACACCCCTGAGAGTGAAACATGTTTTACAGTGGGTGGTTTGTAATTGTTACTGCTTGCATTTCACACACTCACTCACACACACACACACACACACACTCACACACACTCACACACACACACACACACACACACACTCACACACACACACACACACACACACACACACACACACACCCCCTCTCGTCCTCCTGTCTTTCCGGGGTCGGTGTCGGCTCCAGTGGGCTGCTGGGTAAATTGCTCCGTCTCCACGCTGTCAGACGTTTCTCGGTGGATGTCAGGCGGCGGAGGCGGAGCTCCGTCTCACTCAGGTCACCTCTCAGGTGTTCGTCCTCCTTCTGCTCCGACTATGAAGGACAAACAAGGTCGTCAAAATTCAGCAGGATGAATTATTTAAGATGTGATTAAAGATAATGAATAGGTATAATTACGGGGGATCGCCAAGAGGGAATAAATGCATTAAAAAACCTCCGTCATGTGTTTTTCCTGTCCGATATTATAATTTTAAAATGTTCCTCATGCTCTGTGTCTCGTGGTGTGTTCAGGCTCACGAGCGTTCGGAGAGCGTGGAGGTCACCTTCGTCACACAGCTGGTCAAGAAGCTGATGATCATCATCGCCCGACCCGCTCGTCTGCTGGAGTGTCTGGTGAGAAAAGAAACTTTTACTTTGAGACCAAACACGTTCTGACACTTTATAAATCTGCTTATTTATATTTCACAAAGAAATATGTTATGTTTTGACTCAATTAATAATTTAAAGCATTTCTTCACCTTATATAGCATGATGCATTATTATATGTTAAAATGAGCCACACAATAATCCAAAATAATAATCAAAATATGTAAACAATACTAATCCTCTGATATCTGAAAAATGAGGCCTTAAGCTGCAATACCAGCGAGTGCCACTAGAGGTCGGCTCCAAAAAGCCTCCGGCTCCATAGACTCCCATTCAACTTCTCTCATCAAATCCAAAGTGAATAAAATGTGTCCATCAGTTATCTCGGTGTTGTTAGCTAAAGTCACTCCTTCTTATTAGTTTTCTGGAGGTCCATCTGAAAATAATCCCTCATTCATTAGAAAAGAAGATTCAAGAACACCTGTTTTTGGGGGCGTGTCTGTTTGATTGACAGGCCTGCGGTGCAGTTAGGTTACAGCTATCGGTGGGCGGGACGTAGTATCGTCAGGTTTCCAATCAGATCGGTCAGATCCACCTCTGGCTCCTCCCCCAGCTCGTCCAAATATGGTCACTTCCTGCTCCGAACAAACCAACGGGTGACGTCACCCGCTTTAAACACAGAATACTTCAACATAAATCATAACAGCACGTAAGACGACTGTAACCACGGAGCAAAAAATCTAATATTAGACGTGTTAACATTTTAATTTTTTATTATTTTTGATAATATGTGACTAATTCAGTGCTGAATATCATCAGCCCTCTTTTTAATAAACCTTCGTCCTCCACAGTCAGTCCTTCGATTACGCTGCTGTAAATTAAAACCCGTTTGAAACGCGCCGATGAAAAAAATATGAGCAGAATTAAGTGGAATAGCTTTTTTCATATTGTGAAGCTCGACTGCTCGCGTGATTAATAAACAATTTAGAGCTTCCTGCTCCTCAGTGTGAAGTGATTCAACCACAGCAATTCATTTAGGGGCTTCCTCTGAGGATTTTAAATCTCTCTCACACACACACACACACACACACACACACACACACACACACACACACACACATTACCACCTCTCAGCAGCGCCTCATTTATGACTGTGCAGAGCCTCTCATCTGCACTGTAAATGTGTGTGTAGCAGCTGAATGTCTTTGTTAGAGGACACAGGAGTCCATAACTGTCTCACACTACAACAAAGCGTGAAATAGACACGCTCAGCGCTGTGACAGTTAAATGTTTTCCTGTAGCGGCTGAAGATTAAACTGTTTGCACTTACGCACGTGTAAGTTTCATGCTTGCAAAAACGTGTAACTTTCACGCCGAGACACCCCAAAGCGTGGCCATCTCACGTTTCGCTGTCGTGGACAGGCGTGTCTATTTCACGCTTTGCCACCGTCCATCCGCGTCCTCGAGTCGAGGGTTCGTTATCCAGTCAGGAGTTTTTTTGGGGGGAGTTTAAATCAAATATGAGACCGAGCGCTACAATTAACTCTGAAAGATGGTGAATAAAAATCAAATTCTGTTTCTCTTCAAGACTTAGGAGGTTCATATTTTTGTTAAATTGTACACATTTGATCTGGATTATACGTCCTGTTGGGTTCGGGTCTTAAATCCCTCCTTCCTCCTCACACTCTTCCCCCTCTTCACACTCTTCCTCCTCTTCTCGCTCTTCCTCCTCCTGCCTTCCTCCCTCCTCTGCAGGAGTTCGACCCGGAGGAGTTCTACCACCTGTTGGAAGCAGCGGAGGGTCATGCCAAGGAGGGTCAGGGCATCAAGTCCGACATCCCCCGATACATCATCAGCCAGCTGGGCCTCACCAGGGACCCTCTGGAGGGTAACAAGCACCGAGAACTCACTTCTTTTAATTTCAATATTCCTTTAATAACACCTTTAATAATACCTTTAATAATACCTTTTTAACACCTTTAATAACACCTTTATAACACCTTCAATAACACCTTTATAACACCTTCAATAACACCTTTAATAACACCTTTATAACACCTTCAATAACACCTTTAATAACACCTTTAATAATACCTTTAATAACACATTTAATAACACCTTTAATAATACCTTTAATAACACCTTTAATAATACCTTTATAACACCTTCAATAACACCTTTAATAACACCTTTATAACACCTTCAATAACACCTTTAATAATACCTTTAATAACACATTTAATAACACCCTTAATAATACCTTTAATAACACCTTTAATAGCACCTTTAATAATACCTTTAATAACACATTTAATAGCACCTTTAATAATACCTTTAATAACACCTTTAATAACACCTTTAATAAAACCTTTAATAACACCTTTAATAATATAATAACACCTCTAATAACACCTTTAATAATATAATAACACCTTTAATAACACCTTTAATAATACCTTTAAAAACACCTTTAATAATATAATAACACCTCTAATAACACCTTTAATAACACCTTTAATAACACCTTTAAAAACACCTTTAATAATATAATAACACCTTTAATAACACCTTTAAAAACACCTTTAATAATATAATAACACCTTTAATAACACCTTTAATAATACCTTTAAAAACACCTTTAATAATATAATAACACCTCTAATAACACCTTTAATAACACCTTTAATAACACCTTTAAAAACACCTTTAATAATATAATAACACCTTTAATAACACCTTTAATAACACCTTTAAAAACACCTTTAATAATATAATAACACCTTTAATAACACCTTCTGTTCTTAATAAACCGGATCCTCCGTCTCTTCAGAAATGACCCAGCTGAGCAGCTACGACAGCGGGAACCCAGAAACCCCGGAGACGGATGATTCGGTGGACGTGAGTACACGATCCATTTTTAATTCATTTCAAACACCAGGTAGAAACTTTGAGTTTTACTAAACTTTAGAGTTTAATCGTACACTTGTTCCTGTTTTCATCCTGTTTTCTGGCCGTGTTTGTTCCAGAGTCGAGGAACCGGCGTCCCGGCTGCTCCCCCGCAGACCAAAACCAAAACCCCCCGAGAGGAAGACTTCGAGAACATCAAGCTGATCAGTAACGGAGCGTACGGGTACGACGGCTTCAGCCCGCTGGTTTATCAGCTGCTACCCGCCGGCTTGAATATCAAACAGCGTGAATGTGTTTGCCGCCCCGCAGCGCCGTGTTCCTGGTCCGACACAAGGAGACCCGGCAGCGCTTCGCCATGAAGAAGATCAACAAGCAGAACCTGATCCTGAGGAACCAGATCCAGCAGGCCTTCGTGGAGCGCGACATCCTCACCTTCGCCGAGAACCCCTTCGTGGTCTCCATGTTCTGCTCCTTCGAGACCCGGCGGCACCTGTGCATGGTGATGGAGTACGTGGAGGGTGAGTCCGTCGGTGTCGGTGTTTCGGTAGGCGTGTAACAGGCGTGTAACAGGCATGTAACAGGCGTGTTCCTCCGGCCTGCAGGCGGAGACTGCGCCACGCTGTTGAAGAACATCGGGGCGCTGCCCGTGGACATGGCTCGCATGTACTTCGCCGAGACCGTCCTGGCGCTGGAGTACCTTCACAACTACGGCATCGTGCACCGCGACCTCAAACCCGACAAGTACGACACCAACGCCGACGTCAGATCATCAGTCCTGCAACTCGCTGCTTTTTCCTCAATAATGGCAAAAACAAATACAAGTTTACGTGATTTTGGTGAAACTGTCTTTTCTCTGCTGCAGTCTTCTCATCACGTCCTTGGGACACATCAAGCTGACGGACTTCGGCCTCTCCAAGATCGGTTTGATGAGTCTGACCACCAATCTGTACGAAGGACACATCGAGAAGGACACCAGGGAGTTCCTGGACAAACAGGTTCCAGCTTTTTCTCTGCAACTTTGTTTTTTTGGGGGATTTTTTTTTTT
The DNA here is from genome assembly GCF_022577435.1 of Embiotoca jacksoni. NCBI lineage: Eukaryota > Metazoa > Chordata > Actinopteri > Embiotocidae > Embiotoca > Embiotoca jacksoni. The sequence goes on from NW_027185329.1 coordinate 198,806, forward strand.
TTGCAGAAACAAGGTGCTGAAACATGTCGCCGTCTCTGCAGGTGTGCGGCACTCCGGAGTACATCGCCCCCGAGGTGATCCTCCGGCAGGGCTACGGCAAGCCGGTGGACTGGTGGGCGATGGGCGTCATCCTGTACGAGTTCCTGGTGGGCTGCGCTCCGTTCTTCGGAGACACGCCGGAGGAGCTGTTCGGTCAGGTGATCAGCGGTGAGTCTCGAGTCATTTGTGGAGTTTGAAGTGAATTTTTTTCCAGTAAAATTGCAGGAAATTAGAAAAAAATTGCAAGTGGAGAATTTTTTTTAAAAAAAATAAAGTTTTAAGCGCTACCTGATAAAGGAATATATATATGTAATCTCTTCCTGTGATAATAATCATGCTGCACATCACAGAAATATTTTAGTTTTAACTAAACTAACTCTTATTGTGCTCTTATTTTGAAATCTGCTGTCAAAATAAGAGCTTTAGATGCTGTTTAATTCAACACTACTGGATGCACACGAACAAAGTTCCTTCGATAATAAACATTTAATTAGATCATTTTAATATGAAGAACACATTTCCTTCCTGTTTCTCCTCTGGTGAACAGAGATTTATTCAGTGATGAGGAGTTATTTTTATTAATAAAGCGAGTTTGGTTTTAAAAGATTTACTTTATGAAATCATACTTTGAGGTTCAGCTTCTGTTGATGAAATGTTTTGCAGAAAAATAGCGGGAATTTTAACAAATTGCGAGCTCCTGCAAATATTGCTGAGTTTGCTTTAATTTGCATTAATTATTATTGCAATTTCCTGACAAATAGCACGTTGGCAGTCGTCACCAAGTTTCCATCAGTAAAAATATTTTTATTTGTGTGTGTGTGTGTGTGTGTGTGTGTGTGTGTGTGTGTGTGTGTGTGTGTTAGATGAGATCATCTGGCCAGAGGAGGATGAAGCTCTTCCCCTGGAGGCTCAGGACCTCATCTGTAAGCTGCTGAGACAGAATCCTCTGGAGAGGCTGGGAACAGGTGACGAGACCGATTCAGAACATTTAATACAAAAGATGGAATAAAAGCCTCTTTTTGTTTTTTCCCTCATCAACTTTCTTCTTTCACCTGTTTGTGAAGTTGCTTCACTGTTTGATGTTTCTTCTTTTTCACCTGAATTCATCACATCAATGGTGTTGAAAGTATTTTTCATACGTGACAGATGTTGCACT
>NW_027185329.1:205000-210000 GCF_022577435.1 Embiotoca jacksoni
CCTCAAGAGGGTGCAGTCGGCGGAGAAGCTCGCCGCCTCGCTCTCCGGCGCGCCCTCGTCCCCCTCCGGCGCCGCGGCGACGGAGAAGAAGATGGCGGCGGGGAGCGACCGGCGGGAGCCGGAAACACAGCCTGGACATCTCCCACTCCGACTTCAAGAAGGAGATCCTGCAGAGGGAGCCGAGCTTACAGAGCCTGCAGGTAAGAACCATCTCAGAACCACGAGTCCAACGACACGCCGACGACACGCCGACGACACACGACACGCCAACGACACGCCGACGACACGCCGACGACACGCTGACGACACACGACACGCCGACGACACGCTGACGACACGCTGACGACACGCCGACGACACGCCGACGACACGCTGACGACACGCCGACGACACGACACGCCAACGACACGCCGACGACACGCTGACGACACACGACACGCCGACGACACGCTGACGACACGCCGACGACACGCTGACGACACACGACACGCCGACGACACGCTGACGACACACGACACGCCGACGACACGCCGACGACACGCCGACGACACGCCGACGACACGCCGACGACACGCCGACGACACGCCGACGACACGCCGACGACACGCCGACGACACGCTGAAGACACACGACACGCCGACGACACGCTGACGACACGCTGACGACACACGACACGCCGACGACACGCCGACGACACGCTGACAACACACGACACGCCGACGACACGCTGACGACACGCCGACGACACGCTGACGACACACGACACGCCGACGACACGCTGACGACACGCCGACGACACGCTGACGACACACGACACGCCGACGACACGCCGACGACACGCCGACGACACGCTGACGACACACGACACGCCGACGACACGCTGACGACACGCTGACGACACACGACACGCCGACGACACGCCGACGACACGCTGACGACACACGACACGCCGACGACACGCTGACGACACGCCGACGACACGCTGACGACACACGACACGCCGACGACACGCTGACGACACACGACACGCCGACGACACGCCGACGACACGCCGACGACACGCCGACGACACGCCGACGACACGCCGACGACACGCCGACGACACGCCGACGACACGCTGACGACACGCCGACGACACGCTGAAGACACACGACACGCCGACGACACGCTGACGACACGCTGACGACACACGACACGCCGACGACACGCCGACGACACGCTGACGACACGCCGACGACACGCTGACGACACACGACACGCCGACGACACGCTGACGACACGCCGACGACACGCTGACGACACACGACACGCCGACGACACGCCGACGACACGCCGACGACACGCCGACGACACGCTGACGACACACGACACGCCGACGACACGCTGACGACACGCCGACGACACGCTGACGACACACGACACGCCGACGACACGCTGACGACACGCCGACGACACGCCAACGACACGCCGACGACACGCCGACGACACACGACACGCCGACGACACGCCGACGACACGCCGACGACACGCTGACGACACGCTGACGACACGCCGACGACACGCTGAAGACACACGACACGCCGACGACACGCTGACGACACGCTGACGACACACGACACGCCGACGACACGCTGACGACACGCTGACGACACACGACACGCCGACGACACGCTGACGACACGCCGACGACACGCTGACGACACACGACACGCCGACGACACGCCGACGACACGCCGACGACACGCCGACGACACGCTGACGACACACGACACGCCGACGACACGCTGACGACACGCTGACGACACACGACACGCCGACGACACGCTGACGACACGCCGACGACACGCTGACGACACACGACACGCCGACGACACGCTGACGACACGCCGACGACACACGACACGCCGACGACACGCCGACGACACGCCGACGACACGCTGACGACACGCTGACGACACGCCGACGACACGCTGAAGACACACGACACGCCGACGACACGCTGACGACACGCCGACGACACACGACACGCCGACGACACGCTGACGACACGCCGACGACACGCTGACGACACACGACACGCCAACGACACGCCGACGACACGCTGACGACACACGACACGCCGACGACACGCTGACGACACGCCGACGACACGCTGACGACACACGACACGCCGACGACACGCCGACGACACGCTGACGACACACGACACGCCGACGACACGCTGACGACACGCCGACGACACGCTGACGACACACGACACGCCGACGACACGCTGACGACACACGACACGCCGACGACACGCCGACGACACGCCGACGACACGCCGACGACACGCCGACGACACGCCGACGACACGCCGACGACACGCCGACGACACGCTGAAGACACACGACACGCCGACGACACGCTGACGACACGCTGACGACACACGACACGCCGACGACACGCCGACGACACGCTGACAACACACGACACGCCGACGACACGCTGACGACACGCCGACGACACGCTGACGACACACGACACGCCGACGACACGCTGACGACACGCCGACGACACGCTGACGACACACGACACGCCGACGACACGCCGACGACACGCCGACGACACGCCGACGACACGCTGACGACACACGACACGCCGACGACACGCTGACGACACGCTGACGACACACGACACGCCGACGACACGCTGACGACACGCCGACGACACGCTGACGACACACGACACGCCGACGACACGCTGACGACACGCCGACGACACGCTGACGACACACGACACGCCGACGACACGCTGACGACACACGACACGCCGACGACACGCCGACGACACGCTGACGACACGCCGACGACACGCTGACGACACGCTGACGACACACGACACGCCGACGACACGCTGACGACACGCCGACGACACGCTGACGACACACGACACGCCGACGACACGCTGACGACACGCCGACGACACGCCAACGACACGCCGACGACACGCCGACGACACACGACACGCCGACGACACGCCGACGACACGCCGACGACACGCTGACGACACGCTGACGACACGCCGACGACACGCTGAAGACACACGACACGCCGACGACACGCTGACGACACGCTGACGACACACGACACGCCGACGACACGCTGACGACACGCTGACGACACACGACACGCCGACGACACGCTGACGACACGCCGACGACACGCTGACGACACACGACACGCCGACGACACGCCGACGACACGCCGACGACACGCCGACGACACGCTGACGACACACGACACGCCGACGACACGCTGACGACACGCTGACGACACACGACACGCCGACGACACGCTGACGACACGCCGACGACACGCTGACGACACACGACACGCCGACGACACGCTGACGACACGCCGACGACACGCCAACGACACGCCGACGACACGCCGACGACACACGACACGCCGACGACACGCCGACGACACGCCGACGACACGCTGACGACACGCTGACGACACGCCGACGACACGCTGAAGACACACGACACGCCGACGACACGCTGACGACACGCCGACGACACGCCGACGACACGCTGACGACACACTGACGACACGCTGACGACACGCTGACGACACGCTAACGACACCATCTTTGTTACTTCACAAGTAAAACACCAGAGAGTTTGATCTTCTGTCTTCTGTCTGCAGGAGTCGGCCAGCGAAGGTCTTCTGTCCTCGGCGGGACGCGGCGGCGTGGAGAAGGGCAGCCTGCACAAACACGCCTCCTCCTCCTCCTCTTCCTCCTCCAGGAAGTTGGGTCGTCAGGAGGGCGACGGCGGGCTCGGCGTGTCCTCGCTGGGTCTCGCTCCCGGCAAGAGGCAGCTGAAGGACAAGCTGTCGGCCATCCGGCAGGACCGAGCCGAGCGGAGGGAGTCGCTGCAGAAGCAGGACGCCATCCACGAGGTGGACTCGTCGGAGGACGAGACGGACGAGGGCTCGGAGGACAGCCAGGACGGGCGCCGGGGGGGCCGCCTTCGCCCCGCCCCCCTTGCTGAGGCCCACCACGGTGAGGACGGGCCCCGGAGGCACCCTGCCGTCCCTCTGTCTGTCCCCCTCCACCCCCCACGCCACCTTCTCCCACACCGGGCCGTCGCAGCTCGGCCGGTCGCTCACGCTGTCCTCCGTGTCGGAGACGAAGCCCGGCGCGTCTTCTACGGGAGGAAGAGACGGCGGCTCGTCCTCGGAGGACACCGCGAGACACGAGAGGAAGCCGCTGGAGCCGAGCGCCACCAAACCCGCTCCGGGTCCGCTGCCTTTCTCCACGCCGGGCAGCGCCTTCATCTCCGTCAGCAAGGACACGTTTCTGAAGCCGGCTCCGCCTCCGGCCTCGAAGACGGCGGAGCCCAGAGCGGAGGCCCCGGGCGCCGGACAGAAGCTCCGCCCCTTCTGCAGCGGACGCCGCGGGTTCTCCGGACTGCAGAACCACGACGGCGACCGCAGACTCCCAGACCGCCTCGGACAAGGAGACGCCGAGCTCCTCCTGCTCCTCCCCCGGCGTCCCAAAGGAGAAGAAGGAGGCGGACAACCGGAGACTGTGTGCCGCCGCCGCCGGTGCAGGCGCCTCGTCTTCCTCCACCTCCACCTCCGCCTCCAACTCCGGTTCCAGTTCTCCGGTTCCGGCCGCTGAGGGTGGAGTCGACCAAGTGGCGTCCCAGCTCACGACGGTAGCGAAGAGCGTCCTGGGTCCGGTCAGACTCAGCGCTGCCGCGGACCAGAAACCATCCACAGGTGGCGTCCCAGAGGCTCCGCCCTCTGAGCCCTTGCCCCTCCCCTCCAAACAGGTCGCCACCCCTCAGTCGCCCCGCCTCTCCCCGAGCGGGCAGAAAACAGAGCACGCCGCCTCGCCGCCCGCCCCGCAGCGGCCGTCCAAACCCTCCACCCAGAGAGACTGCGTGGCTCCGCCCCCTTCCTGCCGGGACGTCCCACAGAGACCCGCATCATGGTCCGCCGGGTCGG
>NW_027185329.1:215000-242500 GCF_022577435.1 Embiotoca jacksoni
TACACACACTTACACTCACTCACACACACACACACACACACACACATACATACATACATACATACATACACACACTTACACTCACTCACACACACACACACACACACACACATACATACATACATACATACATACACACACTTACACTCACTCACACACACACACACACACACACACACACACACACACAGGAGAAAATAAAGTGGAGGAGCAGTGACAGGCGGGCGGCAGCAGGTGATGGATTGCCAGCTTCGCCTCGCTCTGACGCGGCTCTACATGAGCAGACAAATTCATTCCAGGCTGCAGGGGAGGAAGAGGAGGGAGGAGAAAGGAGGAGGAAGGAGGAGGAAGAGGAGGGAGGAGAGAAGGAGGAGGAAGGATGAGGAGGGGAACCTGAACAGCAAGAAACACGACCTAAATAAATGGACTTCCTGCGTTCGGACTCAAACCCAGAAAACTGAAGCTGTCAGATGAAGAAGTGACTTCAACTTTTTTTGCATATTTTTAAAAGCCTCTTAAATTCACGATTTTCTTTTTCCATGAAAAACAAAACGTAAACACACTAAACGATGCTGATCTGATTTATCAGCTTCTATTTGTACTTGAAAACGTACAGACTTTTTTTTTTCACCATAAACTGAATATAAAAATATACGTAGTCTGAAAAATGGTTCTGATCCAGAAGTGTCTTAAAGCTGCAATACCAGCGAGTGCCACTAGAGGTCGGCTCCAAAAAGCCTCCGGCTCCATAGACTCCCATTCAACTTCTCTCATCAAATCCAAAGTGAATAAAATGTGTCCATCAGTTATCTCGGTGTTGTTAGCTAAAGTCACTCCTTCTTATTAGTTTTCTGGAGGTCCATCTGAAAATAATCCCTCATTCATTAGAAAAGAAGATTCAAGAAGACCTGTTTTTGGGGCGTGTCTTTCATCTCATTATTAACAGTTAATGTCCTCAGTGTTCTTGCACTGTGTCCCCCCCTCCCCCCCTCATTACAAGCTTCCCGATGAAAGAACAAAAAGAACAAAGTTACTTTACTGTTTTCACCTCAACCTCCTCGTCGCCGTTAACGACCGGACCGCGGTGATTAAATCTGGCTCCTGATTGGCCGACGCCTGGCAGAGAGAGATTGCATCCCATTATTCCCGGCCTTCTAATTGGTCTCTGTAGGTAGCAGGTGCCAGGTACTTAATGAGGCCTGTTGTGGCTGATGTATGGGCTACCGTAACGTCGACCACGCGATGACGCCTCGGAGACTATAGCGCATGAAATGGCTGCCATGAGGAGGACGGCCGGAGATGGATCGTTCAAATCGATATCTGTTTGAGATGGAGAGGTGCTCCAAGATGTCGTTTGTTGTGTTCAAACTGGAGTTTTTCTTCCTTTTTTTTGCTCATTAGGACTCAGCAGCAACTGTTTCTGTCATTTATCCAGGAGTTATTCTTTTATTTTTTCGTTATGGGAGTCTTAAAAGATTTTTACAGCCACGACGTCAGCGACGGAGGATTTGCGTTGTAATTACCCTCCCGGATAACAGGGGGCGACAAACGTTTCTCCACTTCAGGTTTAAACAAGAAGAAGTCGACGTTTCCACTTTTACGCCTGAAATGAAACAAGCGATAGAAGGCCAAATATTCTTGCAGGTAAATTGTGTTTCTATGGTAACGACCACCGTCCCTCTAGTGGCTGTTAGCGGTACTGTGTCTTTAATGTGGGTCATTTAGACAATAAGACATTTTACACTTGTGAAAAAAAAGCTGCAATTTCTATCTCGTTTCTCGACCCAAACTTTTAAATGTGTCCGTTTTCTGTCCGTTAAGCTTTTGTTGAGGTTTCAGACCGTTCAGGTGATTTGAAGCTTCGTCTCCGTTTTTATTTTTCGTCTGTTGTTCAACTCATCAGACAGGTGTCTGACGGGACTACACTCAGGTGTGTGTGTGTGTGTGTGTGTGTGTGTGTGTGTGTGTGTGTGTGTGTGTGAGACCACAGACACACAATCAGGGCCGACAAAGACCTTCCTCCTGATTCACTGAACAAAGAGGTTGCTGTTAAACAAAGGACTAACAGGAAGGGGTTAAGAGCTGCAGATGTGTGTGTGTGTGTGTGTGTGTGTGTGTGTGTGTGTGTGTGTGTGTGTGTGTGTGTGTGTGTGTGTGTGTGTGTGTGTGTGTTAGTGTGTTAATGTGTGTGTGTTAAAGAGAGAGGACTGTGTGGGCACCCTGGGTCTCCATCAGTGTCTGGCTGATTGATTGGGACGTCAGCCAAGATAAAAGATCTCGTCCTCACAGCACGGCCACGCAGCGCCCCGGGGACACACACACACACACACACACACACACACACACACACACACACACACACACACACACACACACACACACACACACACACACACACACACGGATACCTGTACTGAATACAGATCTGCCTCCTGCTCTCCTCCCTGTTTACCCTCCTGTGGCCGAGATATTCATACACATTTATTTAATCAGATTTATGAAGCAGAAGCTTTATTCTATTCATGCAAACTTCCTTTTTTTTTATCACGTTCAACACCATCTTACATGTGAAACACAAGATATCAAATGTTTCATGTGTGAAGTTACACGTGTGTACGTGTGGTTTATTTATACAAATGAAAAAAAAAATGCATTTAACATGTCAGAAATATGAAAGTGATTTTGTTTTGTTAGATTAAGTTCATCTGAGTAGAAGGAAGGAAATTAAATGATGTCTAATGAATCAGAATGTTAGTTTATGTGTTATTTCTACAGATTCCTGTGTAAACTGTAAAAATATACAATAAAACATACAATTCCGGTTTTTGTTTTTTAATTATTAAACAACTTTATTCGGACAAACTCTGATTAAAAAAATTTTTGTATCAGAGATAAAATGTTTATATATTCTTATATTTTCTCATTTTTTTATACGCTGCTTTTAATTTGCATTTTATTATTTGATTTCCTTCCTGTCTTGTATTTGAGTTTGTCAGGTTGATGCATGTGTTAAAATTTCTGGTTTAATATCAGATTTTTTTTGTGGAAGTCAATCTATGCGTGATTCAACTTTTTCATAACTTAGATCCGTATTTGATGTTTTTTTTTTATAGTGTATAAATATGCAGATGAGCTGCAGAACCTTCAGATCGATCAGCAGGTTGCAGCAGAGTGAACACCTGTGCACGCAGTTCCGTGTTTGACCTGCAGGGGCTGCTGCTGCCGCATCTTTGTTTCGTCTCATTAATCTTTTTGTTTTTCCACCAGACATCTCAATCTATCAGCCTCTCTGTGTTTTGGACTCCGTCTCCAGCTGCAGACTCGCAGAAGCCTCCGACCCTCCACCACCTCCTCCACCCCTCATTGATTTGCACTCCTCCTCCTCCTCCTCCTCCTCCTCCTCCTCCTCAGCCCTCCATTCATTTTTAACCTCCCTCCCTCTTGATCATGCTGTGGAGCAGCCGTTTGATGTGTCTGACATCTCTATCGGAGAGCAGCGGAGAAACGTTCTGAAATATATACGATGACACTTAAAGAGCTCAGAAACTCAGAAACACGACTCGGAGACGCTGCTGAGTTCCTCCAGTTTGGACAAACTGTCAAATGTTGAGTCTGAGCAGCGGAAAAGTCCGACTGGAACAATATGGAGTGACGGCTGGTTGTTTTTAGTGATGCTGGAAGAGTGTAATGAGTTTCTGTTTGGAGGCTGCATGAATGTGATATAAAATATGAACATAAATATGACCTGAATCAGAACACCTAGCTGTTCCACGTTTTTGATGCATCAGACCGGCGTGTCTATTTCACGCTTTGCCGTGATTTGCCGGGTTGTCTGATAAAACACAGTAAGTCGTGTGATTCTTAATGTTTTCTGCACACGTAAAAAAAGAAAAAACTTTCATCATGTTTTAAATGTCTCCAACATTCAGATCTGAAACGTTCAGTCCTCCTTCAAGACGTAGAAGTTGTCCTGAGAGCGTCTCTGCTTTGATTCGTCTGTTCTTCGTTGTTTGCTTCCTGTCTGATAAAGTCATAACTTCCTCCTCTGCAGCCTGCAAACACACACACACACACACACACACACACACACACACACACACACACACACACACACACACACACACACACACACACTGAGTCTCTCTGTACTACATCAATGCTTTGTTGTTCTACAGAAGTGTGTGTGTGTGTGTGTGTGTGTGTGTGTGTGTGTGTATCCATGCTGAGCTACAGTAATCAATAATTCAATGAGACTGTGGACCTCAAATCCCAATCAAGCCTCTGGCTTCACACGCTGTAATGAAGGAATACCCCCCCCCCCTCCACACACACACACACACACACACACACACACACACACACACACACACACACACACACACACACACACACAACCCCCCCCCCCCTCTGTTATCCGTCTGCCTCTTTAAATCCAAACTTTATTTTCCTCCCTGAACACTTTATGCTTTGTTTTCCCAGCTTGTTTTCCTTCCTCCTCCCCTCCTCCTCCTCCTCCTCTTTCTCCTCCTCCTCCTCTCCATCAGTCTCATGAGATAAACAGCGTTGAACACGTTGCGATCACAACAACAGATCAGCATCTTCGTAGTGTTTCTCTGCAGCTCCTCTCCTCTCGTCTCAGATCTGTTTCTCTGTTTATGTATTTATTATTTTTATTCCGATCATTCACCTCCTCTCCTTGCTTCCTCTTCCAGCTCTAATAGTGTTGCGGTGACAAACTCTCGCCCAGCGCTTCATCAATGTCTCTCACTGCGCCGAGGAACAAGTAGATATTCAATTACCAGCAGGGGGTCCGGTGGCTTTAGAGCATTAAAATGTAGATTACCCAATCAAGCCATAGGAGGGCAGTGTTTGATTAGATTAAGACCCGCACAGCTCTTTATATTAAAAAAATAATACTTTTCAGAAATAATTATAGAGAATCTGTTTACAATCTTACTGTACACACAGAGCAACACTTAATGTGATATTTTTTTTCTTCATATTTTGTTAGCTTTATGTCCTTAATTCGTCCATTTTAGGAGTGAACGGGGGGGGGGGGGGGGTATATTCAGATTTCTCCACCAGCTGTGGGTTAAAATATATTTAAAAAAAAAGAAAAGAAAAGAAAAGAAAAGAAAAGAAAAGAAAAGAAAAGAAAAGAAAAGAAAAGAAAGAAAAGAAAGCTTCCTGAGGATGTGCAGGCGTTGGGGTTGATTTTGGAGGGATTTCATTATCTCACGGCTCCTGGAAGTGAGTCGAAGTTCCTGAGACCTGAAGGAGGAAACGTCTTTGATGGTCTGAGCTCCAGTCAGGGGAAAACCTTAATGCTGCATCATCCACCCTCATCCAACCTCATCCAACCCTCATCCAGCCTCATCCAGCCTCATCCAGCCTCATCCAACCTCATCCAACCTCATCCAACCTCATCCAGCCTCATCCAACCTCATCCAACTTCATCCAGCCTCATCCACCCTCATCCAACCTCATCCAACCTCATCCAGCCTCATCCAACCTCATCCAGCCTCATCCAGCCTCATCCAACCTCATCCAACCTCATCCAGCCTCATCCAACCTCATCCAACTTCATCCAGCCTCAATCCAACCTCATCCAGCCTCATCCAACCTCATCCAACCTGCCCCAGCCTCATCCAGCCTCATCCAACCTCATCCAGCCTCATCCAACCTCATCCAACCTGCCCCAGCCTCATCCAGCCTCATCCAACCTCATCCAACCTCATCCAACTTCATCCAGCCTCATCCAGCCTCATCCAACCTCATCCAACCTCATCCAGCCTCATCCAATCTCATCCAGCCTCATCCAACCTCATCCAACCTGCCCCAGCCTCATCCAGCCTCATCCAACCTCATCCAGCCTCATCCAACCTCATCCAACCTCATCCAGCCTCATCCAGCCTCATCCAACCTCATCCAGCCTCATCCAACCTCATCCAACCTCATCCAGCCTCATCCAACCTCATCCAGCCTCATCCAACCTCATCCAACTTCATCCAGCCTCATCCAACCTCATCCAGCCTCATCCAACCTCATCCAACCTGCCCCAGCCTCATCCAGCCTCATCCAACCTCATCCAGCCTCATCCAACCTCATCCAACCTGCCCCAGCCTCATCCACCCTCATCCAACCTCATCCAACCTCATCCAGCCTCATCCAACCTCATCCAACCTCATCCAGCCTCATCCAGCCTCATCCAACCTCATCCAGCCTCATCCAACCTCATCCAACCTCATCCAACCTCATCCAGCCTCATCCAACCTCATCCAACTTCATCCAGCCTCATCCAACCTCATCCAGCCTCATCCAACCTCATCCAACCTGCCCCAGCCTCATCCAGCCTCATCCAACCTCATCCAGCCTCATCCAACCTCATCCAACCTGCCCCAGCCTCATCCAGCCTCATCCAACCTCATCCAACCTCATCCAACTTCATCCAGCCTCATCCAGCCTCATCCAACCTCATCCAACCTCATCCAGCCTCATCCAATCTCATCCAGCCTCATCCAACCTCATCCAACCTCATCCAGCCTCATCCAACCTCATCCAACCTCATCCAACCTCATCCAGCCTCATCCAACCTCATCCAACTTCATCCAGCCTCATCCAACCTCATCCAGCCTCATCCAACCTCATCCAACCTGCCCCAGCCTCATCCAGCCTCATCCAACCTCATCCAGCCTCATCCAACCTCATCCAACCTGCCCCAGCCTCATCCAGCCTCATCCAACCTCATCCAACCTCATCCAACTTCATCCAGCCTCATCCAGCCTCATCCAACCTCATCCAACCTCATCCAGCCTCATCCAATCTCATCCAGCCTCATCCAACCTCATCCAACCTGCCCCAGCCTCATCCAGCCTCATCCAACCTCATCCAACCTCATCCAACTTCATCCAGCCTCATCCAACCTCATCCAGCTTCATCCAACCTCATCCAGCCTCACTGATGCGTTTATGTGTTTAAAGGGTTTAAAACCTGCAGGAAGGACGTTGGTGCTGCAGCAGTCACGTGTTCAATATGTTTGTAAAGTTTGAACGTCCTCATCTTTCTCTCAGGTGTAAACGTGTCTGTATTTTATACATTTTATTTCTTTCCTATATTTTTTAAATGCTCCTTTATATCTGTTTTTATGTCAAACACTGCATGTCAATTTATTGCTGTGAAACACTGAGATGCATTTCCTGTATGAAAGGTGCTCTACAAATAAAGTTTATTATTATTATTATTATTATTATCTCACTTGTTACACTAAAAAAAACAACTAAAAACTAAATGTATGCATGTGAGTCTCCTCGCCTCATTTATTCTTTCGAACCCTGTTTATCTATTTATCACATAATACCGTCTACTGTAATAACTTTTGTACTTTGAGCTGCATCTATTGTTTTGAAAGCTATAAAATGTGCAGTATTAATAACATCGGTGTTCAGATGAGCTCCTCATCAGCACAAATGTTTCTACACATACATTTTCACACATTCAAAATCCACCTTTGATCAGCATCCACAACAACCTGCAGCAGAAGCTTCCTGCGCCTCCAGTGGACGTTCTGGTGAATTACAACAAACTAACTCGCTGATTGGAGGGAAACTGGGAACAGCTGATCTGTAGAGACAACCCCCCCCTTTTTTTGTTTTTACGTTTTGTTTCGATTTTTAAAGACATTTGAGAAAAAAACAAACAAGCTGGTTAACTGAGAAATTATAATGTGGTGCACAAGTTATCTGAGAAGAAAGAAACAGGAGTTTAAGATGCTGTAAAATCTGAAGGATCATTCTGGGATTTATTTCTGGATTCACCTGTTGGAACTAATCAATCAAATGATGAGAGAAACTTCAACAGGGAGGTAAGAAACTTTTTTTTATTGTTTGAAGTGTTTAAATGAGTTAAATAAGCACGAAGAGAGTTTTATTCAGATTTGGTGTATTTTGCTGTTGTTGGATATTTTTGGGATTTGGTCTTTTTGTTTTACCTGCTTGTTTCTTTTCTTTTTTTTTTTCTTCCTTTTTTTGTCCTTTGCATCTTTGTCTTGATTAAAAGCTAAATAATACCCAAACAAACTTTAAACTCAGCTTTATTTACTTAAATAAACTTTAAAATGAATATTAAAGAAAATATAGAACTAAAAATGACAACAATTCAATAATGTGTTAAAGATCAACAAATAAAATTCAATAAAATTGAATAAACAGCTGTAATACAAAAACTAATAACCTAAAGATGATAATAAACATTTCTCCAAATTAAAAGCTGATTAAAGATAAATCAAGATAACCCCATCTTCCCACAAATAAAGATACAACTTTATTAATTTAGTTTGTTTTTGGTAAGTACACAGAAAGAAAAATGTACAAATACGCATACAATAATAAAAGAATAAAATACAAATAAAAATGTGTAAATACAAACAGCGAGCAACACAAAATACATAAACACAGTTTGACCTGTACAGAGAAATGTAAAGAAATGAATACTGAAGGTGTAAAATCATGTTGAGGTTTGACTGACGGTAAATCTTCCTCTAAACGAGCAGAAAACAAACAAACATTTAAATGTACTTATTGGTCTATAATATTCCTAATTTTTTCCTAAAGCCTCTAATATGACTCAACATCTGCAGTGACGACTCACGATGCTGATTTAAATAAGTGCAACAGGTTGAAGCAGCGAAATCAACTTCTGGTGACGAGATATTCTGAGCAGGAAAAATACCGGCGTGACGTCACAGGTGCAGATTAAATCAACTTTTATTTCTCTCTCTAGATTGAAGAAAAAAAAAAAAAAGGATTTTGCCAATGAAATGTGTTTTATTTTTTTTAATTTGTTTATTTTTTTTTCTTGAAGAAATTATAGCAGCATGTTGCAACATAAAACCATCTGTGGATGTTGAAATCCTTTTTATTGCTGCGATCAGCATCACTTCAGTTTATTCTCTTTTTGTGCCACAAAAAATACTAAAATAAAAATTCACAGCTTCACAGCGTTGGCCCACATTCACCGGTACTTTTCCACTATATATATTCCTATACCTGTATACTGTGTATATATATATATATATATATATATATATATAGCTGTATACTGTATTCTGCAGATCGGCGTTTTTGCATTTAATGACCTTGAACACAACGTTTGTGGGACGTCAGTTCAGGAGAACTTTTCTGAGTCTTTCCATCAGATTATACAGAATATTAGATTTTGACTTCTCGTGGCGCTCGTTTGGTTTTACTGTCAAAAGAAGATGTGAGGAGACGCAGAGAGGAGAGATGGAGGGAGATAGCAGGAGAGAGAGACGAGCTTTGATCAACAGGAGATCTCGCCCAGCTCTCTGCCCCCCCCCCCCCCCCCCCCCCCCCCCCCCCCGCATCTCCTCATGTTGTCCTTCATTTTGTCCTTTAACTCTCACATGTAGCTCTGATAGTCACATCTGCAGGAGTTACACTTTTTTTTTTTTTTTTGTGATTCGACTCAAAACGTCCTCGGAGTGAAAAAAAGTTTTTCCCGAATGGAAGGAAGTCGTGTTGCAGCTCAGCATGAAGCCGTTTCCTGTTTCATTCTCAAAATGGTTTTAGATGCTTTAATTTAGATGGACAGGTAAGAGAGCGTCGTGGGAGACGCGCTGGCATTCATAACGTTCACAAACCAACGATGATCTTCCTGAATCAATAACTAAACATTAAAACCCAAATCTCAAAGTCTTTAACTGTTGGTTTGATCGAAGCCTCGGCCAAGCGGTAACGGTTGCTCCTGGCAACAGCACAAGTTACTATCGACGGCGACGTATTTCTTTCTCGTTGTGCGTCACCTCCTTCGCGTTGACCACGTTGTTAATACCGCTCAATCCTCCTCAATGGGCTTTTGTCCTTTTCCAGATTAACCTCGTCGTGAACTCGTCCGACGGGATAATCGGGCTTGTCGTGGCTAACTTCCTCTTACCTGCTTAAAGTAACCACACAGACGAGGAAAAGGTTTTAAGACAATAGTTTGATGATTGAAAGAGTCATTAGCCTCCTCCGGGATTAAAAGCAATCTGCTGCAGGAAGAGTGACCCGGTTTAATCCTGCAGGTCTCCAGACTCACCGATGACCTCACGATCACAGGTAGCAACACTAATGCTGCTAAGCAGTTTGAATCGGGTTATAATCTACCCAATCCAAGTTTAATCTCCTCTCCAATGGTTTTGTAGCAGAAGAACATGTCACCAATAATTAATGGGAGATTTAGGTGCATAAAAAAAAGAACAGAAAAGTATTTGGGGTCCATCCTCTGGGCACCATGAACGTCTGCGACACTCCGATCGACCAACGCCTGTAAAATCCCAAACGTGATGCTCATCTTTGGTTGTTTTACGTGAGAAATATTAACCATATATTGTTATACGGTGTGTCGGCCCTGGAGAGGGATGATGATGATGATCCTTCCTCCTCTCCATCCTCTGCTTACAAGACAGCTGTGAAATGAAGGTGTTAATTATTCATGGAGTAATATGTATATATTTAAACTGCAGGAATGGAGACAAGCATCCATTATTCAGCACGCTGGGCTTTTTATTTTTATATGAGATTTACCATTATTAAGTGAAGACCATGTGGGTGGCTGAGTGGACAAATGTTAAGATCTACGTGTGTGTGTGTGTGTGTGTGTGTGTGTGTGTGTGTGTGTGTGTGTGTGTGTGTGTGTGTGTGTGTGTGTGTGTGTGTGTGTGAACCTTCTTCAACAATTGGATATGTGTGATTTGTCCTTTCATCCAGCCGTGCGGAGCTTTAATGAATTTACAGTCGGTCATGTGTGAAATAATGAAGTTTCTTCAAATTAAAGCAAGTGCACTTTTTGCCAGTTAATCTTATTGAGGTTTTTTTTATGCAATAACAAACAAAAAACAACAATTACAGACGAGATGTGCTTTCATGTGTTTTCATATGTTTCCATAAACAGAGTTGTTTCTGTTGAGTTGCTGCAGAAAGTAAACTCAAGTGATCATTTTAAAACCATTATCTTTAATCGGCTCCAAAAAGCCTCCGGCTCCAAAAAGCCTCCGGCTCCATAGACTCCCATTCAACTTCTCTCATCAAATCCAAAGTGAATAAAATGTGTCCATCAGTTATCTCGGTGTTGTTAGCTAAAGTCACTCCTTCTTATTAGTTTTCTGGAGGTCCATCTGAAAATAATCCCTCATTCATTAGAAAAGAAGATTCAAAAAGACCTGTTTTTGGGGGCGTGTCTGTTTGATTGACAGGCCTGTGGTGCAGTCAGGTTACAGCTATCGGTGGGCGGGACGTAGTATCGTCAGGTTTCCAATCAGATCAGTCAGATCAGTCAGATCCAGCGCTGGCTCCTCCCCCAGCTCGTCCAAATATGGTCACTTCCTGCTCCAAACCGCTCCGAACTAGCAAAGATGGTGACGGACAGAATCTGAACTGGAGGATTCATAACGTTCAAACCAACGATGACATCACTGATGGATGATGACATCACTGCAGGATGATGACATCACTGCAGGATGATGACATCACTGCTGGTTGCTGGTTGGTTGGTGGATTTGTTTGAATCTCATGTAAATCTGTGTGGATTCATCAGACTTGTCAGAAACGTGTATTTACATAAAATATAATTCTACTTTATGTTTTTATTTGTTGAAGTCTGAGATCTGCAGCAGCTTTCAGCTCCGTCATCGTTGATTGTGAACGTTGATCTTCAGCGCCGCTGAGCCGAGGCCATCTTCACCGATCCACCGGTTCCATCTGCTGCTCATCAATTCAGCCGGTCGATCAGTCGGTCGGTCGGCTGATCGATCGGCTCTCCCTATCAGATAATCAATGTATCGGCGTGTGAACCGCCGACCTTTTAATGGAGTCGTGTAGGAAGAGGGATGAGCTGACAGACGGATTCATCGAGCTGCGTTTCCTCCACGAGTCGGCCTGTCGGCAGGATCTCGTGCACGCCGTGAAAAAACTCGCGTCTTATTTCAAAAATCGAAATATGATTGACGTCTTTCTAAAACAGGAAGCAGTTTCTCTGAAATGTTCCTCGCTACCTGACTTTGAATGACTGTCGTCCCTCCGAGCGAGTTTTCTCAGGCTGAGATGATCAAATATTCCGGAGGATTTTTCCTGCCTCCCGTAATGAATTCAGAGTAATTGGTTCCTCGTAGCCGAACCTGCCGAGTGGATTTCATTTTATTTATGCTGAGACCTTCGAAGTGTGAATCAACTATTGTTAATTTTCCCACGCGAGGTAGCAAGAGTGGTGAAATAACTGCTAAAATATAGAAGTGATGGCGAGCTGAGGGAAGTCGAAGTCTTTCGGCCGCAGGACCGAAGCTTATTAAAAAAGGACTCGTGTCGCGTTCCCATCAGAGAACGAGCTCCCGGATCAGAACCGGCAGTGAATACAAACAGATGAGAAATACATCCAGTAGTCACGCTCCCGTTTCCAAGAGCTCTAACACTTCCAGCTATTTGTGGAAATCTCCCAAGAATTAATTAAAATGATTTAAAACTAGAATATTTAAGTAGTACATCGAGTGTTAGAGGCTTCTTTAGATTATTAATCCTAAAACAATGAGTTCATTAACTAATTGGCTAAATTAATATAATGTCTTGGTAAATGAAGCATCTTTGGATTTGGACCAGAATCATTTCAAGACATCTTCCTTGAAGGTACATTTTTCCACGATCTTTTTTTTTTTTTTTTTTTATGTAAAATTTTTATTTGGAACAAATCTGGTATCTTTAATCTTGTAAAACGCTTGTTTACACGATGTTCTCATTTTAGCTAACAGACGAGGAGAGAAAAATAATGAAGTAAACATAACGACAGGTAGCTAAAAAAAACATTTTCCAAATGAAATCAGTTTGAAATGAGGATAAATAATCGATCCAAGATTTCCAACTTTTCTGGTTCAAGTCTTAATAAAAAGTTAGTTTCATGATCTCGTATCTTAAATGAATCATCGCTGTTTTCCAAAACTAACGAGCAGATGAATCGGTGATGAAAATAGTTGCAACCCGACTCTTTATTTGAAGCTGCAGCTTCGAAGGATCAATTCGATGGAAGTGTTTTGTCTTTGGAAGCGATAGTTTCTCCACAGCTTTAATAGTTTAATGTGCTTCTTCTGTATCGCAGCATCGCCTTGAGAAGTTTACGTGGATGTTTTTTAGCCTTTGTTGGAGTCCTTCTCGGTGTCCTGCTGTAGCTGCTTTGTATTTAGTTTTTAAGGAAACGTTGCATCACCATCACCTGTTTTCAAATATCGGTCTGGTTTCTGCCTTCGAGTCATTCGGAGGGTTAAAATGGATGTTTAAATAGAAATGAGGCCGATGCAGAAGTGCCTTAAAGCTGCAGCACCTCGTATGTTGTAGGTGTGTGAACGTTTATTCTGGAGGTCGTGAACTGTTCAGTCTCAGAGAAGATGCAGGCAGCGAGTCCAAACAGATAATCCAGCATCTCAAAGCACTTCAGCTCTGATCCCTCAGTTTCTAATACAAGAACACAAAGAACACACTTCACTTGTGTGTGTGTGTGTGTGTGTGTGTGTGTGTGTGTGTGTGTGTGTGTGTGTGTGTGCGTGCGTGCGTGCGTGCGTGCGTGCGTGCGTGTGTGTGTGTATGTCAGAGATATTTCATTTCATTATCTTCTGACCTTTCCCTCTCTTCTTCTTCTTTGTGTGTGAACAGCAGGTGGCGGTTTAATTAATCTGCTGTGGAGTTGTAACGTGTCGCCGTCCTCCAAACGCGTCGCCGCTGACGATCGTGTCTCTGACACAACTTTTACCGTCTGTCAGTCAGCGGGCCGACCGAGTGTAGCAGGAGGTACGAAACTAAAATACTTCAAACCGCGTGAACTGTAGCTGAAGACTCCTTCGCTTCTACAAACATGGACTCTCGTTTTTCTTTCTTTCTTTATTGACCACAAGTCCTCAAAACGTATAAAGCCTCTCTTTCCCCGTTGTTCACTTAAAGAAGCTTATTCAGCTGGTTTGGTGGAGCTCAGCTATGTGAATAAATGTCAGAGCTTCGTAAATAACTCTTGGACACTTTTGTTTCTTTAAATTAGCTCTCGGAGGAAAAAAAGTGTTTTATCAGAGTTAGATGAGATCTTTAATTCATATTTTCAATTTGTATTTGTTCATTTGTCATCTATGATTCATTTGTATTTGTTCATTTTAATCTTCTTATAATTTATTGATGCTTTTATTTTCTCATGCGTCTACTTCCTGTTTTTCTGGGGGGAAGGCTTTTTCAGCTGCGCACCACCTTTGTTTACTTCGCGGGGTTTTGTACTTGATCACATGATCCTTCGTTAGGTTACTTTTACGGCCGTGTAAGTTTCAATGCTTACAAAACGGGAAACTGTCACACTTTAGAGAAGCACAAAGCGTGTCTATTTCACGTTTTGCTGCAGTGGACCAGCGTGTCTATTTCACGTTTTGCTGCAGTGGACCAGCGTGTCTATTTCACGTTTTGCTGCAGTGGACCAGCGTGTCTATTTCACGTTTTGCTGCAGTGGACCAGCGTGTCTATTTCACGTTTTGCTGCAGTGGACCAGCGTGTCTATTTCACGTTTTGATGTGATACCGGGTTGAATATTAACTTCAAATAAAAAAAAGAGAATTTGACATCTAATTCTGAGACTCGTGGTGTTGCAGTCAAACTGGTGCTGACAGTGACAGTGAGTGTTTTTCCTTTTGTATTAATTTGTGTGTGTTCTTGTGTCTCCTGTAATCAGTGATCGGTTTGAACACAAACACTTTTCTGTTTGAGGACGGTTACTTGCAAATGAAACAAACCCTCGCGGAGGAAACTCCGCCCTGCAGAGGCGCATTAATCCGTATTACAATCGATACTAAGCCCGTTTCATTTCGCCCTGCGTGTCCGTCAGCCGGGTAACAATCCCTCTCGTCGGTTAAGTCACCTCCGTATCGATCGCTTCTCCTAAAAATGTGTTTTCCATTGATTGACGGAGGAGTAATTAAATGATGGAGAGGCGGCCCGCAGCTCTCTCGCATTGATTGGCTTCAACAATAAACTGCGAGGCCGATTTGATAACCTGAGAAATTGTATTTTTATGGTGAATCATGGACAACAACAGGTAGTAATCATTCCCTGGTAATTGCTGCTTCTCGGCCCAGACTTCAGAGCTGCTCGTCGTCAACAACTTCCCGCCTCTCTCTCCTCTCGTTATCTCCGCGGCCTCCGTATGAACCCGCCGTTCGCATCATCCTCCAAGAAACAGCCTTTTTTTCTTCTTCTTCTTCTTCCTCTTCGCCGGGTGTCAGAATTTGTCTCTCAATGAGCAGAGAGATGAAATGAAAAGCAGCGGATCGGATTTGCTCTCGCGGCACTCGCAGACCCCCGCTGCTGAGCAACCGCTGACCGGAGTTTGACTCCTGCGTTTGTCAAATCCCGAAAATAACCGATTCGTACGAGGAGATGGTGGAGATGAGGAGCACCGGGGGGGAGGGGGAGGGGGTCTGCTACAGAACATCTTTCTTCACGAGACTCCTGATATGTATATTCACGGTCTGTCAGACCTAGAAGTTGTTTTGTTTGTTTATTTATACAAATTACATCAATACAGAATTCAAATGCACAAAACAAAAATAAATGAATGTGAGTTTATTTAAATCAGAATAAAGTGATTACTGATATTGATCATTGGATTACAGCTGCTGAAAAACACCAGGAGGATGGAAAAAATATAAAAATATGATCAATACATATAAAATATGCAATGAGTTCCATTAATATGTCCACTAAAGGAAATTGTTTATTAAAAGAAACCAAAATAAAACTAATATAATTTCACTTTAGAAGAACGATGACACGAAGTTAAAATGTTTAAAGATGTTATGCAGATAATAATAACATCAAATCAATCTGACTGATTCGATGTCATCATCTGGAAACGGGACAGAATGAAGCCGTGTGCTTTTATTTCTTGTCTTATTGTCTTGTATTTGTTTCCCGGTTGAGTTTTGTATTAGTTTGTGTAAACACCAGTTGAGGTTTTAAATGCTCTGCTGTGCGGTGATGGACCTTTCAGCTCGTTGTTTTGGTTTTCTTTCACTAATAAAACAGAAAAAAGACACTTCATTTGGATTGTAACCAGAAAAAAGTAACACATCGGGACTTTTTTTGTCGTTGTTGCATCTAGAAATATGACTTAAAGACTCTGATAGTCAGAGACCACATGATGAAGATGGAGGATTTTTATGTGCAGAGAAAGAGAAGTATTAGTAAATTATCTTTGTAAAATATTTGAATCAGAGCTTCATGGAGCAAAAGTCTCTTATAAAAGGAGAGAAAAGTAAACAGGGAAAGAAAGATGATTGATGGGCTCTGAAAACTCTTTGACCCCATGAAGAGAGTTGGTCAGCTGTCCGAGGCGGAGAGAGTTGAAATGAGATGGAGAGCTGGAAGCCCGGTGACCGGAGGAGAGGAGCCAGCCGGGGTTACCGCCGGTTACCGCCGGTTACCGCCGGTTACTACTCCTCCCTGCTGACAGACCTAATGAGCCGGCTGCACGACTGCTCTGCTCTCACAGGAGATAATTAAGAGCCGGAGCCGGAGCCGGGTGGATGGAGAACGGGCTTCACTGTTTGATAAGAGGACCGAGGACCGAAGCCCGTGAGGCTCACCGTCGGCCCGCCGGCGTCCTGCCAGCTACAAACTCTTTTTCTCTTCAAGGAAATGCTCCCAGACTCTGATGAGGACGTCTGAGGCAGAAGAAAAAAAAACAAACGGCAGACGCAGTGACCCGACGTTCAACCCGTCAGCTGACAGCTTCACCGAGAAACACGCTGCAAAACACCTGTGATGTCCCGGAGACAGCGGCTGGAAACACGGCGTGGCAGCGGGGGTGTGTGTGTGTGTGTGTGTGTGTGTGTGTGTGTGTGTGTGTGTGTGTGTGTGTGTGTGTGTGGATAATGAGGGTGACTGCAGGGCTGCTGTAACATGATGTGAGAGGACTCCAAGGTGTCAGTCAGGTAGTTGTAAGGACTCGTCCTGCAGGGCGGAGGAAGGTGCACAGCTCTAATCAAACTCCTCTCTCTCTCTCCCCCTCCCCCTCCCCCCTCCCTGTCTTCTGGGGTGAAGCTTCCCAGTGGCGGGGCTGTTTAGAGCTCTGATGAAAACAGAATCAAATATTTAGAGGTTTCTGCACTGGCAGCTTCCAGAAAAAAGATTGACATGTAAAGTTGTGTGTGTGTGTGTGTGTGTGTGTGTGTGTGTGTGTGTGTGTGAGAGAGAGAGAGAGAGAGAGAGTGTGTGTGTGTGTGTGTGTGAGAGAGAGAGAGAGAGAGTGTGTGTGTGTGTGTGTGTGTGTGTGTGTGAGAGAGAGAGAGAGAGTGTGTGTGTGTGAGTGTGTGTGTGTGTTTGTGTGTGTGTGTGTGTGAGTGTGTGTGTGTGTTTGTGTGTGTGTGTTTGTGTCGGCGATGACCTGAATTTGAACTGTGAATCATTCAGAGTTCAGTTCAACACAGAAAGCTGTGAGGAGGCAACGTGAATCTGTTGCTTTGAAATGCTCCTGATTTACATTTCCAAAACCATAATTACCACCTGGATGATGTATTTGCCGCCGGGGATCGGCCTCTCGGGGCTTTGATCGGGTCGGATGGAGCTGGAGATTGACGGGTGGATCGATGCAGTAAAACAGGTGTTGCGCCGGATGGTTTCGGTGAAAACGGAGCCGAACCGAAAGACAAAAGTTTGACTATTTGCGGCGTCACTTCACAGATGTTCCATCTTTCATTGACTTTATAAAATCTTCATCCTTTGAACACCAGATTGAGAGTTTTTCCAGTCAAGTCCATGAGAGTAGGAGACCCCCCGGGGTCGACCCACAGCAAGATGGAGGGATTCTATATCTCGTGGCCGTGGAACGCCTTCGGGCACCCCAAGAGGAGCTTCAAAATGTTGCTGGGGGAGGAAGAGGTTCAGGAGGAGGAGATTTGGAGGAGGAGGTTCGGGAGGAGGTTCGGGAGGAAGAGGAGGAGGAGGTTCAGGAGGAGGAAGTTTGGGAGGAGGAGGAGGAGGAGGTTCGGGCGTACTCGCCGCTGCGAACTGACTCCAGAGAAACGGAAGAAAATGACAGAAATAAAATCCTGGAGTGAATTGAAATGTAATATTGAGTATTGAGGGGATGAAATATCTTTGTTGTCTCGTGGAACCACAGAAGTCCTTTTCACGAACTGTAGAGCTGCGACCTGATTGGTCGAGTTACACACCAGCTCACAGAAAACAACAGCGTTTCATTTTAAAGCGAGTTGCTGACAGATTTAACGATGAAGACTCAACCGTACGAGATGAACTCTGATCTGTTAAAACGCTCAAGTCTTCATGTCCCGGCCGTCCGACAGGATTCAGGATTCAGGACTCAGATTCAGGATTCAGACTCAGGATTCAGGATTCAAGACTCAGGAGTCAGGACTCAGACTCAGGATGCAACAGGTGTTCATCCCGCTACGTGTCAGAGTGTCAAACCACACTGCTTTTTTCTCTGCAGCGTTTTTTCTAATTATATCTCACAATAAAACGTAGTGCTGCTTTTCCTTTTCGGCGCGGTGGATGTGATTGTCAGAGAGTCCTTTGCTGGATATATTCGAAGGCGAATTTCAAAGACTCCTCTCTCTCTCACACAACCTGGCTCCATCCCAGAATTCACTCGGCACAAAATTGCTGTTTGCAATTTAAAAGCTATTATAATGTCATCTGTCTGTGCCAATGTCATCTTTTAAAATTACATGCTACCATAGAAAAAAAGCTTTTCAGCCTTGATTATCGCTTCACACAGTTTGAGCAGCAGTAAGTTTGCTTTCTGGCTCGTCAACCACCTCATTTAATATTATGAAAATCTGCCTCACAATGTGCACAAAAAAAAGAAAAAGAAATGCATAAATTGCAGAGCAGCAGCGTCTGTAAGATAATTATGTGGCTGTCATTGTGGAACTGTTTACGTGTCGCCTTCTACAACACGGCAGCAAAATGAATGAAAGAAAAAGCCTTTAAACTGAGTAGCTGCAGTTCTCTTTAAATGAGTTTGGACTGATGCGTTTTATTCAGCTTTCTAAATAAGCAGAGTAATACTACCTGTAGATTAACAGCTTCCTTCAGTTTACTACAGTATATTTAGAGAGAACTACTTCAAGTATTTTAATGCACTACAGTATATCCATATTTATATCTATATCTATAACTATCTATCAACATCGGAGTTCCACGTTAACGTGACCGCTGGTACGTGAACGTTTGTGATTTCACCTGAAACTGGAGCAGAGAAACGTACATTTGAGGTCAAAGTGTGTAAATCATCAACAGGAACCCTTAAAACACTTCACAAAGTCTACGACGATGAAGCGACGAGCCGGGCGACGTGTTCCTGAGTGGCATTCAACGTTTCCGAGAGAACATTTGGTGCAAGGATCAGGTGGCTCAGCTTTAACAGCCACAATCCTGTCGTGGAAATCACCTCATGGGCTCAGGAACACTTGGGGTGTTGAAACTTTTAAACCTTAAAATCGGATGTTTCTCTTCTCCAGTTTCAGGTGTTTCGGAGATAATATTTCCAGTACATGACTAGTTACTTTGCAGATTATTATCTGTATTATTATTATATATTTGCAACTTTTCCGTTTTTTACAAATAAAGTGCTTCTTTTACTGATCACGTGACCGCTCTGAAAGAACACGCGTGTATTCGTGGATGTTCGGCAGTACGTATGTCAGAAGGAGAGTTTTACTGTGGAGAATAAAAGGCCCGCAGCCCAAACCAAAGTCTTTACGACCGCTGCGTTGCTGCTTCTAGATAGGCTGTATTACTTTTTCTGTCACCTCAGACTAATTATTCAACTGCGGCAGCACAATCACACATTCAGACCGGCAACATCTCGGCCCCGAATTTAACTGGAACGTCGAGCGGACTCGAAGCAGCCGAGGCGTGAAACCACGCGAGGCCGAGCGACGAGCGCTGGAGCCGCTCGCGAGCCGACATGTACGTGATCCATAAACGGGACGTTGGTGCCCCATGCGCTGTGTTTATGGTTTCCTGAATGAGGGAGGGGTTCGACCCACCCCCCTCCGCCCTCCTCCCCCCCCTCGGCCTTGTAAAGCCGGCACAGAAAGCAGCCATGCATCTGATGGCCTTTTTTTTCTTTAATCGATTCCCTGTGCATTGATTTCTGCCGGTTCCCCTCGTAACTCCAGATTTTTCTCACAAGTCTACTTTTGATCCGGAGCCTTAATGTGTTGTTAATGCATGAGAGGAGAAGCTGAGATCTTTTCTTTTTTCTTCCTTATAGTGTGAAATATGGGCTGCTAAATGGTTGCCAGCACTATATGAAGCAGCCCACCTCTCAGACCGCGCTGCGGTCGGAGAGCCAGCCCTCATTTAAATTTCACAATCGCTGCCATTTCTGTCCCAATTGTCTTTAAACTGCTTTTTTTTTCATTCACTGACAATTCATAAAGCTTTCATTATGTGTCCCAGACCGCTGAAACAGCAGGTTTTCTTTTTCTCCCGACTCAACTCCCGTAAATGGAATTTTAATTAACAGTAAAAACCATGCAGTGACTTGGAAACGCCGTAATGAAGTTTTTAACGCGGCGTGCAATTTATGACGTGTGGTTTGGGTGTTTGGGTGATATAATCATGGAGGGGGCTTCGCTTCCAGACGCAGGCACTACAGAAGTGCCTTTGTTTGTCGGGGACACGACAGAGGAAAAGAAAAAGAAAAGAAACGACGAGCCGGTTGAAGAACACGGAGCAGATGTAAAGCGTCGTGGGTTTGTTGTTGAAATCAGAAGTGAGAGACGATCGCTGAGTGGAGTCGTGACGTGTTTTGCTGATGTTTCCAGAAAGGTCAGAGGTCACAGAGTTTCATGTTTGGTTGGATATTCAGCTAATATATTGTAATTTTAGTCGTGTGGAGTTTGTCTGAGGAAAATGTTGATCTTCCCAACGGCCTCATCTTTTCCGTGTGTCTTTGTGTTTCCTATGTTACGTTAAAGTTGTTCACCTCTGTGGCTTCTAGACACCCTCCGTGTCATGATTTTATGACTTCACCACCTGTCTGTACTTTCCTTTCCGCACATATCTGTACTAAAGGAGGGCTCATGAGAAATTTGGCTTATTGGCCTTTGATCAATCTGTTTTTTAATGCCTGTTCATGAACCAGCGGATTCCAAGGTGCTGTTTAGTTGTAGTTCCTGGTTCAGCTGCCATCACGTCTGGTCCGAGTCACTCGCTCTTTTCTTCCTCATTTTTCTCCTTCTTTCTGATTGTCGCGATGCATTTTAGAAAAGTTTGACATCTGGACCACAGACAGGAAAAGTAATCAAGGTTCAGCAGCCGGCCGCGTCGATCCGAATGTGATTAAAATCGGTGTGTTGCATAGAAAACAGTCGTCAGAGCTGCTGCTGCTGAACCAACTCACTCACTGAGGAAAACACGGCTTCAGTATTACGATATCTGTGTTTCAGCAATGACCAAAAACAAAAAAGCACGTTGGGATTATTACAGAGTTTGGTTCTGTCCCAAGTTAAAAAATAAAATATCCCCACCAACACCTCTATGATAAGTTATTTACACAGTGTGTCACTAGTTCAACCCAGAGGCGCCCAAATTCATTCCAATGAAGAGCCAAAAACGACTCTGGATGGAGGGCCGCAGGTCAGAAATGATGGGAAATTACATTTTATTCAAATATATTAAACTGAAAATGAATATTTTAAATCTAAAATAAAATGCCAGAATAAAATAAAACGCTACTTCTTAATCTGTGGGATGGTAATTTGATTATTTTGCAGAAACTATAGTGAAGTTTTTCTTGTCAGTGTGCCGCTGCCTCGATGTCTCATCGTTTTTTATAGAAACAAACTGCACAGACGGTGAGGACACACTCTCCTCCTGTTAAGCAGTAGTTGTAACGAGGGGAGACGAGGACACTGAATCCAGGACACATCATCATCATCATCATCATCACCATCATCAGCAGCCCTTTGAGTGTGTGTGTGCGTGTGCGTGTGCGTGTGTGTGTGTGTGTGTGTCAGTGTCACACCTTTTCAAGCTCTTTGTGGCTCTTTGTAGTGTTGGTGTCATCCCTTTATTTCCCCCCCTCGTGTCTCCTGTTGCTCAGAATAAATCCAAATATCAATTACCATATTGATTACCATAAACAGAGCTGTGACATTAACATAATGTCAGACAAAAAAAGGAACAGAGAAAACACGGAGAGCATCCGAGGACATGGCAACTCTGTGCACAAGTTTTCTTCTTCTTTCGCTGCGATTGAACTCGTCCTCCCGGAGATTGCGATATACAGCGAAGCGTGAACAAAGAGAAACGTCTTGCTCGGCGCCGGTCGCACATGCTGCCGAGGATCAAGGCCGACCTTCGGGGTCACACGTCTCCCCGCAGAGCGAAGGTTTAACTCGGCACGTTAAACTCCATCACGCCGACCTTTTTACTTTTTCAGGGAACTTCTCTTCTTTCAGTCGTATTCATGTTTTTATGGCTGCTAGTGAATGAAACACTGTGCAGGAGAAGAATGACAGCGCTGATCATTTCCTGCTGCCGGGATCAACGTTCGAGGTTTTAACCGCTTTAATCCTGCGAGGTGGATTTGAACACCTCCTTTCCTTGAGTTTTCTAACTTCTTTCACCTGCAGCTCCGGTTCAGATGTTGTTACTCGTGTTTGCTCCTTTTATTCAGTCTGTGTAAACGATGCTACTTGAGTTTTGCCTCTCGTGTGTTTGTGCGGTCCGTTTTCTGTTGGAGACGAGTTTGTGTGCTTTGGGCCGTTTGAAAGTTTCCCAGCATCCTCCGGGATCTTTATTCTTCTTGGTTTCGCAAACAGTTCTGGTTAATATTCTTCTAGAGAAACTAATGTTTGATTTTCTGAATATAATCTAGTGCAAAGTGGAGCTAGTTTGTAGCATTCAACTGTGTGTGTGTGTGTGTGTGTGTGTGTGTGTGTGTGTGTGTGTGTGTGTGTTGTGGATTTTGTGTTCAGTGTCAGTGAGTTCACGGCTGAAAGAGAAAAAGAGGATGTCGGCTGATGCAGGTCACATCAGATGTTACATGACGACGACTTCACCACAAAAAGGCTCCAACTGCAACTATAGATGAAAACATCACATTGAGCTATTTTCTTTTCAGACGAGGGTGATGGTGGTGGGTTGGGGTGGGTTAGGGGGGGGGGGGACGAACCAGCTCCACCATCAGAAGGAGACTTCTTGTATTGCGTCTCATTTAAACACCGCTGCGACCGATTGGATGTCCTCCAGTGAACGGAGGACGGATCGTGTTTGGACTCTGAATGTGACACCGTGGCTTCAACACCGCCGGCCAGCAAACACAGCCTCTCAGTGTAGGCAAAGAACACAGTTCATAGAAATAAATATATATATTCCTACGTCTTCTAGTTAAATATTCGGTTTTAACTGTGCTGCATAAATCTGTTCTTCTTTTGACCTTTGGGCCTTTTGCACAGTTACTTTTCAGGATGTTTTTTTCTTGGTCTTTCAAGGTTTGATGTTTAGTTTCCTGCAGATGTATCCGTGTGCAGAGAGTGTGGACGTCTGCATCACCGTCCTGCTCCACCTGTTGGAGGAGAGGCAAGCTGCTAGTTTCGCTCCACCTAAAGGAAAAGCAAGTTTATTTGAATTGTACATTTCAACAACAAAGAAATTCAAAAGTGCTTTACGTGAAAATCACTCTTTAAAAATACATTTAAAAACGATTAACATTAAAATAAAAGAAACCAAAAAGGTAAAATATGAAATAAAAGGATAAAAGTTACTGTCCGCAGTTCGTTTGCCTTTTGTGTTCGAAGGTCAGTGGACAAACGTGGATCAGGATTTCTGGAGAATTTGAAACTGAATTTTGGCGCCATCGATGGAAAACAAAAATGAAAGCAGCGACCGCTTCAATTAGAAATGGATCGAGTCCGTCCGCATGGGATGAAATTTATCTGCAAATTATCTTATTAATGCTAGAATTATTTCCAGAAGGAGCAGAAGGGAATTTATCTAATGACACTATAATAACTTGTGGAAAACAAGAAGAACAAGAGAACTCGATGCTTTTTCAATGGGAGTCTCCGGAGATGGAGCTTCTTTGATGGAGCCGGCCCCTAGTGGCCCTCGGTGGTATCACACTTTAAGACACTTCTGTGATCTGGGACCGAACCTGATTTTTTTTTGTGCACACTGTCTCTTTAAGTTTCTCTTAGAGCAAACGTAAAACTAAAAATAGGAAATTATAGGTAATAAAATTCCAATTAGTCGAGCTCCCTGGCGACATATTTCTTCCTTCAGAAAAACTCACATCTTTGCAGTAAACAATTTCACAGAAGAGCTCCTTCTTTTACTGGAAGCTTTAAATCTGGAGAGTCTCTGTCTCACACACACACACACACACACACACACACACACACACACACACACACACACACACACACACACAGCTTCCCCTGAGGTGCAACGTAATGAAACAGCACGAGTATGTTTGAATCCGTCGGTCCGACCTGATAATCCCGCCGCTGCAGCGACTCTCAGACATCAATAACCGAGCGGATCCTCCCGCCTCACCGATACCTGCTGCGTAAATGAGGTCAGCGCAGGTACGACGTCCACCGAGACTTCACTTTCTCGCCCGATGCCGTGACGGCAGGACAAAATGAAGATAAATATCCGTGCGAGGCTTCAAAATGAACGTAAAACTCCGGCAGCTCATTGTGCTCTCATCAATACCGGAAGATTTCCGGCCGCTGAAGAAAAAACTCACTTTAAACATCCAAACTGATGCAGCAGATCGACACGTCCTGACTTTTAATGAAACTTGCACAGATGCAAACTCGTTGCATCTGTGCAAAGCGGATTGTAGTTAAATATTCATCGGTGTGTTTTGGTGGAACAAACAAAAAAAGGCCAATTGGAGTGTCAGTTCCTCTTTTAAGATCCGAACGAAGAAACCCATCTCAGGTCGGTCAGATCGATGCTCATTAACAACAGCAATCCATGCGTACTCTTATATGTTTGGAGTCTACAAGCCCACGTTGGATCCAACCGGTGTGTTCACACAGGGAACGTTTCTCCATCACTGCAGGCAGCTGGGAATCAAAAGATTTCTCTCAATTAAAGTTATTTTAAAGAACTTTTCATCAAAGTTTGGCAGTAATCAGTGCGGAGTTCCGTCGGGAGGTTTATTTATCTTTTCAGCTCCGTGGCCCAGTTTTAAAACCTGTTAATAATCAAGAAATTTAAAAGTTACATTAGTTTGACGTTTCCAAAAATTCATCTTCTCAACATCTGGATGTCAGGATCCAAAAACAGGAATGTCACTGAATGTCGTGGACTCGTGAAGGTGAGCCGGACCTGGAAACTCTGAGTGGAAAAATACTTTAGAGCTTACTGAAAATAAGAAATCACCGCGGTCTTCTTTCGTTCTCTTCATCATCATTAGTCTTTGGCTTCTTCCTCATCCTCGCTGCCGTCTTCATCTTCATCTCCGCTGCTTCAGGACAAATAAAACGTGGCGTCTGTCTGTCGTCCTGGCTTCTGTCTGTTTCACACTCCACAGCATACCTGTAGTGTCTGGTTTGTATCAACACTCACACACACTCACACACACACACACACACACACACACACTCACACACTCACACACACACACACACACACACACACACACACACACACACACACCCTCCCTCCAGTTTCCAGTGTTATAAACATGTCATTGAGAGGGAAGTTAACTGCGGCGCTCTGGTTTCCTGCTCGTCAACGACTTCATGCTCTGAACCGTCTGCTGGATGAAACACTCCATCGATACCGGGACACATTTCACTTTCCTCCGTTTTAATATCTTAATAACTGGTATTTAAATCCACATGAAGCTGCGTGTGTTCCTGCGGTGACCCGTGGAGGACTCTCTCCATTTGACCCCTCATGTTGCAGATTCTTTCTTTCTTTTTTTTTTCTCGCCATTCAAAGTCGAGTTTGACTGCTCACATGACCGGCCGGGCGTAACGTCCCGGCAGGAGAAGAGAGGACCGCCAGTACGGATAATGACTATCAGCTGACTGCCTCCTTTCAGCAGACGGACGGACGGACACAGACAGTTTTATTCAGTGGACAATGAGCTGAGTGACTGTCTCCAGTGTTGGGCTCATGTGAGTCTCAGCTGATGCCGGCTAAAGAAGCACAGAGAGTTTAAAAAAAAAAAAAAAAAGGAAACGGGCAGCTGGAAGTCCTGCAGAGGTTCAGATGGTTTTTTCCAACATGAGGCCTGAGGAGGAGACTCAGAGGACAATCAGAGGACACTGACAGGACATGTGAAGCAGAACAAACATGTGTCCTCAGAAAAGATAGTGATCATGATCAGTGATACGACAGATTCTTGGTATCAGGCGCGGAAATGCGTCACAGATCGATGCGGTGAAACCGCGTTTGAGATTATTTTAATTCAGGATTTTCCACCTCGAAGGTCAAATAAACTTCACGATTACCAACACGGATAACTGAAGGTTGTGGTGAGCAAACAGACCGGTTTCATTCCCAGTGCGTCAGATACTGCAGCTGATGGAGTCGGAGAGATATGCACACAAAGGGACTTTATGTCTGGGCGGGTCTAAAAAAAACAGGTCGTGACAAAGTACGAAGCGGGTAAAAGTCTGCAAAGGGAGGTGATGAGGAGGAGTTGGACTTTCATCAGGGAGAGTGGAGGTCCAGTTTATTGATGAAGCAAACGCTTACGTGGATTTCTTTTAAGTAACCTTAAAATACGATCTTCTCTGAACCCGAGGCCGATCCAGAAGTGTCTTCAGCTGCAATACCAGCGAGTGCCACTAGAGGTCGGCTCCAAAAAGCCTCCGGCTCCATAGACTCCCATTCAACTTCTCTCATCAAATCCAAAGTGAATAAAATGTGTCCATCAGTTATCTCGGTGTTGTTAGCTAAAGTCACTCCTTCTTATTAGTTTTCTGGAGGTCCATCTGAAAATAATCCCTCATTCATTAGAAAAGAAGATTCAGATGACCTCGGCAGCCTCAACACACACCCGTATCCGTTGCCGTGGGAACGAGAACGGTTGGAAACAATAAAAAAAGCTCCTTGTTCTGACATTTTCCTCCCGTTTCTTATTGTTCGTTTTCAGTTTGGACGGTCGACTTTTTTATCTTTTTTACAAAACAATCCGAGAAAGACGAAGCAGGAGACGGACGGCGTTTGGACATTTTATCCACATCAGTGTGGACGCAGCCTCATGGGCAGCGAGATGGATGAAGACAAATGTAGGAGGAGGAGGAGGAGGAGGAGGTGTAGAGGACGTGATGGATGTGGAACCTGGTGTTTGTTCCTCCAGTTAAACCGACGGCCGGTCGGTGGAGCTCATCGAGCCTTCGGTCCGTTTCTCACGCTGTTTACCTTCTCGCTTACTTTTAATCCATCAATGGAGGCTCAGAGGGTCGCGACCTCCAGGAGAGAGAC
>NW_027185329.1:247500-272500 GCF_022577435.1 Embiotoca jacksoni
AAAACCACCACCAGCTGGACAACCTTTGGTTTTGTTCTGGTCTGCTCGTGGCCGCATGGCTCTCAGTCTGCTGGTCCGGCTCTTCATAAATTACAACAATGAATTGACATGGAAATTATAAGATGATTTTGATTCCCTACTGAGTTCACTAACCCAAAACCAGATCGGATTTTGCTCCTCTGGAGATCAATTAAAGCCTCAATTCATTTATATTTTGCTGTGACGTAAAGAAACAGCAGAAAAACGGCATTGTTTTATCATGCGGGGCTCAAACTGGTCTTCCAGAGCACGCTCACAGTTTCCAGGTGAAACCTGACCCTGAAGTTGAAGCGACACCTGTCACTTCTTTAAAGGAAAACATTATTATGTACATAAGACCACTGTGAGTCTACCGACTTTCTTTTGGGCTTCAGACGGACACATTTTAATCTTAAATCATTCACATTATTATTATTATTATTATTTCAGTACATATATATATTGCAGTGGTTATTGTCTGTTTTTATTGGTACATTCATACTTTTACTGTTTTATCTTTTTATTTTTGCACATGGGACGGTGAGGAACAATATTTCCATCTCTGTATGTCTTGAACATACGGTGAAAATTTACAATAAAGTTGACTTTGACTGTCTCGTATTTTGGGGTTACTGAAGTCATTGCACTCGGTTATCTTTTTCAGATTTGTTTTTGCCCTATTTCATTAGGTCTTTACTTCTCCTATGTCCTGAATAAAATTATCCCAGCAAAGTTTTCTCCAAATAGTGCTCTCATAAATAAAATAGGCAAAAAATGATGCAGTAGTAAAAGTGGAAGAAAAAGTAGAAGAATAGAGGAAAAGAGACGGAGGCTGGTAGAGTTTAAGCTTTTTCTTTCTTTCTTTCTTTCTTTCTTTCTTTCTTTCTTTCTTTCTTTCTTTCTTTCTTTCTTTCTGCCAGCCTCGGCCTGTGAAGGCCGTCTGATCCACCGACATCGAGGGCCTCATTAAGGAATTTCGGCAGAACCAAAAATAAAGTCAACATTTATTGAGCGGTAAAAGAGAACTGTATGTTATTCTTGGGAGCTGTGAATGGAGCACTTATAGTGCAGCGATGGGCGGCGGGCTGCTGCTTCATCATGAGTGTGTACGTTAGAGCGGCCGGCCGCCACGTGACGACGAACACCTGCGACATTTAGCTTTGAAAGTAAACGGAGCTTCAGCTCAGAGAGAGCAGACAGGGTTCGCCTTCACCGCTCGGCACATAACGGTCAAGATGAAACACGGACGGAGGGAGTTTTGGAAACGCGGCTCTGATCCTGTAACTTCTAATAAAACTAAACGAACACCGACGCGTTGAAATGTGGACTCGCGGAGAGACTCTGAGTTAGTTAGTCTGAGTCAGTTTCCTGGAAGCAGGATGGACGAGCCTCAAAAAACAAAACCTACTCCTTCCATCTACTCCCAATTCAGTGAAGGAGAAATCAACAGGATGGAAAATGTATTGAAGAAATGACGATTAGACTGCGATGTTTCAAATAGAGGTGAGATGGACAGGAGACCCAGAAGAAGCAGGATTTTAGTTTGAATAAGAGCGATAGGTGGAAGGAAAAACTCCCTTTTAACAGGGAGAAAAACTTTGACAGTAGGAAGAGAAAACTCCCTTTTAATAGGTAGCAAACTTCCCGATAGTGGACAGGAAAAAAAAAATCCTTTTTAACAGAAAGAAAACATCTGATAGTGGAACACAATAACTCCTGTTTAACAGGAAGAAAACCTCCGACAGCGACAAAAAAAACTGGAAGTAAATTTCTAACAGCAGGCTGGAAAAACTCCCTTTTAACAGGAAGAAAACCTTTTTACAGTGAGAAGGAAAAACTCTTTTAATAGGAAGAAAACTTCCTGCAGTGGGAAGGAAGAATTTATTTTTAACATAAAGAAAACCTCCGAGAGCGGGAAAGGAAATCTCCCTTTAAGAGAAAGAAAGTTTCCTCCAGCCGGCAGGAAAAAGTCCCGTTGTAACGGGAAGAAAACGTCCAACGTTGACTGGTCACAGATGACTAATGGAAACTTCAGTTGACCGGAAAAAACAGAGTTTAAAAAATAATCCTCCCATCTCCTTTGAGACATAAATCTCATCCTGCGGGGAGCGTGAATGTTAGATTCACTCGCAGCCTTTTTAAAATAATTGCCGAGACATTTTACTCCGGACTAAAGTCACCCGAATACATAATCTGAGAACGTCTGTCAAATTTAGTGCCAATCCATCAAGTGAAAACTCTGACACGTGTCTGGTGATGGATAACAAAAACATGGGATAACCATATATCATAGTCCTTTAGGTTCATCCTCAGGGGACCAAGAATGTCAGCAGCAGATTTAACAGCAGTCCATCTAATATATTTGCAAACTGCTAATCTCAATATAAATATCACCGCTGGACATATTCTTACATTTCAGCTCGAGATACCATTTTTTTTTTTTTTTTTTTTTTGGTAACTTTTCAACAATTTATAACACGTATTTTAATATTAATACAAACATAAGTATGCCTGGATACATATGGAGGAGGGTTACGGGGAGACATAAATCAGATGGTGATGATGCAGACGTATGCAGATGAAGTATGGCGATGTTCTCGTTGTCAGACACGCGTGTGCAACACAAATATGCAAACGCAACGCGAATATGCAACAGAAATGCACAGCACGCAAAAAAAAAAGTCTTCCAGCCTGCAGAACAAGATTATTAAGTGTTTATGAATGTGTGTGAAAGAAAAGGTGGTTTCTGTATATAAATATATATCATATTATATATATTTCATGGAACTCCCCCAGCTGGTGTTTGTGTGTATTCCTTCAAATGAACGTGTGTTTGTGGCTCTATTCTGCTTAGTTTGCAGCTCCTCGGGGCAACAGCACCTCCTCCAACCTTTTCTTCCTCTCCCTCCCCCTCCTCCTCCTCCTCCTCCTCTCTGTCCCGGCCCAGTGCCCTCTCTGGCACGTCGACTGATCCACTTTTTTTCCCCAGGACTTGTTAGCAGGGTGGTAAATATTCGCTGGGCTGTGCCCGGGGTTGGCACGGCGGCCAGCTAGCAAACTCATTATCACTTTATTATTCTGTGTCTGCCTCTAATTTATTCCCCTGCTGCTGCCACGGTGCTCAGTGCCTGCCTGCTGTGCCTCGAGAGCGTGCCCGGTCCTCCTCCTCCTCCTCCTCCTCTCTCTCTCCCTCTCCCTCTCCTGAGGAGCCCAGGCTGCTGGGGAGGGGGGGTTGGTGTGGTGGGGGAGGGTTGGTGTGGTGGGAGACCCTGAATGAGGGATGGAGGTAGAGCGAGCGGTTATTGGGGGAGAACAGGAGCTCATTACGGTGATGCTGATTTGGGAGGACGGGGAGTCGAGCCGCTGTGGGCGCAGTGACCCGGACAGGGCAGAGAGGTCGCCGTCTTCTGGTGGCTGCTTCTTCGTCCTGTAGCACCCCCTCCTCCCCCACGTCTTCTGTGCATTAAGCAGCTGTCAATCAACAGGTAGATCTGCTTCCACGGCCCCTCCTACAGCATCTCGGTGGGGTTCAGGGACGATGAGACCATATAGGATAATGGCCACGAGGTGTACAACAGGGACGGAGTCGCACCACCAGAGTAACACAGACGATTGAATTAATTATAGGGCAGTTAGTTCAGTCATTTAAAAAAGGCATTACCCCCCCCCTCCTCTCCCCTTCCGTCATTTAAAACATGTCACCCTGCAATTATCTTTCAATCATTTAAATTAAAAGTCATGAAAATTAGCCCCCATCGCTGAAACATATCCAATAACTAATGAAGACAGTGTTTTAAGTCTCCTGTATGGTTTGAATTTGTCGCCCAGTGGTGGAAAATTTAAATGTAATAAAAGAATGATTTTGCCCTCCAGGGAGTGATTTCCATCGGAGGTGGAGGTCGTGTGTCCCTCACTCATCAAACTTCTATTTTCATCTGCACACGTTCACTTCTTCAGCAGTTTTTCAGTTCTCAGTATGTTTTTTTTCTGGGATTTTGGGGGTTCGTGCAGCCGTGAGGGGATTTTAAACTCTCCAATAAAACCAACACATTTTGATGTTATTTTAGGATTGCAGTGTTTTTAGTTGTATTATTTTTCTACTGGGACTCCAAAGAATTTTTATTCCTGGCAGGCTGAAAACAAACAAGATGGAGACCTCCAGTAGGGAAATAAAACAGCAACTCTTCATTTTGTAATTGGCTGATTCAGGGTAGTAAAGTTCTGTTTTTCTGGTCCGAGCTTTTCAGAACTGCTCCTTTCATATTATAGTTGAAAAAATATGCTTTTTAAAAAATTTTTACAAGCATTTTATAAAATCCTGGCATTTTCAGATTTACTTAAATCCCTTGAAACGTCTGGCTGTCCTGCTGCCCCAAATCCAGAAGCATATCTCGGTCAATTATTACAGTGCTTTATGAAGCTTTTTTGCTGTCAAGCTCCATAGAGACTGTAATACCCTCTGATTAGTGGAGGTTATAGGTTTCCGATAAGGAGCCGAGCGCTCATGGTGGGAAAGAACTGAGATCTTTTCTGTATGTTTTCCATGTAAAGTATCTTTAATCTGTATTTCAATTTACAGTTAATAATCCCTTGAAGATGCTAGATTTGAATATTAATCAAACATAATGCAGTAAGAGAACTGATTTTATGCATTTCTTTTTATGTTTGATTTTTTTTGCGCAGGGTGTTCATTAATAATACAGAAATTAAGATAATTAAACCGAACCCTCACCGTTAATAGTGTGTCTGCACATAATACTGTATATTATGTGGTTTAACTTTCCAATGGAAACTGCAAAGCACTAACGAAGCGTCCCATTAGGCTGTGAAAGTGTGTTCATTAACGCTCCTCAAACACAAACATTTAGCCGGCTCGAACGCTCTCAGAGACGCGAGCGGTTCTTACCGAGAAACTTGCTGAGAAACCGGCAGAAGACTGCAGACAACAGGGATCACAGAAGAAAACATTCTTGAGCAGATATTGAACAAGAAAATGTACAAGTTCTTCAGTAAAAGCTCAAATTTGGCAGCAAACATTTGACACAATTACTTTCTTTGCCTGTAGGTGGCGACATCCCCCCAGTGTGCATTTGGACTGTAAAAGGGCCAATGTCCGAAACTGCACTTCCACCGAGTACCACTAGAGGTCGGCTCTCCTCCTGGAGAGGAACAATCAGGGGGAACCTGGAGAGGAACAACCAAGGCGAACCTGGAGAGGAACAACCAGGGCGAACCTGGAGAGGAACAATCAGGGGGAACCTGGAGAGGAACAACCAGGGGGAACCTGGAGAGGAACAACCAGGGGGAACCTGAAGAGGAACAACCAGGGGGAACTTAGAGAGGAACAACCAGGGGGAACCTGGAGAGGAACAATCAGGGGGAACCTGGAGGGGAACAATGAGCTAAACTGTTTCTTCAACAGGTTTAGTTCACCACCCTCATCTGTCTCCTCCACACCTCACACCTCCCAAACACCTCTGCTGCCCCCCCCCCCCCCGCCCCCCCTGGTGAGCTGCATGGAGCCCTCAATCTCAAAGGGCTCTTCCTCCATCGACACCTTGACCCCCCCCCCACCCCCCTCTCTGTGACGACTGGCCAGGTTAGGAGACAGCTGGAGAGACTCCACCAGCGCAAGGCTGCAGGGCCTGACAGCATCAGCCCCGGGGTCCTGAAGACCTGCGCCGTCCAGCTGGCTGAGGTCCTACAACACCTCTTCAACCTGAGCCTGAAGCAGGAGGAGGTCCCGGTGCTGTGGAAGACGTCCTGTCTGGTTCCTGTCCCCAAGAAGACGACTCCATCTGGCCTCAACGACTACCGACCGGTTGCCCTCACATCTCGTGATGAAGGTGCTGGAGAGGCTGGTCTTGGCCCACCTCAGGCCGCTGGTGAAATCTTCTCTGGACCCTCTGCAATTTGCGTACCAGCCTCATGTGGGAGTGGACGATGCCATCATCTACCTGCTGCAACGAGCTCAGTCTCACCTGGATGGAACCGGTGAATCTGTGAGAATCACTTTCTTTGATTTCTCCAGTGCATTCAACACCATCCAACCACTGCTGCTGAGTGAGAAGCTGCGGGTGGTGGTGGGGGTGGACACATCCACCGTCTCCTGGATCACTGACTACCTGACAGGCAGACCACAGTTTGTCCGTCTGGGCAGTGTGCTGTCTGATACGGTGGTCAGTGGTACTGGAGCTCCTCAGGGAACTGTTCTGTCTCCTTCCTGTTCACCTTCTACACCACTGACTTCCAGAACAACTCAGAGTCAAGACATCTGCAGAAGTTCTCTGATGACTCTGCAGTGGTAGGATGTATAAGGGATGGACGGGAGGAGGAGTACAGGGCAGTAGTGGAGGACTTTGTGGAGTGGGCTGGTAGAAATCACCTGCTCCTGAACGTGGACAAGACCAGAGAGATGGTGGTCGACTTCAGGAGGAAGACGACGGCTCCACAACCGCTGAGAGTTCTGGGAGAGGAGGTGGACATGGTGGAGGAGTACAAGTACCTGGTGTCTCCATGACAACAGATTGAACTGGAAGACCAACATCAACGCTGTCTACAAGAAGGGGATGAGTCGACTCTTTTTCTTGAGGAAACTTCGATCCTTCAATGTGTGCAGCGAGATGTTGGAGATGTTCTACCAGTCTGTTGTGGCCAGTGAACTGTACTTCTAGTGGTCTGCTGGGGGAGCAGCATTGGAGCCGGTGACACCAACAGACTTAACAAACTGGTTAAGAAGGCCGGCTCCATCATCGGCTACAAACTGGACAGTCTGGAAAAGGTGGTGGAGAGGAGGACGCTGAACAAACTATTGTCCATATTGGATAATCCTGACCACCCTCTCCACCTGCTACAGGGACAGAGGAGGACGTTCTCCTAAAGACTCCTCCAGCTCCGCTGTCACAAGGACAGATACAGGAGATCGTTCCTGATACAGGAGATCGTTCCTGATACAGGAGATCTTTCCAGATACAGGAGATCGTTCCAGATAGAGGAGATCGTTCCAGATACAGGAGATCATTCCTGATACAGGAGATCATTCCTGATACAGGAGATCGTTCCAGATACAGGAGATCATTCCAGATACAGGAGATCGTTCCTGATACAGGAGATCATTCCTGATACTGGAGATCATTCCTGATACAGGAGATCGTTCCAGATACAGGAGATCATTCCAGATACAGGAGATCATTCCTGATACAGGAGATCATTCCTGATACAGGAGATCGTTCCTGATACAGGAGATCATTCCTGATACAGGAGATCATTCCTGATACAGGAGATCGTTCCTGATACAGGAGATCGTTCCAGATACAGGAGATCGTTCCAGATACAGGAGATCGTTCCTGATACAGGAGATCATTCCTGATACTGGAGATCGTTCCTGATACAGGAGATCATTCCTGCCGACCGCAATAAGACTGTACAATAACTCACCCCTGGCAAAATCCATCACACAACAATAACACTGTTGTCTGTGTTTCTTGGTTGTTTGTATATAATATATATAGATATATACTGTACTGTATATACTGTATATACTGTGCATTTCATATTTTATATTTATATTTAATATTTTTTACTGCTGTTTTATTGCTTTTCTATTATTCTATTATTATCTTATTGCTTCTGTATGCTGCTGTAGCGAAAAAAATTTCCCCTCGGGGATTAATAAAGTAACTACCTAACCTCACCTAACCTAACCTAATATGGAATCTTAATTATTATGTTTTTGAACTGTTATTGTCCCCTTAAGGTCGACAGGTTGTCACGTAGCTGTTCTCCTCTGTACACAGAAAGGTCCGAGGAGAGTTAATCTTTTCCTTAATATACCATCTTTGTTCCTTCGTGCACAGAGATCGATAGAAGTGATCATCCCTCTCTCCACAGAGGTCTTTGTTTTTCCGTCTGCAGGAGTTGTGAGCAGGAAAAGATGAATCAGATTCCGCTGAAGAAAAGTGAACAACTTTAAATTGAATGTTGAACGACGAGCCGTTGAAGAGCTGCAGGTTCTCCAACAGATCCTTAGAACTTTGAACATTTGATATCCTGGTGAGTTTATTGAAGTTCAATGCTTTTTTTCTGTTGCATGTTAGCTTCGTTAGCAGGAAGACGGTATTTAGAAGTAAGTTGTGTATTTTACTAAAAAAACCAGTCAGGATAAATCTGAAGGGGAACAAACAACATCCCTGAAGATGTAATGATTGTAATTGAATACCTTGAGTTCTGTATGTTCACTGATTAGTTGTTATATTGTGTGTGATGTTTACAGCCATGCTGGTCTTTCTTTTATACCTTTTCTTTTTCAATTATTCCTGAGCTCTCAGAGGTTTTTGATTTTCATATTTCCTGCTTGGACACTTTTTGACGTGTGGAATTGTTAATTTGTTGTAGTATTGGTTATTATATTGTGTTCTAATTAAAGCTGTTGTTGTAAGTGTGATTCAGGTGGATATTTCTGGTCTGTGCAGCAGTCAGACGAGTGATGGATTAATCAGTCTCCTCATCGAACCTGGATTAGATTTGATAATTCCCCTCTTTTCTGTCTATTCTGCACCATCTCTAAAGCAACAGCTGCACGGGGGTTACAACATGAAGAGAATATAGTATCCTATTATTATCCACCTTAAATTAGACCAAATTTGACTGTCTTAGAAAATTGAAATTAAATTAAAATTTGAATTAAATACTTGACACCAGACCGTAGAGAAGGGACATAAAATTGACAAAGTTGGCTTCGTTTTAACTCTTTAATGTGATTTAAATGCACCAAAAAAATATCAGATCTCATTTGATGAAATTCGAGTGCCTGAACGCTGCTGAAGATGATGATGTGTGATGATGAAGGTCAACTGCGTAATCT
The DNA here is from genome assembly GCF_022577435.1 of Embiotoca jacksoni. NCBI lineage: Eukaryota > Metazoa > Chordata > Actinopteri > Embiotocidae > Embiotoca > Embiotoca jacksoni. Next base: position 256,382 of record NW_027185329.1, read on the forward strand.
CGCCGTGCAAGATCCGTGTTTTCATCTTGAATACACACATGACAGAAATCATGAGCACACAGATGGAGATGGAGGCGGACGCCTGTATGAAGCTTCACCGCCAGCTGTCCTGCTTCAGATCCACAGATTAGAGTCATTAATCTTGTCCAACATCGTACCTGCAGGAATCTCACGCTCACGATGCTGCGAACGCCGAGTCGGGATCCTCCGAAGCCCCGAGGAAAGCTCGGCTAATTGACACGCTAACAGGATGTATAAAGTGGTTTCTATATGATTAATGCCGACTCCTTGAGGGCGTCTCGGTGTGCGATGTTATAAAAAGCGCGCCCTGATGTGGTCGTGGTGACGGCTGAAGGACGTCCGGCTCTTTGTTTGACTTCTGGTCACCTGCTCTGCAGCTTTCCATTCGCTCGTGTGATGAGAACTTGTGGATTTTGTGGAGTTTGTTGGTTCCAAAATGAAATAATTGACTGTAAGTGGCTGCAAGCTGCACTGTTACTGCTTCAAACACGTTCAGCCCAGCAGGACGCCTCAGAACAGAGTTTTCAAACTTGCTTTCTTGGTAACTTGGATGAAAGGTTTCGCGCATGATGTCATGAATGCCAGAAATGACAAAGAAAATCAAACTGCACATAGAAAACCCACAAAAACTTTAAAAAAAAAAGGCCAGACTTGATGCTCAAAACTGCATCAAATACAATAAAATTCCTATTTAAAATAACATTTTTCAGTAATGCCATTGCTGGCTATTATTAGCAACCCATCACCCAATTCAAGTCCCTTCCATTTTCTCAGCTGCAATCAATCAGTTCCTGTCTGGGAAACTTTATCAACAAGTCCTGCAGATGTTTCACAATAAAAGCATAATCAAGTAAGATCGTGTCATTCAAGCTAAATAAGGAAAATACAGAATAAAGTCTGTCTCTAGTATAAAATGGTTTTCTGCTGTTAAGATCAGTTAATGTTATAATAACAACTCAAAAAAACTTTTGGGCATTTCCAGGTTACTCTTTATGATTTTCTTTTACATGTGAGACCTTCAGCAAAATCATTTAAAAAAGAACCACAGACGGTTGAAAAAAAAAAAATTTTAGGGCCTCAAGATTTGTAGGATTAAGTGTTCAAACTGTTTTTGGCGTCTTGAGTGCGGCGGAAGAAAAGATGTCTGATGGTGCTCCTGAGCTGAAGACCGTGACGGGTCAGTTCTAAACTTGAAGTTCAGTCGGGGTCAGAAATACTTGGCAGCGTTCCTACTTCTTCTGTCAGTCTGACTTCTTTAATAGTTTCAGAGCCGTTTGGGACGAAACCGGCTACCTGTGACAATAATTTCTAATTTCAGTCAGAATTTCTTGAAACGACTCCTTGGGAGGTTCTTGTTTTAATTCTGCGAGCTTATTAAAAAAAAAAAAAAACTGGACAAATGTTCAGACCACAGACTGTATATAAAAGTAGATGTAGCTTCCAGGTCGATGCAGAAGTGTCTTAAAGCTGCAATACCAGCGAGTGCCACTAGAGGTCGGCTCCAAAAAGCCTCCGGCTCCATAGACTCCCATTCAACTTCTCTCATCAAATCCTCAGTCAATAATCGAGTTATCTCGGTGTTGTTAGCTAAAGTCGCTGATTCTTTTTCTGGTGGTTCATTCAAAAATAATCCCGTCGTTATTTGGAAAAAAAAGCCTCAAAAAGACGTGCGCGTGTTTGATTGACAGGCCTGTGGTGCAGTCAGGTTATCGGTGGGCGGGACGTCGTACTGTCAGGTTTCCGATCAGCTCTAGTTGCTCCTCCCCCAGCTCGTCCAAATATGGTCACTTCCTGCTCCAAACCGCTCCGAACTACCAAGATGGTGACGGACAGAATCTGAACTGGAGGATTCATAACGTTCACAAACCAACGATGACATCACTGCTGGATGATGACATCGCTGCTGGTTGATGACCTCACTGCTGGTTGATGACATCACTGCTGGTTGATGACCTCACTGCTGGTTGATGACATCACTGCTGGTCACTGCTCAGTACATAAACATGTAATCAAGACGTTAATCAGGATCTTTATGTCTCACTGACTTCACACTGTTGGAGGAAGCTGGTAAATGATTAAATGTCTGATTATGTTTACTTCTCATACAAATTTGTAGTTTGCTCGGAGACGCAATTTACTTTTTTTTTCTGTTTTTGGGGACTAGATGCGTGTCCTGTTTTTAAAACCGCTCTTATTACAAATGAAAACAAAAAGAAAAAGAAAAGAAAAGATAATAATATTCCACTGCGTCTGTGTGGTGAGGAGTGAACCGTGTTTTAAAGAGCCAAAGACAGAAAAAGATGAAATTTCTGAGTTCCATCTTTAAAAACATAAAAACCTCCAGCTGCACCCTGAAGGGGGATTATGGGAGCACGTATTCCCGCTGGATGCAAGTCTGCATACTCATTAGAGAGGAGCTCGCTGTAAAGAATAACTTTTTCTCATCTCCTGTTTTAAAAGTGCTCATTAAAAAAAGTGTGGTGTTTTTTTGGAGCCATTACCCAAAACCAAATCCCAGTTTTCCCATTTGGTGGGAAAACTGCGGTCCGTCTCTCCGCTGTAACGTCTTCATCACGTTTCCTTCGAATCAAACTCACTGAGGCGCTCTGTGTGACCTCGTGTCAGTCATTACAAATGTCGGGGTAGACCATAAACTATATATAAAAGAGTTCGTAGCTTCAGGTCTGTAAAATGGTTCTGATCCAGAAGTGTCTTCAGCTGCAATACCAGCGAGTGCCACTAGAGGTCGGCTCCAAAAAGCCTCCGGCTCCATAGACTCCCATTCAACTTCTCTCATCAGATACAAAGTCAATAATGAATCCTCCAGTTCAGATTCTGTCCGTCGCCATCTTTGCTAGTTTGGAGCAGGAAGTGACCATATTTGGAAATATAACAACGTGTGTGTGCAGTGAGAAGTTAGTGTGCACACTTCTGTTTGTGAGTCAGCAGAGATAAATGTCAGCTGTTGGTGTCTATTCTCGACGCACGGTGTGAATTCAGTATTTGCATGAACTGTACATCTGATTGCGTGTGCGTGTGGTTTGATTGGCACATGTCACGTACATCTGTCAGTGTGAAGAGGACCGTTTAAAGTGATTCGTGGCCTGCTGCTCTGTTTAATGTCTCGCTGAGATAATTATAGCCGTTCTGAATCTCGCTCTCTTGCTTTTAATTAACACGCCCCCCAAAAAAAGAAGGGAAATGGAGCAAAAATGTAAAATTAATTGAATGGAATTTGAAATTCAAAGTGCGAGAGTGAGAAAAAAGAAGGAGAGCAGATCAAATAGGAGTCTGCACTTTTAAGAGTTGGCTCCCGGGGGGGTTTCCCGCCCTGTGTTCTCAGATTTGTGTGTTGGGAGTCCACAGAGGGGGCCACGGCCTCCATTTTCAAAACGCCGTATCAGAATTAGGCTTTATATATGGAGCTGAATAATGATGTGGATTCGTGCTGGGAGAAATAGTCTTTTAATAAGTGAAGGCTGGCAGAGAGGTCCACTCTCAAGGCTGCACAGAGTCCAGATTAATGCGGCAGGCAGGAATCATTTATAGAGGAATCACTCAAGCTCATACACATTATTGATTTCACCTCACGGGTTCACCAACACACACTTTCACACACACACACAAATGTAAACTTTATTCAATTTAAGTGGTGCTTCCAAAGAAAGTCTGTTTGGAAAAAGAAAATACTTTCGAAGTTGCGGGAGGACGATAAAATCCACAGTCGGCAAAAGTAGACGCTTTGAAAAATACTGTAAAAAGATACCAATTGTGAAAAAGAAACATTTTGGATGACGCTATAGTGTGACTTTTTTTTATTTTGTAAAACACAAAATCTCCCTGCCGGGGTATCAAACCCAGAACCTTCTGACTGGGAGGTAACACTGCTAACCACTACCCTATTATACCACATATACAATGTTCATTGTTTATGATATTTTGGACAACATACTATAGTATGACTTCCATTCATGTCATAAAAAAGTCGCATGTCGTCTATAATATATAATAATACAAATAATATTGGACTAAAACAAAATACAACACAAGCGGATATTTGTATTTGAACAAAATATTTTCTTTTATTCTGCAAGAGAATCGAATATGGTGGAGCTCCACTGATAAACGTACATGAGTTCAGCTCATAAACAAATGGAGAATCTAACAACCAACAAACTATTGCAACCGATACGAGAAAAGTAAAAGTGTACCGTGATGGACCAAAAACCATTTTTAAAGAGAGAATACCAAGAGAAGCCAGAAGCAGGTTTGGCTGGAGGGTAACCACCAAGAAAGAGACCGGCGCGAGTCAATCCAAGAGATGAATGGCAGCAAATTATCGTCACGGTAACAAGTCGTTGTCTGACGGTCTGAATTTTGTCTATAATTTTGAAACCAGAATGGACCCCAAAGTTTTCTATCAAATTCAAGTCATCTCAATAAAACTGCAATCGGAGAAGAGTCATTTTGCACTCAGATTAAATTTGGTGACATTTTCTGCCGTCGTCACGATGTTTGAACGTCTTTGATCACACTGATGCAATTTGCGGTTAATTTAATTTCTGTAATGCACCAACGTTAACGTTCGGTCCTCTTTCTCAGTTTTACGTTGTTTTCAGCTTTATACAACTGACACAAAAAAAAGGACTTGAACTTGTTTCAGCTGTAAGCAGTGATGTTAAATTTGCTATATTAAATTCAGATCTGAATACACCATAAACAGACAAATAACAGTTGTTTTTCAAAGACATCTTTTTTACCATTTTTCTTTTATACACAAAAAACAACAGTCAAGAGTACCAAATATGCATGCTGGATCTGTACGTATGTCAAAAGGGGAGTAAAAGGGGGAAAGAAGAGGGGGGGGGGGAGGGGGTGTCATACAATTTTTTTTTAAAATCTTTTTGTTTTTTTTAAGTTAGTTTTTTTTTTTTTAAAGTTCTTTATTTTTCTACATAGAAGAAGCTGTTACTCCTCGAAGCTGTGCTGGGTACTGTGATCAGATAAGCAGTGGTAAGAACAACACGACTCCTCTGAGAATCTCAAACATATTCGAACCTGGCTGCAAATAAAACTTTGCAGAACTGCTTGAGGGTTGAGGAACAACAGACAGTTGCTATTTTAACAGTCCTGGGATGGTAGTGAGTATAAACACTCAGAGAAAAAAAAAAAAGGGTAACAGTCGGCCTGTTGTACCTTTTTGTGACTGCACCTTTGCTTGAATCAGAATGTACCTTTATTTTCTGAGGTGAAGCTGAGCCTGTTTTTCCTGTTAAGAGAGTCGAGTTTTCTGAAGTGAAGACTCAACTAAACAGTCAGTAAAAGTAAACTTGACATAAACAGATATTTTGGTTTGTCCCACTAACCCTCTGAACTGATTTTTTTTTTCTTTGCCTGCCTGTTATTTAGTTCGACTACAAGAAGAACCGCACACCCCCCCCACCCCCACCCTCCCCATCCATCCAGAAACAACTGCTTGGTGGGGGGGTTTTGAAAAAGTCACCCTTCCATCATGAACCCCTGGCTGACGGAAAAGGGAATATTGCATGTTGTGGTGGAGTGAGACGTACACGGAAACCACCCTGCAGAAACCTCACATCCAGAAGTGTTGATTTTACAATGAATTAAAACTGACTTCATATCAGAAATGTAAAAAAACAAAACAAATATTTTTGTCACTGTAGGTCTTCCGTCACATTTCCACTTTTTGAGTTGCTTTAATATGAGGTGAAAGTTTTGCCTTCATTGTACACATCGCTACGTCTTTTATAAGAATCCAAATTAAACCAATCAAATCATTGACAGGATGATGCACAGAGAAATAAAAACACGCACTAAAAATGTACGGAGTCCCTGAAGGTGCCGAAAAACGATGTCCAAATATGATGCACAAAAACTATTAATTATCCTGAATCTTGTTTTGTTTTTTTTCTCCCCCGCTGGAGTCTCATCAAACAAGATTTACAGCTTCTTGTTTTTTGTTATTTTGTTTAATAAGAAAAACTTGATCACGTTTTTTTTGTGACTTGGCTCCGTTTATTGTGTGCAGAGGAGCGATGGAAAAAAAAAAAAACCCCAATGCATCACCTTCGACCTAAAGAAACCTTTCAATAAGATTTCTGCAGGACATTTTCCACACAGTAAAAAAAAAAAAAAAGTCACAAATTTCAAACCAAACTGAACTCCAGCTGTGGTCATCATGTGCAAATATATGAAGTATCATGAGCAAGAAAGCTGTGACTGGGACTTTTGGTAGTTTTTTTTTTAGTTTTTTCTTTTAAATTCTTCTTTCTTAACAGAAAACGGTTCATAGCACAAACTGAAGGTCAGTTTAAAGCCACGGGGACATCATTGAAACGAGGATTTCACCAGATGGATCCTTCCTCACATGAACACATCGACCAACAGTCCTCGCCAGCCGTGTGGGACGCTCATTCACGCAACAGTTGTGATAATATCAAGGCAATGGAGATTAAAACAAACAAACAACAACAACAAAAACAAAACAAATCACTGAAACATCCCTTTCCAACCAACAACTGAAAGATCAACAAGAACTGAAATCTTTGGTCTACATGTTTTGGAGGGAAAAAAACCAAAAACCAAAAGAACAGCGACTACGACTCAAAACAAACCTTTAAAACCGTTATTTCCTTTTTTAGCTTTATATATACTGTATATAGATAAATATGATAGATACGACATCTCCGTGTAAATGTGACTCAGGATGCATAACGCAGACATCACAGGTAAATGTGTGCAATTTCAGACGAGCCCTCTGTGAAGGAGAAGATCCGAACATATCTCTGAGAAAAGTTCTCCGTCCCTCCTGAAGGAGCTCCAACGTTCGCCTGCAGTGAATACTGTACATCTGTCATATAACTCTGGAGGAAACCTCGGCCCTGCTCACCAGCAAAACAAAAGGGAACGCTTTCGTTTTTTGTTGTTTTCTTTTAATAAATGTATATTTTCATATAAAGACATTCAACTGTGAGCAATGCAATAGAATTCAAGTAATAGAGTTGAGGGATTTTTTGAGTTCCCTATGCCAACAACAAAAAAAAACCAACAACAACCAAAAAGCCTGCTAATAATAAAAAATAAAATAAGAGCTGGACTGTGCGGTGGATGGAGGGGAAGGAAAGACTATGACATCCTTTTGGTGATGACGCTGCGTCGACGCTACGGGAAGCCGTGAGGGACAAACCTCTGGAAGTGAGGACACTAAAAAAACAATGAATCTATGGGAGTGATTGAAGTATCGATGCAGAAAAAACCCTGATTTACTTCTTCGTTTTCTTTTTTTCTTCTTCAAATCGCTGGCTTTGTTGTGTGGTCGTTTTTGTTTTTTTTTGTTTGTTTTTTTTACGGTAAACTTTGAAAACACCTGAGGGTTGATGATGACCGGAAACGTTGTGACGGAGACGTTAAAAAGCTCTGCCGAATTGAGCGGGCCTGCAAATGTCCGACAGCACCTTTTAGTAAGAATTATCGAGTTGATTTTTAACATGACTGGTGCTTTTTTTTTTTTTTTAAACACAAAAGAGAAGAGGAAGAAAAAAACAACTAACAAACAGCTTTTTTTTCTTTTTTTTTTTACATTCAAGATTATATCGACCCCGTGTTGCTGTCACCCGTTAAAAACAAAACAAAAAGACTGCTGGTAAAAAACTCACGAAGGCCGTGTCCCAGTTCAGAGGCTGATGTTTTACACACAAAAAAATAAAAAGGGGGAAAGCTAAACCTGGACTTCCTCAACTCAGGAGGATTCAGGAGTTCCTGCCTGTACCCACTAGAGATCCCGGGACCAGAACCTGTGTGGGTTTTGATTCTTGACAAAAACACTGAACTGCATATCTGCAAAAATTGTAAAAAAAACAAAACAATTCTTCTGAAAATCCTGTAAATACCAACTCCAGGAGAGTCGCTGCAAAACTGCAATGATGCAAAAGTTTGCACAAACATGTGCAGGAACATGCAAACAGAAGAAAACGCTGCTCGATCATAATAAGCCTGAGAAACTTCCTGCAGCAACAAAAGAAAGAAAGAAGTCGGAGCTGAACTGTAACCGCTGAAAAAGGACAGTTCACGTCGAAACTTCACGCTGTGCTGACAAAGTCTTTTTCTATTTCTTCCTATCGAGGCGTCGCCGCGGGCGACGGACCGTAAATGACGGAAACGAAGCATTCTCGTTGTTTTTGGGACAAATATGGATTAAAAAAAAAAGGGAAATCTTTTACTATCGATGGCTTTCAGCTCCACAAACCCGGGCGGGAGGGGGGGGGGAGGGGGGGGGGGGGGGCAGGAGGTGAGGAGGTTGGGGAGTGGGCGGGGCTTCCTACGCTGGGTTAGGGTGGTGGTGTTGAGGGGGACATCGAGACGGGTGCAGATTAGAAACACGTCGGTGGGCACGAACCAAAGGTTGTAAATCATTCACTTCCTGAAACGATCACATGACCTTCAGACTCCTGCCGCAGTGTGTGTGTGTGTGTGTGTGTGTGTGTGTGAGAGAGTGTGTGTGTGTGTGTGTGTGTGTGTGTGCTCATACACTCGGATGCTGGCTTATCGTACGATATAGAAGGAGGTGTGTGTGTGTGTGTGGGGGGGGGGGGGGGGGGGGGGCGCTTTGTCTGACTTTGTAACCAGCGTCGTCTTTTTTAGTTTAAGTTTTTTCACCCTCAAATGTTAGTGTGTTTTGGGGGGGGGGGGGGGGGGGGGGGGTTGAGAACAGCTGCCTTTTGTTTGCCATAAACCAAGGTCACGACCCCCCCCCCCTCCCCCAGACACACACTTTCCTTGCAGCTCTGTTAACCTTTGCTTTTCCATGAGGACCTTAAAATAGCTGCATATTTTCAGACAGGCAGAGATGGGTCGCCCGTCTGGGGGCTTCGATGACCCCGTTCCAGTATCTTCGTGTGACAGCAGCCAATCAAGTGATGGAGAATTTCAGATAAGTCAGTCCCTCCAGGAGAAAAAAGAATAAATATTTGGATTTGGATTAACGCAGATTCAAGCACATTTTTGTTTGTTTTAATTCCCACGATTTTTCTGCAAAAAAAACAAACAAACAACAAATTATCATTTACAATCAGCACGGTTCTCCTTTCAGCACCAAAACAAACCGGAGGGAACCAGCCGGAGAAACAGGAAGTGACGGCGTTTACGGGACATGTGGCCTTCACAATAAAATGATCTAATTAAATGCTGATAATCAAAGGAAGTGATGACATATTACTGGATGTTGAATTAGTTTTAGACACACGTCAAGCTGCACTGTTTGTTTCATCCAGCAGGTCAATGTGTTGAATGAACATGAATTAAACTGCATCTAAAGCTCTTATTTTGAAAAGCTGATGTAGTCGTTGTTAGACCGTTTCTTTATTTTAACTTTCTGCCCCGTAGTTCTCCAAGTTCAATAAATAAATTAAAAAAAGATTAAAACTAAACTATTTCAGTGATGTGCAGCATGATTATAATCACAGGAATTGATTACATATTGTTTATCAGGTACTACTTTTAAAAATAAAAACTCAATTTCTAATTGCTGCAATTCTAATGTAAACAGTTTACTTCAAAATCTACAAATTTCACAATTTTTGAGGAAATCCGTCGCAAAATCAAAACATTTTTGATCTCAACAATCACAAAAAAAAAAAAAAAACCAACATCCTGGAAGGACTGATCAGATCAGGAGGAAGAAGTGAACGCAACTGGTTCGTGTTGTTGTCTTCATCTTTCTGAAGATAGTTTTTATTGTCGTGATGCTTCTTTTTTATTTTGTTATTTAGTCTTTGACAGAATATGTTTCCACTGGTTATAAAGTCAAGCAACTGGGCAAGAAGTTTCAACTTAACAAAAATAAAAAGGGAAACTATCATCGATCAGAGAAGTGATAAAAGCTCGACCTGTTCACTGATTATCTCTCTTTCTTTTTAGTGCGTCTCTCTCTGCAGCGACGACGTTCACTCGACGCTAGATTGCACACGTTCTTTCAAGTTTTCAAGATTTTTCTTCTAAAGCCAGCTCGACTCGGTGCGCCCGCTCTTCCTCGCTCTTCATCACATAAAACATTTCATCAAAGCTTATTATTTCTGAAGGGTTCGCAGCAATAAAGAAAACAAACAAACAAAACAAACAAACAGTCCCAAGTTACGCATCGACCCGTTTTTAAACCACACATAAAATGAGCTTCGGCTCCTTTTTAAACGACCGTTTCTTGTCTGCAGCATTTGTGACCTCAGATTTCTTTGTTTTTGTCCTTTAAAGACGCTGCAGGTGATTTAAAACCAGCGATGACGATTCCTTTATTTATTACTCATTTTGCTCTGCAACATTTTTGGGGAAAATGTTTATAAAAGTCTCATCAATTTGTTCGTTTCCACCAACCGACACTAAAAAAATGACTTTAGTCGCTGATTACTGAAATATGAATTGATAAACTGATTCAGCGTCGAGGTCACATGGAGCCGCTTGTCTTTCTTCAAGTGCTTCCTGCATTCACAGAAGGTCCCGCCCTCTTTTTTTTGTGTGTTTTGTTTACGTACCGTTTGGTTTTTCACAACAACAAAACAAACACAAAATAAAAAAGGCTATTTTGGTCCAAAAACTCGTTTTATGTGTGGTCTCTCAAACACACCGTCCGCTTTGCTTTTCGTTCACTAAAAAAACCCCTAAGAAAACACACACACACACACATACACACAGACACCCCCCCCCCCCCACACACACACACACACCAACTTTGGTCTCTGGTTCTGATCCGTTTCGTTGCCATTTACACAAAAAGAAAGAAAAAACTGTATTCCAGCAAAGCAAAACCATAAAATAAATCTCTAAGTTAGTATAAAAACGAGCCTTTCGTCCTTTTCAAGACTACAAAACCGTTCTGTGTTGCTTGTGTGCCCCCCCCCCCCCCACCCCATCAGCAGCAGTCTACATGGAGGAACACCTGGACATGAAGTGTTTGTCGTCTCGTTATGCTACATTAAGTTTATCTTTTCGTACGGAGAGGGATGAAGAACACTCGACGTCCTCTTCGTCACCAACAACAACAAAGTCAGGAGAGAAAAAGAAAAGAAAAGAGGAAAACATCTGAAACAGATAAAAAACAAACAAAAAAAAAACAAAACGAACGCCAACAAATAAAAGTTGTCACATCTGAGGTGAAAAAAAAACTAACAAGAGAAGAAGAAGAAACGGAAAAGGTTGTTTTGTTTTTTTGTATAAATGGGAATGTTTTGCTGTCGTCGTCGTCGCTCTTGTTTTTTTTTGTTGAGTTTCTGGTTGTAAAGTCTTGAGCTGGAGTTTTAGGTAGCAGCGGGGGTCAACCTGAAACTCTCGAAGTCTCCTACTCCGTTTTTTCCTTCCTTCGTTCAGTCGGTTCGGTCACGTTGTTGTTGTTTTTTCACATTCACAAACATTTAAAACTTCCTTGTGCAAATCAAGCAGTCTTTAGAAAGAATGCCCTCCGAAAAATGTTCTTGTAAAAATATATATAACTCCAAGGTGGCTGACGTGTGTGTTGCAGCAAGTGTTAAAATTCGTTTTCTATCTTATCTTTATCTGGTTATGGGGGTTGTTTTGTTTCGTTTTGTATTTCAACCAATCCTCCACACCTTTCTTCCCTCGCCCCCCCCCCCTTCCCCCTCCCAGGAGAAGGCGTTGTTGTCTGTGTAAGGGGGCGTGGCCAGGCAGGCAGGTGGGCGGGGTTCATCTGCGTCCGGAGGGCATCTGTGAGTAGACAGGGTAGGCCAGGCGCACGTTGAGCGAGTCGTTGTGCTGCACCAGGGAGGTCTGGTGATAGTGGAGCACCAGGTCCTTCAGGCTGCTGTACAGGTTGTACGGCTCGGCGAAGCCGAAGCCGCGCGGCGTACTGTAGATGACGCAATGCTTCACCTCACCCTCCACACTGAGGACCAAACCAGAGACAGAGGTCCATTATTATTTATTTATTATCAGAAATTCTAAAAAGGAAACCTACAATTTTAATTTAAAATCACGTGAAAAAAATGGAGGCTGTTTAATTGGTTTATTTACAATATATTGATTTAAACAAACTGTCAACATCAAAGTATTTGTGTCACTTTATATGAAAATACACATTTTATTCACTTTGGATTTGATGACAGAAGTTGAATGGGAGTCTATGGAGCCGGAGGCTTTTTGGAGCCGACCTCTGGTGGCACTCGCTGGTATTGCAGTCTAAGACCTCAAGCTACAAACACTTTTATATAAAGTCTGTTGGTTGCAAAAAGTTCTGAAGTTAGAAACTAAACACTTTTGGTGTTTTTTTTTTATGACACTTTAAAAAAGTAAATCATTGCTTCTATTTTCGTGCTTTTCCATCTCTGCTGTCAGGAAACAAACAGCCACAGAAGAGTCGGTTTAAAACTCTGCTGTCGTGTCTATGGGTTGTAGTTTGCTGTGTTGTTTGTTGTTGTTCTTACATGACAGAGCAGGCGTAGCAGCCCTTCTTGCTGCTCTCCCGGATGAGGAACGCTCCGTCGGGCTTCCCGAGCAGCAGCTCCTCCGCCTGCGTCCGGTTCAGATCCCCGACGAACCAGCTCTTCTCGTCGCAGTGAGGCAAGTTCTCGTCCTCCTCGGTCACAAAGTAGCCTCTGCACACGCACACACACACACACACACACACACACACACACCATGTGATTTTAACCGTATGAGTGATGGAAGAAACTTTTCACTCATTTAACCAAAACAAAAGTAAAAACTAAACGTGACTCACTCGTCGGTGTTCTCGTTCTTGATTCCCAGCCAGTCGTTAATTCGTTTCTGGCGAACTCCTTTGTGATTGAGCCAGCTGAGAGAGAGAGAGAAGCATTATTACTACGAGGAATCGGTTCACGAGGCTCCTTTCATTTAACACGCTTGTTGACGGGCGGCGCGAACGAGCCGGAGACCCGACAGAAATGTAATTAGCGAGCCGACGACTGTTCGGAGGGATTCGGGGAACGAGGCCAGCGTTCTGCTGAAGAGCTGCAAGACTACAAAATAAAAGCAGGAGATGTAAAATAAAAACGGTAGCCGAGTGTTTTCATCCATGTTTACATGATTGTCAATGACTTTTTGTTTCAACGCTTCTCTTATTGCTCCACTTTAAATTTACAACATTATGAATGTTTTTTTCTGTAAAATCCTCGACTATTTTATTCCCTTTTCACACTTCTCAGGACGATTTAATCAACTTTAAAATGTGTGAAACCCTGAAGGATGAACTAAAGAGCTTTAACAAACCTTCTAACACAGAAAACCAAATCATCCAGATGATTTCTTCAAAGCTCCTTCATAAACCGTCGCTGATTTTATTCACTCGTACGATGTCGAACTAAAACGGTTTTAAGTCACTTTGCCGTTACTTTCAAAATAAAAGCTTGAGGTAACTTCATCCAGCATGAACAAATCAGAAATTGCTTTTAAAAGAAGCATGTTAAGAGGAAGATGATTTAATTCAGGATGCTGCTTCCTGAATTCCTGTCGTTTCATCTGCAACTTCTACATCGAGCTGTTGTCATTTTAATACGAGACATTAATTAATAACTTAATAAACTGTCTTCCTGCATCTATAAATCCTCCATGTAACGATATCTCAGCACGTGATGATGATGATGATGATGATGATGATCAGCTGACTTCCCAGCTGGCCTGTTTACGTCCGCCTACTCACACGAGGTACTGGTCCCTGATCTTGCGGAGCTGTATGAGGTCAGGCTTCAGGCTGTTCATCTTCTTGTCCGTCTCCCGGTTGTCCATGGCTTGCGTCTTCAGGTCCTGCTCCAGCCGCACCTTGCTGTCGTGGATCTCCCCGAGCCGAGACTTGAGCTTCTCGTAGTTCATCATGATGCGCTCGATCTCCTTGTCGTTGCCTTCGCGGCGGAAGCGCTCGATGTAGTCCTTGCTGTAGCGCTCCTGCGTGTGACACTGCTCCTCGAAGATCTTGATGGTCTCGTTGAAGGCTTCGATGGCGGTCCGCTTCATCTGGATCTCCTGAGGGACGAGAGGACGGCGAGTCGGTGAGCGGAAGCAGAAAAACAACAGATCTCCCGTCCGAACACGAGCACGTTTGTACCTGCGATGTCTTGGTGTATTCCTCGTACAGTCGGTCGTACTCTTTGCTCTTCTCCTGGTACTGATTGTGGTATTCCTGCAGCTTCTTCCCCACGGCGTCGATGTTGTCCTCCTTCACCAGCTGGTCCTGAGGGATTCAACAAGAAGACGAGCATTAGAGGGATTCACAGAAAAGCTGCGTGTTACATGTCAGAGACTTAAGAGCTGTTTGCAATATATATATATATTAAAAAAAAAACCTGGACGTTTGGTCCCTTCACCCCCGATTGTGCTTACGAAGGGCGACTCCCGAGCAGGCTCGTTAATAAACCACCCACAATGCCCTGGGAACACGGCGAAGGTGTGCATCACTGGGAGATATCGCAAAGCGAAGAGTAATGACTTGCCCGGCAAACGAGCGGAGCGAGGGAGGAAGGGAATAAATGCAACGGCGGCCCTTTGACACCGCGGATATGTGCAATTATTTAGGGGGAGGGGAGAGGTTGGATATATTTCAGAGAGCAGAGATCCTGCTGCCGCTGCAGTTTGAAGTGGAAACACCCTGCACAGCCGCTGGGTGCACAGGGGGAGGAGAGGGGGGTAAAGGGTGAAACGGAGAGGAAAGCTGCAATACCAGCGAGTGCCACTAGAGGTCGGCTCCAAAAAGCCTCCGGCTCCATAGACTCCCATTCAACTTCTCTCATCAAATCCAAAGTGAATAAAATGTGTCCATCAGTTATCTCGGTGTTGTTAGCTAAAGTCACTCCTTCTTATTAGTTTTCTGGAGGTCCATCTGAAAATAATCCCTCATTCATTAGAAAAGAAGATTCAAGAAGACCTGTTTTTGGGGGCGTGTCTGTTTGATTGACAGGCCTGTGGTGCAGTCAGGTTACAGCTATCGGTGGGCGGGACGTAGTATTGTCAGGTTTCCAATCAGATCTACCGCTGGCTCCTCCCCCAGCTCATCCAAATATAGTTACTTCCTGCTCCAAACTGCTCCGAACTACCAAAGATGGCAATGGAACAAAATCCAAAATCTTCCTTCCGGTTGGTTGCGATCAGGTTTGATGCACCAACAGCAGAAGCAGAGCCATTTAATCCGATGTACTAAACTTCACCTGAATCCACAAAAGTACGCGAAGGCCTGAATATTCGTGGGAACGGTTGTCCCTCCAAAAGCTGTAAACTCCCCCAAAACCAAAGTTATAAGATGTTGCATGTTGCTTTGTATGCGGACCTGCTGGAAGCGGGAGATGGGGTACATGAGCTTGACGTCCAGCTTGGTGTTGTACTGGGCCAGAGACTCGTGTCTGTAGTGGCTGATGAGCTCCACCACGGAGCCGAACGTCAGCGGGTCGGAGAAGCCGTACTTCCCATCTCGGTGGTAGATCTTTATCAGCTTGTTGTTGCCGCCTTTCCTGATAGAAAAAAAAAGAAAGAAGAGGATGCAGGTGAGAACATGTGATATTCACACATTAACAGCTTCTAGGTCAAGGTTCAGTTAACGTCCCCGAAGCACTTCATTTTGAGAAGGAAGTGCCCGATTTGCTCCAATTTACCGGGATGTTGCGTCGGCAAAAAAACACTCCCGAACGCATGATTTCCCTCCATCTGTTCGTTAACCGGAGGATGAAGCTGCATGAACGTGGAGCAGGAAGGAGTCCTTCTTACCTCAGCGTGAGCGTGTAGTCACCCTGCATCTTGGTGGAGGCGTCCCGCACCAGGAAGGTCCCGTCGGGCATGTCTCTGAGCTTATCGTTCACCTCCTCCCTGAAAAAACAACAACAACAAACAAATAGTGTGTGAGTTGGTGTGAGAAACACACACACAGATGGTGTTCATTTTTTTTTTTTTGGGGGGGGGTCTGCCTCTGATTATCAACAACAGGCGATGAGGAGTTCACACACACACACACACACACACACACACACACACACACACACACACACACACACACACACACACACACACACCTCAGAGTAAACAGCCTGTCAGGGAGTGAGGAGAGCAGTGAAAGGTGGCAGACTGACTGTCTGC
>NW_027185329.1:277500-302500 GCF_022577435.1 Embiotoca jacksoni
AAATCTGGTGTTTTATGGCATCCACTTAAACCATAGTAGCGCCGGGTGATCGGATTATACATGTCTAAATCACATCCAAGATAAAAACATCAACTTGGTGTTTAATGATCTGATAAAAAAAAAAACAACATAATCCTGCTTTCACATTTACACAACAGAATTTTGTATGACTGACTCGGATGCTAACAAGTAATTGATTAAATGGCCTCAGGGAAGGCAGTTTTTTTTTTTTGGGATGTCGGTTACATCGCTGTTGCATAATAATGCAGAAAGATGCACTGCAATTATTTTTTAATGTAGACGTCATATTTCTGCAGGTTTCAGGTCTGCAAGTTGATTTTAATGCAAAAAAATAAATAGATGTGAATAGAAACGGGAAGGAGAAATAATTTAAAAAAAAAAAAAGAAAAAGATCCTTTACATTAATGTCTTCGGTGATTTTCCGTTGAAAGACGAGACTCATCATTCAACCCACATCCACACCAAGTTGCCGGTGGAAACGCAGGTCTTGCCCTCCCCTGGGGGGGTGAAGTGTGGGGGTGGGGGTGGGGGTGGTGACACTCCACCTGTGCTAATCACACACACACACACACAAGCGCACGCACACGCACACACACACACACACACACAATAACGGCCACCGAAGGCTTTCACGTTTCAATTCCAGCGTAATAAATATTCTAATGAACATCTGTGGTATCTTCTGTCCACTTCTCTCTCTCCTCAGCTGGACTTCACCAGTCCTCCACCTCCTCTTTGACTTTCAACATGTCTCTCATGTTGAGACAAAGACTCACTCTGCATACGGTGAAACAAAGACCAGGGTCAGGAAATAAGATGCAGAGAGGTCTGATGACGATATTGATGCCAATTCAGGAGACTGTGACACACACACACACACACACACACACACACACACATACACACACACACACACACACACACACACACACACACACACACACACACACACACCTCCAGATTCACATTCCTCACCAACAACCCAACTCAGGAGAACTAGTGTTTCATGTATTAGTCACTGCAGAGAAAAGAACACATGATCTGGTAAGTCGGTGAAATTATGAAATTAATGTTTTTTTTTCTTTTATTACAATAAGCTGGCGTTAATTCACTGATGAAATAAAGGCTTCCAGGAGCCAAGAAAAAAAAAGAAAAAAAAGCCAAGATCCATCAACATTTCAGTGTGTGAATCACCAGCAAAGAGCAAAAAGTACTTTTGCATTTAACATCCCGGATGGAGGAGTGATGCTCATTCACTCCACTGGAGCTCAGACAAAAGGCAAGAGAGGAGCCGCTGGCCAGATGGAAAGAAAGAGGAAATTCTTCCTCTCCAGGAGCAACATGCCAGCGGTGCCCTTTAAACGGGCAGTGAAGAGGCACCGGTCCACTTCAATCCACCTCAAAGTGAAAGAATCCACGTCGCACACTTCAGGAAGAAAACATCTGTAGTTGCAGCTGCAACTACGTCTTCTCCCGACTTTGCTGATGCAAACTTACATGCATGTTAAATGTGGATTTTCCAGCATTCCTCTTTATTTAATGACATCTAAAAAAAAAAGTACAACTGAAGGGGGATTTTGTTGTTGTTGCATTATCTCTGCAAACTTGCCACAAGATAAAACAGAGTAGCTGCACTTTATGGGCTGCTGCAGAGTGTACAGTACATCTCAATAGATAAATGAGGGGGGGAGGGGGGGGAGCTACCGGGCTAACTGCATTCAACAGCGCCTCCTGGAAACAACACAGCGTCCCACATCTGCGCCATGATCCATTCAGGCACCGAGGGGGAGAAAAGAGGGGGAGGAGGGGGAGGAGTCAAATGACACTGGCACAATTGCCGAGGAATGACTGAATGAATGAAGGAATGAATGAATGAAACATTCAATTTGCGGGTGACAGTTGGCTAGAAATGACCACAAAGACCTCCAGTGAAGGATGTTGTGATTAAAACATGTTCAGGACGGTTTTTTTTAAATTATTTCCCAGGTTTCATTCATTATCCCGGCCGCTACTCTGCCTTCTGTGTCCCGTCCCCTCCCCCTCCTCTTACACCGGGTAGAGCGGATTTCGGGAATGATCCAGACCAGATCTCTTCCATGCACACTTTATGTAATTTCGATAACGACAAAAAAAATAAAAAATAAAAATAAAATCATAGAGGCAAGTTGCAGGATTTGATGCTGCTTCAATCGGGCAAATTCTCGACGAGGTCCGTTCGTAAATTTCGCATTTTAGGCTCAAATGACCCGGGATGCAGATTTCTGCCATCTTTTCCATTAATAGACCCAAATCACGTTGTAAGAGACGGATGAGGAAGATTTCGGCTGCGTTCCCGTACAGACTACCCGTTCCCGTACTACCCGTTCCCGTACAGACTACCCGTTCCCGTACTACCCGTTCCCGTACAGACTACCCGTTCCCGTACTACCCGTTCCCGTACAGACTACCCGTTCCCGTACTACCCGTTCCTGTACAGACTACCCGTTCCCGTACTACCCGTTCCCGTACAGACTACCCGGACCTATTGTCTGCAGGAGTCTTTATGAATGCAGGCTTTTGCGGGAGCTGCTGCAGCCACCGTGTCAACGCAGAAATCGGCATATAACTACAGAAATGGGGCACTTGTGGTGTAAAACCGACGTACCGGAGAGCAAGAAGCGACGAGCATCGTTGTCATTAATGCCGGAAGCTGTTACCGGACCCCAAAAATCAAAAGCTAAGAGAGTTGAATTGAAAACTGAAGCTTCTCGCTGTAAAGAGGTGATGATGTGAAGCTGGAGCACGTTTCTGGAAATGGAGAAATAAAAACAAAAATATGTCACAAAAAAATAAAAATAAAAATACCGTTGGATACCGCTTGCTGAGGGGGGGGGGGGGGGGGGGGGGGGGCAGGACGTGCGCTTTGAAACTTTCCACTAATTTCACGAGACACCAAACGCTGCACCCCCCCCCCCCCCCTACCATCCCCCCCCCCCACCCCCAAGCTAACCAGCACCGTGTCCGACATTAGCTCGGCGCTGCCACCGGCCCTCCGGCTTACCTGGCGGTTGGTCCATCTCCAGATAAAATATGAGCTCCGTGGAGTAGGGCATCATCACGTCCCTCCAGTCGCCCTCCTCGCCGGCTTTTTCCGCGGTCCAGACCGTGTTATACATCGCTTTCGTGCGGCGTAACCTGACAAAGTCCTTCTCCACCAAATTACAAAAAAAAAAAAAAAAAAAAAAAAAAAAAAAGAAGAAGAAGCTATTGAACGTGTGAAAACGAGACAAAGGACCCGACGTCAGCACCACTAGACTGGATGAACTAATCTATCATCGACGTGGAGGTCTTCGGTCTGAACTCCTGCTTCAGAAAGGAATAAATAGACGGGATGCGTACAGCGAGCAGCGGGCTGCGGCTCCTCCGACATACCAGGAGCAGCTCGGGGGTCTTCATGAAGCCCCTCCGGATGGCTATATGTGTATATATATATATGTACGTATATATATATATTTATATATATATATACGCGTCGTCTCCCTGATCTTTTAAAGCGGTGGTGAAGTAGATGCCAGCTCTACTCAGCGCCTCTCCTTCTCCTCCGCAGGTACCGCCGGCCCGCTGCCTTCATTTTAAGAAGAGCACTGTCGCGAGGAGGCTGGCGGTGAGCTGACAACGGCTGGGACAAACCATTCCACCGCGGCTCACAGGGGTGGCTGGAGGGGGGGGGCACACGCAGCCTCTCCAACCGGGTCACACCAAAACTCAACGTAAATACATAGTAATACTCAACAGCAAGACATATCTACACGTTAGTATTATCTAATCACGGAGAGAAAATCCAATCATCCACTGTGCCTACATTTTTAAATACGTGCCCCCCCCATGTCTCGCACTCAGAGTGGTTTTTCCCCTTTCTTTTCCCGGCCCACCGCCGACAGGGTCGCAGTGCGCACGCTCAGAAAGCCAAAAGGAAAAATGACTTCAGCCTTTAGAAGAACAAGTTACAAATCCTGTGGTTTCCAGTAAGATTTTCACCTTCCACCTGACACAGGTCCGTGTGCTTGTGTTGGATGTCATACAGCGGCAGCACAGTGGGGGGAGGCGGGAAGGGGGGTGACATAACAGGGCTGCAGGAATAAATACCTATCAAACAATCTTAAAGGGCCATGAAGGGAGTTTTGCATGTCTTTATCCAGTGTCCTTTACATTTTTTCCAAAACAGGCCTGAATGGTTTTACATTTGTGGATGCAAGTCTTCCTCACTCACCCACAGGAGACAGTGACTGGTTTCTATTCATTTCCATACACACATACTGTATGTAAATCACACTTGAGACTTGTTTGAAAAATGTAATCCTCCTGTAAATATGGATTAGATGATATTCAATTTTGTTCCAACTGCCAACTAATCCCGTGAAAGAAAAAGCAAAACCAACAGTAATTAGATCCTTCTGACAAATATAATGTAGACCACCAAATGGGTAATAAATCAGCGGCTGAGAATAGTCCTTTCCACGATTTGTTTTCGGATATAAACTATATATTTTGCATTTTTGATGGTTGTCATTGTATAGACTTCTGCTTAAACAAATGTACTGTTTTGTCCTGCATTAGCATGCACAGTGAATGCAATGCTGGAATACACAAATCGAGCAAGTTTCCAAGTCTCATTTTAAAGTTCATTTTCATTTTCATTTTCACGTCACGGCCGGCGGCGACGTAAAGAAGATAAACAAACGGAGATTATAACGTGGAGTTTGTGCGCCCACGTCAGCGACTCTCCACCCTGCCGAAGTGTCTCTTAGCACGACACTTTTTGTCTGCGATGTTGTTTTTGGAGCTGCAGTTTATCTGTTCGCCGGGTTTGTTTAAGTCCAGGAAAAAAAAAAAAGATGCCATTTACAACATGAACTAAACCGCCTACAGAGAGCTAAGTACAGTTACAGAAAATGATATGGAAGCTTAACCATGAGCTTAGCGATGCTACAGGGGTGCAAACGTGTATTTAGGAGGCCTATAATAAAGAGATTACTGCACACAGACACACATCAAAACACACACCTGCTAAGATGGATATCATGGATTGACGTGATTGTGGGTTCAGGACTCGTCTGTTGGGCTGCAAATGTTCAAATTTGATTTAACAAAATAAAAGATGCTGTAATCAGTATTTTCTATATTAAGAGCGGATTAAATGATAATGTGTTATGGGAAAAAGGGGGTTCCTCCTAAGTGACACCTGACTTTATGGTCCCCCCCTGCAGCTCTACGGGGCTTTAATGTGTCTTCAGTTCTTTTGTTTTTCGTTTTTAACGAGCGGCAGCTTTACTAAAAGCAACAGGAGGTTATTTTTCCTGCAACAGGAGGCAGCTGTTGACGGTGGACAAACTTTAAAACCCGACTTGAGCGCTCGCTGCCCGGCAAACTAAATATAAACTGGAAATATATAAGCAGCTAAGGAGCCTTCAGAAGTTGGTGGAGACCAAAAACAGAGCAAAACGGAGAGTTGACATTATGTTTGCCATAAAAACAGATGTGTCCAAGTTGTTGTTGTTTAAGGGACAACTTCACATTGATTCTTACATTCCTGATGCATTATTGTTCTTGTTAATGGCAGCAGCTTGTTGGTGTCCTCTCTTAAAGAATTCATATGTGCGTTTTTTAGATTTGTTTTTTTTGGCCCGTTTCAGAACCGATCCAAAACTTCAGGCTCGTAAAGTGTATATGAGCTGAAGTGTGTATTTTGAGCTATTTGAGCTGAGTGTGCAGATATAAGAATTTATGCAATGAACTTACAATTTTTTTTCCAATATATTATATATATATTTATATAATATATAAATAAATATTCTAAGAGTGGAAAGTAGAGCAGTTTTTTGTAAAGAAAAAAAAAGAACAATGGCATCATCATGATCAGCTGCCCCCCCAGCAGAGACCCAGACAGACTCAGACCCCCAGTCATCACCATGGTAATCTCCTGTTAACAGCCCAATATCAATACAATATACTGTGGACGGGGATGGGTGGTGGGAGGAGGGGAGGGAGGTGCTGCAAGCCACCAGTAATTACAGCTGCTCCGTCTATTTATCTGCAGGCCCGGTGTCCTACTTCAGGGAGCAAACCTCAAATGAAAGGTCTGCTCCCCAATCTGCTGTCCATCCTCCCTCAGCTCCCACCCACCCGCTCGGCCATCTACCCAGTCGCCTCCCTAAACTCGTCTGTCTCGTCTGTCCATCACGGGAGATGAAGAGGAGGAGGAGGAGGAAGAGGTGGAGGAGGAGGAGGACGACGAAGGCATTAAAAAAAAAAAAGGTAGAGGGGGGGCTAGGGGAATGTCAGTGAATGAAATCTGTTTAATGCAGCAGACACACACACATTGTGATTGTATATGTATATGTGTGTGTACGTGTGTGTGTGTGTGTGTGTGTGTGTGTGTGTGTGTGTGTGTGTGTGTGTGTGTGTGTGTCCGGCACGAGCCATCTGTGAAACACACACACACACACACACACACACACACACACACACACAGTCCAAAGCTCCTCTCTGTCAAGTGTGTCAAACAGGTTTAATTGCTGCTGCCGCTCTGTGTGTGTGTGTGTGTGTGTGTGTGTGAGTGTGTGTGTGTGTGTGTGTGTGTGTGTGTGTGTGTGTGTGTGTGTGTGTGTGTGTGTGTGTGTGTGTGTGTGTGTGTGTGCGCGCGCCGGACAGATGGATCCCTAACAATGACACAGGAACTGACTCTGCCCTTCCTCATATACAAAAGAGAGAGAGCGGGAGGAAGAAGGAGGGGCCGACGGGGGGATGATGGGAACGGTGGTATTATTCTGCACCGTCGCCGGCCGTCAGCTCCTGTTTAACCTCCTCCAACAATGGAGCCGAGTGGCATCAAGTGGCTTCATTTGCATACAGCGTATACATAATCACATATGAAACGCAGTCACATATGAATCTGCCGCTCCTCCCACAACTACATTTAAAAAAAACAACAACTCAAACTCTTAATTACGTTTCCAGCCATCTGTTTTTTAGGCACATTTTTGAATGAGCGCAAAAAAAGTTCCTGAAAAACTTCTTGAAGCTCGGCTGATGATGCAAAAAAAAAATTAAAAAAAAGCAATAATGACTTGGTGGTTGGAGGAAAACGCTGACGTCGGGAAACCTACTTCAGTTTTATATGTTGCAGCGTTTTCGTGCTGCTGTCACTGGTGTGTGACTTCTCTCTGCTAAAAAAAAACGAGGAAGATGTCACATGTTCATTTATAAAAATTAACATAAATGGGAAGCATATTTCTTTAGTGGGAATATTTGCAGAAAACACTAATTGGTTTTTCAATCTGCACAGTTTTTTAAACTTGCTTGCATTATTTTCTGAGAATCTGCAAGTCGACTATTTTATTTTTATATTTAGTCGATTTTTTTCAGCATCTAAACTTTTAGTGAACGTTTGACGCAGTAGTGGTGCTTTACATGAGAATTTCCATTTTGTGAAAAAATATACTTGGGATATAACTTTTCATGCAAATACTTTGATTTGATTACTCCAGAGTTGCTCTGCAGATTCAGATTTCGAGTTTAAAAACAAATAAGCTCGTGAAATGTCGTGTTTAGTGGCTTTAAAAGTGCTTATTTGCTTTTTTCTCCGAGAGAGGAAACACAAAAAATATATAACATTTGTGGAACCTGCAGCATATGAAGCACCAGGTGATCTATTCTGATTGAAGAGCAGCGGCACCATGTCTGAGTCTCCTGGATCGCTGTTCATCACAGTGAGGTTGCCAGATTTGGTACCAACGTGCCTGTACAGACACCAAAAAAAATGAAATGTGTGCTAACTGGCAACCTTTGCTGAAGCTGAAATACTGAGCGGATGAATACACAAGAAAATAGGTCCCGCGTGACGATCTGGAAAAATGTATTTGTGCATATTCATGAAAATGAGTTTGTAAATTTTTTATTTTAACCAACAAAAAAAACATGATTTTAACACTTTCATGTTGTTTTTCTGTTTAAACTACCGTAATCTGTAAATTCTACAAAGATATATGATCAAATATTTTAACATGTTTTTCTATTTACAGGTTTTTTGACGTTGTGATTTTACAGCACTTCACCGTTAATTTTACAGAACTTATTTTTTTACAGTGTAGAAGTAGGTTTTTAATATTTGAACCGGGACCAGGCCAGCTGCTCTCCCTGTGTTTATGCTAAGCTAAGGTCATTTTGAACACAGAAACATAAGGGTTTCTATTCAAGGAAGCGCTGCAAGTGTCTCAACGTGTCAAACTCGGCCCTCAAATACAGAATAAAGATGGAGTCGGGTGAGGCTCCACCTGGTCGCAGGTTCCCACATCAATAATGCAACACTCATTATTATAATAAGACTAAACTGTGCATGTTTCTACGCTGTCCTACTCCTAAACGCTTCTAGCACTCTGTGTGTGCGGCGGAGAGAGGAGGAGGAGCCCTGCAGGTGAACTCCTGGGAATCAGGTGTTGCGTTTTCCATTTCTGTCGCCATGGAGACCGAAAGGTCCAGCCAGGCGCCAACAATGTCTCTTTTTAAGGGGCTTTAAGCGCGAAGACAAAAGACAGCGTCCGGGAGCTCGTATCATGTGCACACCTACTGAGTTAAATGCTGCCAGAGAGCTCAGATCCACACAGGCAGGATTTATTTATGTCATTTTTTACCTCTGCTTTATAAAATATTTTGATTTTTCATTCACATTTCTCTCAAATCCGGCCGTTCGACCATGTAACACACGTCTGAACTCACTGGAGCCACCTGTTTATCTATCACAAGTTTTGTCTGTCCTATTGTTGTTCATTTTTTTTTGTGCTCCAGTCTGCCGGTTCATATCTAAATAAAACGGTTAAAACCAGACGGTTTTCAGACAAAGCTGATGTCCAAATGTGTCCCTGAGTCACAGAAACTCCCAAATGCTGCTATCGCTGCCGAGAACAAGCCGTTCGGTAAACGCAGAGTAATGTGTGTGTGTGTGTGTGTGTGTGTGTGTGTGTGTGTGTGTGTGTGTGTTAAATTAAGTCAAACACCACCTGTGTCCCGAGTTGCAGCAGAGACGCTGCTTCATTAGCAGCTATTGTACTTTGTGAACTGAGATAGAAAAAAGCTAGACGCTACGAGAGGAGGGCGACAGGCGCTGACACGGCCGAGCGGAGCCGCCGTGACCCGGCAGCACCTGTGAACCGGCAGAGAACGCTTATCTGCGTTACCACGTGTGTGTGTGTGTGTGTGTGTGTGTGTGTGTGTGTGTGTGTGTGTGTGTGTGTGTGTCTTTATCATGTGACTTATATGGTAAAAAACAAAAAAAATGCCAACTCAGGTGTGTTTATTTTCAAAATTTATGAATAATTTTCTATCTATTTGCATGTATGTTTTTTCAAAAATACACAGTGCCAACTGGGGAAAATGAAAAAAAGGAAGAATGTAAAGGATGAAGTTTGCGTCTTGAAGTTGTCAGTTTAAAGTTGTGTTTCAGTCCGGAGGTCAAAGTCGCGTAAAGCTGGCATTTATATTAAAGAAAAAACCACCTTCACACGTGTTCACTGAAGTCAGAAACGCTTTAAATTTCCCATTTCCACTTGAAGAAATTGAGTTTTTTCTCTTCCTCCTCCTGCTTGTGCCAACAAACAGGCATATGTGCACTTTTCAGTCTGACTGTTTTATAGGTTTAATTGGTCCCGAGTGGGCATGTGTCTGCATGACTTAGTGTGTGTGTGTGTGTGCTCTATTAAAGCAGTGATTCATAAAGAGACACAACAGTACTGTATATCTCCCCGACAGGTTCCCCCGTGTCAGAGACTCACTACTGTACAATCTATCACGGAGCCAGCGAGCACTTAAAAACTCTTTTTATTGTTTTTTTCTCTTCCGAGAAAAACAAAAACAAAAACAAAAGACTACAGATTGCACATTTTCTGTCGTGGGAGAAACAGAGGCAGCAGACTGAGAGAGAGGGGATGGATGGGAGGAGGAGGAGGAGGAGGAGGAAGAGGAGAGATCCTAATCTGCCCAGCTCCCATGCTAGACCAAAGCAAACGATGCCAGGAGAGGAGACGGAGGACAACAGGAGATGAACAGAGGCAGAGTTTGTCCTCAAGTTGTTGCCGGGATGTGATTGTCTCTTTGTAGTCCATTAATATGTAAGTGTGTGTGTGTGTGTGTGTGCACGGCGGTGATGAGGCTGCAGTTTGTCTCCATTTCTGTGCTTATTATCCATGGCCCTCAGCGCTTTTTCATATTTTGTCTGCCGCTGTAATAACTAGAGTGGAAAGTACAATTTAACTGTAGACACGAACAGGCTGCTAAACATAGATGTTGGTGGAAAGAGACACACACACACACACACACACACACACACACACACACACACACACACACACAAAAGGTTGCATAATGTGGCGCGGCACTTTTGTATATATTATGCAGAAGCATTTTTTTTTTTGGAGGCTGCAGGGACGAACGCGCTGTGTCATCCGCCTCCGTCGCTGCTGCAATTATCATTAAAATGAACGCTGTGACTGAGCGCTCACCTTTTTCTACCCTTTGTTTTTTTCAGCATTCAATTTGCTGAAAATACGACAACATTCACACGGTAGACAAAAAGACTCCGACAGAGTCACCATTTTTACAAACTCAGACAATCTGGGTTTGGTTGAGATCAATCATCAACCATCAGTGATGTCATCAACCATCAGTGATGTCATCGTTGGTTTGTGAACGTTATGAGGCCTCGAGTTCGAAATTTGTCTGTCGCCATCTTTGCTAGTTCGGAGCGGTTTGGAGCAGGAAGTGACCATATTTGGACGAGCTGGGGGAGGAGCCAGCGGTGGATCTGACCGATCTGATCAGAAACCTGACGATACTACGTCCCGCCCACCGATAGCTGTAACCTGACTGCACCACAGGCCTGTCAATCAAACAGACACGCCCCCAAAAACAGGTCTTCTTGAATCTTCTTTTCTAATGAATGAGGGATTATTTTCAGATGGACCTCCAGAAAACTAATAAGAAGGAGTGACTTTAGTTAACAACACCGAGATAACTGATGGACACATTTTATTCACTTTGGATTTGATGAGAGAAGTTGAATGGGAGTCTATGGAGCCGGAGGCTTTTTGGAGCCCACCTCTAGTGGCACTCGCTGGTATTGCAGCTGAAGACACTTCTGCATTGGCCTTATTTTTCAGACCCAGAAGCTACGAACAATTTTATATTCAGTCTGTGTTTCAGATCCCAGAGTTTCAAAAGATAAAGACAAACATAATGTGAATTAAAGTGATTCACAAAAACCCCTACAGTCCATCTAAAGTGATGCTGTAACTGTTGGGTTTAAATAATCAAGCGTCGGAATAAGCAGCTGCATAAAATGTACATAAGGACTTGGGCTGTTATCATGCAGTATGCAAAATGTTTTCCTTCTTAAGAGAGACATTTTATATTTATACGTAGAGAAATATACACAGTTGTTTTGTCTTCCGCTGATTTTGTGGGTTTGTGAGGACGACTTTAAGCACCAGACCGATAACTTTTTTTCGGACGGTGAAAAGCTTTTTGTGTGATTGCTCCTAAAAACAAAAAGCGTTTGGAGGGTGAAAGAATCAGGATTAGATTTGGGTCAGCAGCCTATGAATGGTCCTCACAGGTATAGAACTGTATGTGTGTGTGTGTGCGTGTGTGTGTGTGTGTGTGTGTGTGTGTGTGTGTGTGTGTGTGTGGGTGGGATGGGGGTGGGGGTGGGGGGGATGGTGGGGGCATGCAATCATGTGTTGGTGGGACGGAGACATGCAGAGGCGCCATATTTTCTGTTACGGTTACATATGGCGGCTGAAACACACACACACACACACACACACACACACACACACACACACACACACACACACACACACACACACACACACACACACCTCCCAACCTGCTGCTGGGAAATAAGAATAAATCTCTGAAATCAGTTTTCTAACCTGTTTTAGCATTTGATTTATAAATATATATATATATTTTCCCCCCATTTAGCATCCTTTTAAACAAGTCTGGGACTTTATTGTTTCTATGCCGAACAAAGTCTGATATGTTGTATTTTGCAGATCTACTGTATTCATGTTTATGTAGATATCCCCTAAAAACAACAACAACATCCTGTGATCATAATAAAAATAACATAAAATAAAATCCCTTTGTCCTCTGCTGACCTCATCGTGTTCGTGTGAAAACTGATTCCAGAAACATTTATGCGATTCCCAGGTGAGAAAACAACAAAAAAAAAGATCTGTGGCTAAACAACGGTTAAAACATCACAGCGAGCGGTTCGATCGGGGCTTTTTCACGCCTCGCTGCCTCCGCTGGATCTTTTGCTCGTCAGGATTTAGATCAGCTGTTCTGGTCTTACTGAGTCATGTGCGCTCCGACCCGACAAGCACACCGATCAGCTGCACTCTCTCAAACTTTCCAGGCCAAAGGAGCTCTCCTCTTTTTCCTCGGCCAAATTTTCTCGTACTGCAATCAAAAAAAAAAAATCAAGTTTGTAAGTAACAAAATATAGAAACTGAGAATAAAATTATTCGGATTGTAAACAAATTCTCCTGAAAAAGTTTTTGTTGGTTTTGGTCGAGCGACAACCAGCAGTGATGTCATCAACCATCAGTGATGTCATCGTTGGTTTGAACGTTATGAATCCTCCAGTTCAGATTCTGTCCGTCACCATCTTTGCTAGTTCGGAGCGGTTTGGAGCAGGAAGTGACCATATTTGGACGAGCTGGGGGAGGAGCCAGCGGTGGATCTGACCGATCTGATCAGAAACCTGACGATACTACGTCCCGCCCACCGATAGCTGTAACCTGACTGCACCACAGGCCTGTCAATCAAACAGACACGCCCCCAAAAACAGGTCTTCTTGAATCTTCTTTTCTAATGAATGAGGGATTATTTTCAGATGGACCTCCAGAAAACTAATAAGAAGGAGTGACTTTAGTTAACAACACCGAGATAACTGATGGACACATTTTATTCACTTTGGATTTGATGAGAGAAGTTGAATGGGAGTCTATGGAGCCGGAGGCTTTTTGGAGCCCACCTCTAGTGGCACTCGCTGGTATTGCAGCTGAAGACACTTCTGCATTGGCCTTATTTTTCAGACCCAGAAGCTACGAACAATTTTATATTCAGTCTGTGTTTCAGATCCCAGAGTTTCAAAAGATAAAGACAAACATAATGTGAATTAAAGTGATTCACAAAAACCCCTACAGTCCATCTAAAGTGATGCTGTAACTGTTGGGTTTAAATAATCAAGCGTCGGAATAAGCAGCTGCATAAAATGTACATAAGGACTTGGGCTGTTATCATGCAGTATGCAAAATGTTTTCCTTCTTAAGAGAGACATTTTATATTTATACGTAGAGAAATATACACAGTTGTTTTGTCTTCCGCTGATTTTGTGGGTTTGTGAGGACGACTTTAAGCACCAGACCGATAACTTTTTTTCGGACGGTGAAAAGCTTTTTGTGTGATTGCTCCTAAAAACAAAAAGCGTTTGGAGGGTGAAAGAATCAGGATTAGATTTGGGTCAGCAGCCTATGAATGGTCCTCACAGGTATAGAACTGTATGTGTGTGTGTGTGCGTGTGTGTGTGTGTGTGTGTGTGTGTGTGTGTGTGTGTGTGTGTGTGGGTGGGATGGGGGTGGGGGTGGGGGGGATGGTGGGGGCATGCAATCATGTGTTGGTGGGACGGAGACATGCAGAGGCGCCATATTTTCTGTTACGGTTACATATGGCGGCTGAAACACACACACACACACACACACACACACACACACACACACACACACACACACACACACACACACACACACACACACACACCTCCCAACCTGCTGCTGGGAAATAAGAATAAATCTCTGAAATCAGTTTTCTAACCTGTTTTAGCATTTGATTTATAAATATATATATATATTTTCCCCCCATTTAGCATCCTTTTAAACAAGTCTGGGACTTTATTGTTTCTATGCCGAACAAAGTCTGATATGTTGTATTTTGCAGATCTACTGTATTCATGTTTATGTAGATATCCCCTAAAAACAACAACAACATCCTGTGATCATAATAAAAATAACATAAAATAAAATCCCTTTGTCCTCTGCTGACCTCATCGTGTTCGTGTGAAAACTGATTCCAGAAACATTTATGCGATTCCCAGGTGAGAAAACAACAAAAAAAAAGATCTGTGGCTAAACAACGGTTAAAACATCACAGCGAGCGGTTCGATCGGGGCTTTTTCACGCCTCGCTGCCTCCGCTGGATCTTTTGCTCGTCAGGATTTAGATCAGCTGTTCTGGTCTTACTGAGTCATGTGCGCTCCGACCCGACAAGCACACCGATCAGCTGCACTCTCTCAAACTTTCCAGGCCAAAGGAGCTCTCCTCTTTTTCCTCGGCCAAATTTTCTCGTACTGCAATCAAAAAAAAAAAATCAAGTTTGTAAGTAACAAAATATAGAAACTGAGAATAAAATTATTCGGATTGTAAACAAATTCTCCTGAAAAAGTTTTTGTTGGTTTTGGTCGAGCGACAACCAGCAGTGATGTCATCAACCATCAGTGATGTCATCGTTGGTTTGAACGTTATGAATCCTCCAGTTCAGATTCTGTCCGTCACCATCTTTGCTAGTTTGGAGCGGTTTGGAGCAGGAAGTGACCATATTTGGACGAGCTGGGGGAGGAGCCAGCGCTGGATCTGACTGATCTGACTGATCTGATTGGAAACCTGACGATACTACGTCCCGCCCACCGATAGCTGTAACCTGACTGCACCACAGGCCTGTCAATCAAACAGACACGCCCCCAAAAACAGGTCTTCTTGAATCTTCTTTTCTAATGAATGAGGGATTATTTTCAGATGGACCTCCAGAAAACTAATAAGAAGGAGTGACTTTAGCTAACAACACCGAGATAACTGATGGACACATTTTATTCACTTTGGATTTGATGAGAGAAGTTGAATGGGAGTCTATGGAGCCGGAGGCTTTTTGGAGCTGACCTCTAGTGGCACTCGATGGTATTGCAGCTGAAGACACTTCTGCATTGGAACTATTTTTCAACACTTTTATTCCCAGTCTCTGGTTGTGAGTCACAAACTTTTGGTTGAAAAGCAGAAAGTCAAACCCACCTATAGAAACTCCTGCATCAGCATGTGGCCCCGCCCACTACCTCCGATTTAACATGCAAACCAAATGTTTTTGTGACATAAGCATATTCCTCAAGTCTGTAACCAAAACCAACAAAACTGTAAATTGGTTTACAATTCAAATAATTTTATCCTTAGTTCATATATTTTTGAAACTTAATTTTTGGTTGCAGTGCAAGAAAATTTGCTCTCAAAACAGTCACACAATATTATAAATGACAGGATTGCAAACAACAAAGGCGCCTTTATGCACGACTCGTTCAAACCTACTCCCTTCTGAAATAAATACAAAGATCAGGAGTACGCGTACAAATGTTTCTGACTTAAATCATTAAATTACCAGAATCAAATCACACAGGAAATAAAAGATGTGAAGAGAGCATGACGTGTGATTATTTTCTCAACTTAAATGAATAAAAATGGTATTTACATCTCTGCAGGGATTTATAACGAATAATTCAAAATGTAGACATTTTTCAAATTTATCGATTTGCTTGGTTTAAATTTTTAAAAACTAAACTATATTTATTACAGAGGAGGATACAGTGGAGCTTCCAGAGGATCATAATCATGTAAAGAGGTATAAATAACCGGATCGGGTGAATTTGAGATTCGAAATAACAAAAGATGCAAAAATGTAACGGAAACAGAAATAAACTGAGTTTCTCATGACGTTCTCTTATTTGGATTTTCAGGTGTTAAAAGGACCAAAAATATGTTTTTTTTTTTTTTTTTAACCGCTGAATGAAGTGAAATGGTCCAAATGAACCAAACCCAAATCTTTCCACCCCTCCTCCTCCTCCTCCTCCTCCTCCTCCTCCTCCTCCTCCTCTTTTTCAGGTTACAGTATCATGCTGGCTCACAAGGATGAAACTCTCCATGAGCATCTGTGTCTTTTCTCCTCTCTGTTCATCTGTCTATCTGCCTCTTAGACGGACAGACAGGTGGACAGACAGGTGGACAGAGAGAGAGACAGACACTCAGACAGACAGATGCAGACAGACAGACAAACACAGACAGACATGCAGACAGACAGACATGCAGACAGACAGGCATGCAGACAGACAGGCATGCAGACAGACATGCAGACAGATGCAGACAGACAGACAGACATGCAGACAGACAGGCAGACAGATGCAGACAGACAGACAGACATGCAGACAGACAGACATGCAGACAGACAGGCAGATCTCTCTCCCTCTCTCAACAGACAGATCTGAGCAGAGGAGAGAAAGGCTGACTCTGTAGCAGGTGATGTCATCCTGCAATGTGAGTGTCCCGGAGGTCCTGCTCCCATGATGCAACACTGTGGTGACACAGTGAAACAGGTTGCTGCTGCAGGCTGCAAACCCCAAAACTGCTGAACCACCTCTCCTCCTCCCTCCTCTCCTCCTCCCTCCTCTCCTCCGTCCTCTCCTCTTCCCTCCTCTCCTCCTCCCTCCTCTCCTCCTCTCTCCTCTCCTCTCCTACATCCTCTCCTCCTCTCCTCTCCCCCCTCTCCTCCTCCGTCCTCTCCTCTTCCCTCCTCTCCTCCTCCCTCCTCTCCTCTTTCCTCTCCTCCTCAGTCCTTGCTCTGCATCTCCTTTATCTGCCCTAAATAAAGAATTCTTTTATTTCTTCCTTTCTCATTGTTTCAGTTTGTTAGATCAGACCGACCCCCCCATTCCCCCCCATGCCCCCATCCCTCCCTCCCTCCAGCCCCCCCGCCCCGCCTCCTGTCCTCTCATCTATATTTGCTCTCTGCCCACACAGACCTCCTCCCTCCTCCCTGTCCTCTCTCTCCGCTGGTTGTCAAGGCAGCAGGGCACCATGGCTCAGCATTATTCATGCAGCAAGCAGTCAGACAGTTGCTCTGGCACACAGACAGACAGACAGACAGACAGACAGACAGATGGGCAGAGAGCCAGGTAGGCAGGCTTGCAGAGGCCATCAGCTCTGTCCAGCCAAGTAGGCAGACCTGCTCTGGAAGAACATTTAACTCTTTCCTGGGACGTGGGAACATGGAGACATCAAGGAAAAAAAAGAGGCTTTGGATCTTGAGACAGTTTTAAGTAGATTTTTATAGTGTATAAAACTGTCTGGAGGAAGGAAAGAAGACTACATTAAAACGTGAAGTAAAATATTCACATTGATGATTGATGATTTATTTGTGCCAAAAGATCTAAAGATGCAAAAACATTAGAAATATTCTTTAGAATAAATAATGACAAGCCGGTTAAGATGCAAATAAATGCACACGAGCTCGTTTGAACTTTAGAGAAACTGCTTGGTTGAGTGTGAGTGTGTGTGTGTCTGTGTGTGTGTGTGTGTGTGTGTGTGTGTGTGTGTGTGTGTGTGTGTGTGTGTGTCTGTGTGTGTGTGTGTGTGTGTGTGTGTGTGTGTGTGTGTGTGTGTGTGTGTGTGTGTGTGTGTGTGCTTCCATTCAATTCTTTTGAGACCTTGTTTTATCAACAGCTCCAGTGAACAAGGATTGGTGAGGTGGAGCAGAGCATCCCTGCACCAGATCACAGCAGAGAACAAATGCTCCTCATCTGATTTCTAATACAGAACATCAGCCTGGAGGAAGACCTCCAGTCTCCCCCAGGACCCCCCCACCTCCCACCACCACCGCCCTCCAGACTCTATCCCTTGCTTTGCATTCAGCAGGGCATGCTGGGAGTGCTTAAAACCAACTGTGGAGCCCCTCCCCCTCGCAGCATTTAAAAAGATGTTTCCTGTGTGTGTCGGGGTGATGAGGGGAAATCTGTGGCAGGTGTACAAACAGATTCCCAGAGAGCCAAAAAAAAGGGGGAGACAGACAGACAGCACCTTTGTTTGTCACACTCACACACCTCCTGCTGTGGGGACAAAGGTGGTGGTGGGGGGAGGGGGGGGAGTCACCGAGCACACACACACACACACACACACACACACTCACACACACACACTCACACTCACACACACTCACACACACACACACACACACACACACACACTCACACTCACACACTCACACACACACACACACTCACACACACACACACACACACACACACACACACACACACACACACACACACACTCACACACACACACACACACACACACACACACACACACACACACACACACTCACACACACACACACACACACACACACACTCACACACACACACACTCACTCACACTCACACACACACACACACTCACACTCACACACACACTCACACACACACACTCACACTCACACACACACACACACTCACACTCACACACACACACACACACACACTCACACTCACTCACACTCACACACACTCACACTCACTCACACTCACACACCTCACACACACACACACTCACACACACTCACACACCTCACACACACAGACACACACACACACACACTCACACACACACACACACACACACACACACACACACTCACACACACACACTCACACACACTCACACACACACACACACACAGCTACTGTATTTCCATGACACCTGCAGCTCACACCAAACTAAATGAAACACATCAGCCGCCGACATCAGAGGGATTCCAACGCCCCCCCCCCCGCCCCCCCTCCCCCCTGTGCCGGAAAAGGAGGATTTGCTGCCCAGTGGAGAGGAAAAGTAAAGAGAGGAAGAGGAGGAGAGGAGGAAGAGGAGGAAGAGGAGGAGCATGTGGGGTGAAAGTATGCAGATGATGGAGGGTTCAGGGAGGAGGTGACAGCACGTCTCTTCCTCTGTCTGTCGCCAGCTGTTTGAATTGAAGTCAGTAAAGGAGCAGCTGACGCTGACGCTGCTGAGACTTTGGTGTTCCTGAAGTCGAGCTCGTTCAGGGAGAGCAGCGAAGCCTTCGGCGTTAGAAGAGAAGATGGAGAGTCATTTTGTTACCTGCTGGGAAGTTTACACGCATGTTTCAAACTACAAGGATTTAAATTTCTGCATGTGATCCTGCAGAGGAAACGATACGTACACAACAAATATCAACCAGATCTCAATAGAAGCATTAAAAGATGGAAGAAACAGTTCAAACATGAAAAAAATACAAAATAAACATCTAAGTTCATTCTGGAGCGCGAAAATTGTTCGTGGATGGAAGCTTCTTCAGTTGTCATGGTGATGAGCATGTGGACATGCAGTGACTTGCTATGACATCATCCGACGAGACTTTTAAGGACTTCTTGTGTGAAGAATCAAACTTCATTACCGAAAGCTGAAATAATAGTTTAAAAAAACCCCTCATGAAGGTGCAGAAACCCTGTCGAGGTTCCTCCTCCTTCATGTTCCATCTGTTCGCATTAAAGGGATCCAAAAATCGTTTTTAGCTTCAAAACCGTCGCTTCCTGAAAGACTTGAAAGGTGCCGGCTGCAGCAGCTCCGATTCGACAGATGTTCACGTG
Organism: Embiotoca jacksoni; assembly: GCF_022577435.1. NCBI lineage: Eukaryota > Metazoa > Chordata > Actinopteri > Embiotocidae > Embiotoca > Embiotoca jacksoni. The sequence goes on from NW_027185329.1 coordinate 297,089, forward strand.
TTAAAACCCACAAACCGCCCCCCAAAAAAACCCCTCATTTCATTATTAAACGGTTGAATGTCCTCTTTTTAAACCCGACTGAGGAGCTTTTTCTTCCGAGCTAATCTTTTTATTTTTTTTTTTGCCTCCTGGTCTGTAACAGCCTGTGAAGAGTTAACGTCTGCACGCCAACTGGAGGGTGAACTGAACGCGTAACTGAGCATCCGAACATCGTTGTGACAGCCGGAGGCCGAGATAAAACAGCAGCCGCAACACCAATCGGCGGCGCCGCGTTTCAACGGAAGCATTGATCTCCGTCTTTTGATTCTAAACTATCTCAACTTATTACTCATCAAATGTCACGAGGACTCGTCGGTAGAAAGCAAAAACAACGGTTGGACTGTGATTGGCTGACAGAGGAAAAATAAATGACCTGAAACGAAGCCTCCTCTGACATGAAAGGACCTTTTGGTGTTGCTGTGTGTGTGTGTGTGTGTGTGTGTGTGTGTGTGTGTGTGTGTGTGTGTGTGTGTGTGTGTGTGTGTGTGTGTGTGTGTATGAGCTATCAAGTTTGAAGGCATGTGTGATCAGCTTGTGATCCACTAAATATTAGATTAGGGTTGAATATGAAACAGAGAGGTTTGTTTAATAAACTGAAAATACCTCCGAGGTGAAGTGCCTCTGTGTTTTATCGCTTTTTTTAACCCCAGAAACCCCTTTCTTTTTATTTAATCAACTTCTACAACCAGTTCATCCCGGCAGCCTGAAGAAGTTATGGATATTAAAGCAGAAAAAAGTGCAAAAGTGCAAACTTTTTTCTTTTGCACCAAAGCAAGCTCAACTTTTTGTTTGTTTTGCGATCTTTTAAAGTCACGGAGCACAAAAACCATCAGATTATTTGTGTGACCTGCCGACGATGTCGCCCTCCTGAATGTAACCCGACCGCTCGGCAAAAAAAAAGAAAAATGCCACAACATTTTTGCATATTTATGTGTGAATGTGGTGAGCAGGAGGTCGCCACGGGCAACGGTAACCGGTGGTGACAGAGCTGCACAGGGGGCATCGGGGCGGGATGGTAGTCAGCCTCTTACTTGTAACAACTGACAGCACTGTGTGTGTGTGTGTGTGTGTGTGTGTGTGTGTGTGTGTGTGTGTGTGTGTGTGTGTGTGTGTGTCTTTTTGTGTATTTGCGGTTCTTCTGTGAATAATTGATGGCGCCACATTACTCTGTTATCCTGTTTGCTAAATTCATTATGAATGTTTAAAGACTGCATTGGTGTCGTGTACCAAAAATGATCTAAACTCATCCTTTTTTGGGGGGATCCTAAACTTTACTGAAAAAAAAAGGTTTCCAAAAAGCATCCTTATCCTAAATTCCAATCATCCACAACAGTTAAACACGGTCAGAAAAACGGTGCCGCAAAATATGTCTTTCAGAATAAAAGAGAAAATATAATCATGATTATACAAAGTATATCTTAATATGTGAAAGGCCATAATGAAAAAGTAGCAGCAATATAGCTGAATATAAAAACATGCAAATAACGATAAAGAATATTTTGGTTCCTGTACTGATGACGACGTTGAGCCAACATAACTTATCGAACTTCAAACAAATATTTGTGCTCCAGAGTTTCTCCGGCTGACTTTCACCTCGTCACAGACGTAACAACACGTCAAGGCTTCGGTGGATGAGGATGTTACGAGGAGACTACGAACACTGTGATTGGTCAGTTTAAAACAGCTTCATCCGCTGCAACTGGATTTGGCAAAAAAAAAAATGACACGAAATAATCATATGGAAATAATAAGTGTTTCAGTTTATTGTATTTTTACATCTCCATCAGAAAAAAGAAAGAAAAATCTCACAAAGTTTGGATGAAAAAAATAAACTATTCTGTAATTATATAAACTTTGAAGAACTGACGAAGGTTCGTCCAACTGTCAGTGAAGCATCTCGTCTCCTTTTATTAGAGACAGATGCTGCCACAGGTGTTTAACTGAAATACTGTATATTTATATATATATATATATATATATTTATATATATATATATATATATATATATTTATATATATATATATATATATTTATATATATATATATATATATTAAAGTAAAAAGACTGAATAACTCCATCAGTGAAGTCGGTGTCGTTGAGGTTAAAGTCTGAGAGGCGCAGGTGAACATAATCCGCTAACAAGATAATGGCGGATTGCAGCGGCTTAACGAGATTGGCGGAGGAGACGGAGACGGAGACGGAGACCACGTTTGTCCAGAATACGTTTGTATTGAAATGAAAGTAAAAAGCGGGTCGGAGCTGTAAATGGACGGTTTAGCTAACAGGCAAAAAAGCAGCCGGTCCGGGAGCCCGGTTACATAAAGCCTCTCTAACGTCAGAGCTCCTCTAAGAAAAGACTACAGTACCAATGTTTTATTCTGCTGAGCGGTGTATGAGGGAAAGCACTTTACACCGGAGCCGGCCTGGATTTAACCCCCGCCCCCCCACCCCACCTCCCCGGTTCAGTTCAGGGCAGCCGGCGGGAAATCCAGGTGAGCTCGTTAACTCGGGTGGGTTTAACGGGAACTTAACGGCCTATCTCCTCCATAAAGTCTCGAATTCGACAAACAGACGCAGAAAGATGTTCGCCGACGGGCCGAGCCGCGTCGCTCGGCATCTCGCTCTGACGGGACGATGAAGGTCCTCCTCACGCAGTCTCGCTGCCGCTCCTCCTCTTCCTCCCGCCGGCTCCTCTGAACTCAAACCTCCGATAGTTTCCAGTTCCCACCACGAAAACGCTTCAGTCAGAAGAAGGAGGTGTTATTGTAGAAATAAACGGCGGTCTGGTCCTTTAAGGTTTCCTCAAAGACATGAAATATTCAGCGGGCAGCAGCGAGAGGACGGAGCCGTCCAGCCCCCGCTGCCTGCTCTGGTTTACATTTGTCGGTTTTAATTTGCGAGTGCCAGCGTGGCCTAGATCAGAGTGAAGACCCGACGTACAGTACAGAGAGCGAGAGAGAGAGGACGGGATGGATGTCAGGTTTCCTGATATTTACTGAACAGCTGGCTGACAACTGCTTTAAATCCTCTAATTAACAGCTCGAGAGAACCGGATCACGGAAACAAACTTTTCACGAAATTTAAATGTTAAAAGTTCTCGTCATCTGTGAAGTTTTTTTTTTCTACAACTGAGAAGTCAATGAAGACAAAGACATAAACACACTTTACCCACATTTGATATACTGAATAATAATAAAGTAATAGTAGCCTTGTTTTGCCATTTTTTGTGGGTAAAACTTTCCAACAGGTTTTGATGAGTCAGCTAAAAGAAATCCGATCTTTCCATTGGAGTTAATCGAGTCCAAATGAAGATAAATGAAGTTTAATTATGACATTTTATCACTTGGTATTTATTACACGCATGATTTACATTTCTTTTCCAGCAGAGCGCCGCAAAGTCCGATTCTCCGCCGATGACACCGTGTTGTAGATACGACATCCGTCCCACTGACATACGAAACGTTTCAGGGACTTGATTTTGGATCCAGTTCCAAAGAAAAACAGATATTTTATTAGGAGCTTTGATTTTACATTTAATCACCAAGATAAAATATGCAAATTCAGCAATAAATCACGAGTTAACGCTTCCAGATGATCCGAGTGGTATTTTCTTTGTCAGAGCGTGAAGTTGAGAGTCGTCTGAACAGCAGCCTTCAAATATTCATATGATTTCAATGAACCTCTGGAGTTTGAAACCTCTTCTGCAGACCGACCGTCTCCAGCTGCTCTGAATGCATTTTCGTGTTTCGGTGGAAATGCTTTTTGGCTTTAAAGCGCTGGAACATCTGGAAGTCTGAAGTCTGCAGCTGTAATCTAATGAGTTCTGACGTGTCGGATTTCTCTGCTGCTGACTTCGTGCAGAAACTTGAAATTCTGGGTTTTTAGATTTATGATTGATCATCGTGTGCAGGTGTCGGGGGGAAAAACATGATTACCAAACGGCAACTTACTCCAGCATACGGTCAGTTTTCACACACTCTGATTTGATTTCAGAGGTCTCTGCAGAACCAGAACCAGAACTAGAACCAGAACCAGAACCAGACCTTCGGGTTGATGAAACAGACGTGCAAAGGAAGTAACGAGCTCCTCCTCATCGTGTTTCTAAACACACAGTCGAAACATGCACCTTCCCTGCAGCCGCTGCAGATGAGAATGTAAACAGCAACCTCAGATAAACACACACACACTCCATCATCATCATCATCATCATCATCATCATCATCATCATCATCGCCAGCCACCGCACATACTCACGAAAACAACTGCTCCCCCTTCGACAGCCGTGATTGCTGAGATGAATTGCCAACACGCTAATCTGAGGAGCTGAGTCACGGCAACGATGATGCAACACACGCACGCACACGCACGCACGCACACGCACACGCACACGCACACACACACACACGCACACGCACACGCACACACACACACGCACACAGAGAGCAGAAGATGACATGCCATTTTCCCAGAAGCTGCCGTGTGCCCTCTCTCTAAACTCTCTGCTGTTTGTCCCAAAAATGATTTTTTTTTTGGTGCAAATCTTTCCAAACAGTCCAAATCCCAAAGTGGTGATGAGAGGGAAGAAAAAAAAAAAAAAAAACACCCGGGGGGATTTCAAACTCGCTCATTTAGGTATTTTGCAGATGCAAAAAAAAAACCCGGTAAAGGTTCAAATCTCGTTGCTCAGCTGCAGAGGCAGCGATGAAGTTTCCTCCTGTGACGATTAGGATTCAATTAATTTGAACTTCTGAAATTAAATCATTGAGTCGTTGCTTCATGGGTTTAAACCAAACATCAGTGATGTCATCATCCATCAGTGACATCATCAACCATCAGTGATGTCATCATCCATCAGTGACGTCATCGTTGGTTTGTGAACGTTATGAATCCTCCAGTTCAGATTCTGTCCGTCGCCATCTTTGCTAGTTCGGAGCGGTTTGGAGCAGGAAGTGACCATATTTGGACGAGCTGGGGGAGGAGCCAGAGGTGGATCTGACCGATCTGATTGGAAACCTGACGATACTACGTCCCGCCCACCGATAGCTGTAACCTGACTGCACCATAGGCCTGTCAATCAAACAGACACGCCCCCAAAACCAGGTCTTCTTGAATCTTCTTTTCTAATGAATGAGGGATTATTTTCAGATGGACCTCCAGAAAACTAATAAGAAGGAGTGACTTTAGCTAACAACACCGAGATAACTGATGGACACATTTTATTACTTACACACACTACTCCTTCGTCTGGAACTACAACTATGTTTGAGTGAGCCGTCAAAGTATTTGCATGTATTTATATATTATATTTCAGGAGGAACACTTTGTTGTTTTTTGTGTTCATGTGATTTGCTGACAATAACAAACAGCAGATT
>NW_027185329.1:307500-320000 GCF_022577435.1 Embiotoca jacksoni
GCGGGTGTTACACCAAAACTGGGATCTTTTCCAACCCTAATAGTGGAAATACTTGAAGACTTTCAGCTGATCGTAGACCTTTTTTTAATTTAAGTGATAAGAGGAAGAGTCAGAAGTTCAATGAGAGGTTGAGAGCTTTACAGCGATATTAGTAAAACTTCAGCGTCTGGGATTTGACATCCTCCCCGTCAGGTCATGTGTCTGTAAGTCTTTGCCTCCTTCTGTAATCTCACATCTCTGAATTGGGGGTAAATGAGAAATAAATTTGCACCAGACGCTGCCGGCGTCTGGTGCAAATTTATTCACAGGGGCTGTAAAGATTTTCCAGACCTCGGGCCGTCTGCGGGGAGATGTTAGGAGGACGGCGGTGGAATATTCATCGTCTTGCAGGACGAAGAAGGAACCGCATCTCATCTGCTGAGAAAAATAACTTTCCAACTTTGTACATCAAGTGGACTTTTTAATAAGTGAAACGTTTAACCAGCAACATGTCTTCTTCTTTTTTCCCCTCCCCCCTGTTCAATATATGATTTCCCACAGAGAGAATATTGAAAACGTCTCACACGTTCAGAGTACAAAGCTTCACTCGAAGCTCATTAATCAAGTGGAATGAAAATATGTGGATGTGAGTGAAGAGATGCTCTCTGCTGCTCCATGATAGCAGTCGCTGAGCTGTAATCTCAGCCTGGAGCTGCATCTCCGAGTGGCTGAAGACTTCGGTGATGAATAAAAAAATAAAAAGGGGCGGCGGGGGGCGGGGCCGGGGGGGGGGGGGGGGGGGCTCCCAGAGGAAACCCCACCGCCGTCCGCTGATGGTGACGTGTTCATATTTATATATTCATTTAAATAAAAGTCTGAAGTAACACGACGGTGACCGGTCTGGTGACGATGTCGCCGCAGATGCAGGACAAAGAACCGAGCGGGAAAAAATAAATCACAAGTTTCTCAGAGTTACTTTCCATCATCCAGCTGAGAGGGTGGGCGGAGCTAAACGCATGCAGACTTCACCTTTGCTGCAGGGCCCTTGAGGACCTGCGACCCATCCAGTCCGAACGGGGCCTCAGGCGGACTTTCTGCAGACCTCCGGAGAATCCGATCGGGTGCATGAGACTCTGCTGATTTATTTACCCACAATTCTACAGTTCCTGCTTGTCACCACAGGGGCCGCCAAAGAGAACAAAACACAGATCATTCCTGTAACGCACCGTACTAACTGTCTTGAACTTTCAGGTTTCCTCTGCAGTTGGTTTTACAGTAAGTCCAATTCAATCTGGAGAAAACTGTTTGGTTTGAATTCTCCTGTCGAACTTCTTTAATAATAACGAACTTGCTATTGTGACAAATTCTCTCCAAAAATTACAAAAATAAGTCCGAGATCCAGCTCTGAAATTGTGAGTATCATATTCTTAAATGAATGGAAGGAAAAAGAGGATGATACGTGAAGATATTTGATGTATTCATATATTATGTAGTGTATAGTGCGAAGGAGCCAAACCCAGAAATGCAGGAGGTCCGTTCCCGTCGGCCTCCGTGTGAGCGGCGAAGCTCTGATGGTCGAACTCGTTCTGACTGTAACAGCGTCGCTAATTTCCCCCACATCTCTCTCTCCTTCCTCGCCCCGGGACACGAGGTCAATAATGTAAATGTGAACCGTCCACTCAGCACGGGAGCGAACACATTCGGAGCTCGCGAGGCTGCAATTTCGATTTACAGAGATCAGACGTACACAAACCCGCCCTCGAAAAAAACAAAAGCAATTCTGATTCTTCAGAGAGGAAATGGAGAAAGAGAGAAAGGAGGGAAATGTTGTGTGGAAGAGATCCTGCAGGGATCCGTGAGGAAACAGAAGAGTTCATGTCTAACCGTGGATGAGATGAAGATGAGTCCAAAATCAGGTTCCCTTTGAGTCAGAAACACTCGAGCTGCTTTTTAAACTGAGCCGGGAGAAGTTCGACTGAAGGTTTTAAAATCGTTTAAAGAAAGAAGAACGTAAAAAAACCCGCGAAGATTTGCAGTAACGCTGCCCTCGTAAAATAACTCAGGTAGAACGCAGGCATGAAGAAGTGCAGCTCTGTGTGCACTCAATCATTCGTGTGTGTGGTGTGTGTGTTTGTGTGTGTGTTGTGTGTGTGTGTGTGTGTGTGTGTGTGTTGTGTGTGTGTGTGTGTGAGTTGTGTACATGTGCTGACTCAGCTGCTTTTACCTCTGCAGTAAAATAGAAAAATTAATGGCACCTGTTTTTCTATTTTACAGCAGAGGTAAAAGCAGCTGAGTCAGCACATGTACACACACCACACACACACAACATAAACACACACACCACACACACACACACACACAACATAAACACACACACACCACACACACACACACACATATGTGTGTGCTGGCAGAGAATTTCTTTAGCTGCATTTATTTAAAGTGTCTGTGTAGCTGCGGCTTGTACATAAACCTATACATATATTTATGTGTGTGTGTGTGTGTGTGTGTGTGTGTGTGTGTGTGTGTGTGTGTGTGTCCAGATGGGGTGAGTAAGTGTGACACGCAGCGGGAGGTGGAGTTCTTTATCAGAGGAGACACAGGCCATTGTCTGAGAGGTCAAAGGTCACATGGCGAATGGGACACGTGTGTGTGTGTGTGTGTGTGTGTGTGTGTGTGTGTGTGTGTGTGTGTCACTCGATGACATCCCTAAAAATGTCGAATCTTTTTAATACTTAAATTGTTTCTTGATGTTCAAGAAAAACAACACAAACCTCCAGACTATTTGTATCCTCAGATGTTCTTACATGTTTTTTCTTCCAAAGCTTTCAGCCACATTTCGTCTTCACACATTTTCACTCTCGTGCTTCTCGACCGAATAAGTCGCGGCGTCTCGACCGCTTCGCGACGCAGCGAATATCAAAATAAACAGCAGAAGTTACACTTTCTTATGATATGAGTTGTTTCTCCGTGTGACAAAAGTGTCATTCGGTAACTCGGTTTAGAAATCACAGTAAATTTCTACATTTTCTCTCTTTACTTTGACGTTTGTATGAAGTTTCTTGTTCTTCTATTTCTTTATATTTTAGTCGCACATCATTACATTATTTTTACTGGTTGTGTAAGACGTCTATGAATATTGTATGTTGTGTAAATCTGTTAACAATTTCCAGCATTCATGTTTAAGTCATAAAGTATGACACCATTATCATACCAAGACAGACAATCTCCTCTACACAATCATGAAAAGATATCTCTACCGACTGCATTTCATGATGAAGAAAAATAACATTTTCATAAGACGCAATATTATTTTTTTCCTGGATATGAAGGCGAATCTGCAGGTTTTATCGTATGAAAGGATGGAGGAGCTGAATAGCAAGATTGAGCCTGTATGACCGGCCCTGAAAATAACCTATTGACAGAATAGGATAAAAGAAATACAGTATTATAAACAGCACTTTAAGAGGATTTACCTTAAATATGAAGGGATCAGAAAGTTCAAAATCAGACCGGATTTAAGAGATTATATAAGGTATTATTTCTTGTATTGGAATCAGATCAGTTAACATTTTTTGTAACCATCAAATACAACAAATACTAGAAATTGAAGAAAAGATCTCAGTACGATGCAGCACAGATCAAAATATAGATTTAATCTTTTTATGAAACAGATACGCGGTCAGAAATCAGATAGTAGTTTTCATTGTGAACTAATAATCCCAAAAGATTACATCATGCCTGCGTTTCTGATTCATGTTTATTTATAGCTGACAAGGACACCTTTTATTCTTATGCAATTTTAATTTACCGAAATACCTGTCTTCTTTTTTTTTTTTTTTCCTGTACTCAGATCAGCCGTGGGACATCATTATGTTTGATTAAATATTTGACACATTTCAATCAGAATAATAATAATAAAAAAAACTTTCATTATAAAGTAGATTAAAAATTCCCTTTTTGTATTTTTTATTCTCACTTTAATTTTAAATTTAATTTGGCATCTCAATATAAAATGTATTTTATATTAATGTCCCTTTACTCTCTTTGTTTTATTATGTTATCTGAAGAAGTAAAAAATAATGCATAAAACAAAATAATTTATCAAAATATTTCTTTTAATTAGGAATTTTCACTTTTTTTTTTTTTTTTTTCTTTCTCGGTTGAAATCTTCTCTGATGATCTCAGACTTGGTTTCTATTTTCATCAGAGGACGGACATAAAGAGAAGCAGACAGGCTGTACATTTTAATTAGAGACACTTGGGTCGGACAGACAGACACACAGACGGAGTTAATATTCCCCCTCAGAGCCCCCAGCAGGTAGTCGGGGGCCCCGCTGCCTGATTGCACATTTTATAGGGCTATTGATTCCCTATCACCTCTCTGCATCAATACACCTCAGCTCATCTCTCCCTCCTTAACATGCATGGAGGTCACGATAAAAGATCCAATGGATGGAAATCCTATTAGAGGAGGAAGAGGACGGACGGACGGACGCGGGCCGAGGCGGAGGAGTTTCGGGCTTTTCTTCTATTGTCTGCAGCAAAGCTGGTCAATACAACCCGAGACGGTCAAAAGCTCCATTGGAGCGTAAATAAATCCAAAGTTTACATTTCAATGCGCAGAAGAGCGGAAATCTACTTTTCTTTAAACGGGGGAAAAAAAAAAAACCTACGAAAAATGTTCTGCATTTGTTTTTATTCAATAAATTTACACTGAAAAGTGAGGATGATGAGCTCTTACCGTGTCCACCATCTTGGTTCACCACGGTAACGGTAATTAGCCGCCGATCGGTTCAGCCGAGGCCGATAGGAAAGGTTTTAGTTTAGCGGGTTTTCAGTCATGAACCGAAGTATTGGAGGCAAAAGGCAACTACGACTCCCAAGATGCATTCTGGTAACGGAAATCTGAAGCTAAATATTACAACCTTTCACTGGAGTCCTTGAACTCAACGTCGATGTTCAGACTCGTGGTGAATTAACTGTTGTCATGGGGAACGAACGGAGTCATAGAACTGCAGTTACGTCCAGTAACTACTCTTTACTTGATTCCTGTGCACACGTTTATTCGTGAGGGGGCGGGGCCAAACTAAACCTTTACGTGACTGTAAAAAAAAAAAAAGGGCAATAAAATCCTAAAGTTAAGTTTACTTTCGCACCGAGCTGCGTGTTCATATTACGAAACTTTGACTGGACACTTAAACAGAACTTCTTCGGAAATAGTTTGAATTGCAGGTGAATACATGACGGCAGATTTTATTCTTCAACACGGAGGATGACACTAAAAATACTTTGTGATCTGAGACATCTGAGTGACTGAATGGCTTCAACCAAACACACAAACACACAAACACACAAACACACAAACACACAAACACGGGCAGACTCACAAAATCTCAGTTCATACTTTTGAAAACACAACATCTCTTCACTTCAGCCTTTAACCAGCTGCTCTTGAAGCCCTTTTGCACTTTGAACTACCGCAACTTTAAAAACCATCTGGCTTTTTTAACATTTTAACTCTATTTGTGTTTAATTTGATGCATTTTGTCTGTTCTTCTGCATCTCATTGTTTTTTAATATCTTTATATCTTGTTTCTATGTGAAACACTGCATGCAATTCTGACTTTCAGCTGCATTTCCTGTATGAAAGGTGCTCTACAAATAAAGTTTATTATTAGCATTTTTAATATTACCTCCGTCGCTACATCTCGACCCCCCAAAAAAAGCACCAGCGTGTCCTTGAAAGGTTTTCGGTGACCCCGTCCGCTTGGCACGAGCGAGTGTGTCACAGCACGCAACGACTTCAGAGCCCAGCAGGAGGCTCGCTTAATGGGAGGAGAGAGGAGGAGAGAGGAGGAGAGAGGGAGGAGAGAGGAGGAAATAAGAAAGAGGATATGTTTGCATGAGGCTGCTGTCGTGCCAGAAATAGGGCCTCGGTTTTGGACTTGGTTCCCCCAGCTGCTGATCTGTCATCAGTGTCACGTTGCATCTTTCTCCTCATTAAATATGCTCTTTTCAAATTGTTATGTGACGGCGGAAGAAACCGACTTTCACATTTAGGAGGGTCGGCGTTCGCCCATTTTAGAAAACAGCCTCTCACACACTCGTGCAGAGATGTGAAGGGTTGAATACCGAGAAATGAGACCGACTGGGTCTCCGTCACGAAGCCGGAGCTCGACGGGAGATCGCCGAGCTCGCGGATATTAAGACGAGCCTGAAACCGCTGCAGCTAGCGCCTCCGCCCGGAGTCACGACTCCATCTGAGCCCAAAGAAACGAAGCGACAGGAATCGGCGTGAAACGCGCACGAAGGCACGAAGGCACGAAGGCACGACCGTGACGAGGACGTGTTATAAATGTCGTCGCTTCATCATCATCAGTTCTTCAGTTACGCACTTTTCCACTCAGATTTTGTGTCAAACTCTGGAAATTGTCAACAAAGATCCTCGAAATTCAGAGTTTGGTCTTTGTTAGCTGTTAACTTAAGTTTAGCTGTTTAGCTGTGCTTCAGTTCTCAGGAAATGATCTCTTTGTTAGCTGCTTGTAATTTGGAGTTTCACAGTTTTTTATCAAAATTAGTTGATTATTGGCTTTGTTAGCTGTTAAAAATGTGTTTGTTAACTTGAGTTCATCTGTTTTTTAAGCAGAATTTTCTGTTTGCTCGCCGGTCGTCAGACTGTCAACGCCGAGATAGTCACATGACCAAACCAGCTGAGCTGTCTCGATGGTACTCGAGGTTTCCAGCGTGACATCACACACTGAAAACAGAAGAGTCCATAAATCTTTGAAGAAATATGGTTAAAAAAGAAAAACACTCCTTGTGACAGAATTTACCTGAAAGTCACTTTTTTTCTTTTCCACTTTTCGTATTAAAACATTGAAAGATGGTCCAAAAAAACTAGAAATATAAAAAATACGACTTCATTTTCTAAAAGAAAAGATAAGAAACCTTCATTTCTGTGTTTGAGAGTAAACTTTTATAAGATAAAAAAAACAACAACAAAAGCAGCGCTGCTCGTAGTTGTGGTTGTAAATGGGGCACCGATTTTTACATGGAGGAGAACACTGTATACCACACACACACACACACACACACACACACACACACACAGACACACACACACACACACACACACACACATCCCCCCCCCCCCCCCCCCCCCCCCCCCGTGGCTTCGCAGGCCACCAGTTAGCACCGCGGCTGCTCCGTTAGCCGAGGCCTCGTGGCGTCGTCACCTCCCGCCGGGGTCATAGTTCGACTCTCATCATCGCTCATTTCTGCACCTCAGCCCGTCTCTCCGAGAGGCCGACGGCGTCACCTCGGGATGCTCCGCAAAGAAACAAAACAAACTGTGACGTTTATTAGTTTCCATTCCCTCCTTTGCATCTCGTCCGTTCCCCTCGTTTCTTTTCATCTTTAATTCTCTCTCCTTTAATCTGTAAACTGAGACCCGACCAGCAGCATCATTACCTCTGCAGGGGGGTCAAAGTTCAACGTCATTGCCACACTCTTGCGTGATTTGTCTTGACGCCGCTATTAGCCCCCCCCCCCCCCCCCCCCCCCCCCCAAAAGCTAATTTGGCCTGCCTGTATCGGAGCGTCGTTACGTCTCTCAGGGTCAACGCCGAGCAGCTATGAACTGCAGCCTCTTCATCCGGAGCGCTCGTCTCCACGGCGATGCTATCCGTCCCGGTCTGGATGACAACCCCTCGGCTCGTCTTCTCTCCGTTTTCATGACGTCTCCTTTCCCGTCTCCTCTTTCCCCCCTTTGTAGGTTAACCCCTTGTTGACCGGAGGCGGAGTGAGTGTGCGGAGTCAGACGGCGCAGCTCAGATTAGACGAAGGCCAGACGGCATTATTGCAGACAGCTGAACTAAGCCCTATTAGAGAGAGTCATTACCCCGTCTGTCTCGTCCTGCACGCACACATACACAGCAAAGTATCTGTAAAATAAAGAGCGAGGAGGAGAGGAAAGAAAGAAAATTCAGCGAAACGGAGATCGTGATCTGCAGCCTGATCAGAAGCTCTGCAGCTGATGGCTCATGTGGATCCAAAGAGGAAAAAAAAAACACTCGAAAGAATTGAGGACAGAAAAAAAACAACAACAAGAGTATAAAGACGGTTGAAGCAAAAGGAGACGTGAAGGTGGAGAGAAACATGAAAAGGTAGAACCAAAACTAAATAATGGCAATGATCTGCTGCATCTTTGCCACATTGGATAATAAAACGACTCCTTTCTACCCATTCATGACTCTCTGGTCTCTGTTTACTGTCTAATTTACAGCCAGTTATGTCGAGTACAGCACAACTCACGGGTTCTGTGCCAGAGTTTGAGGCACTTTTGAGTTGTTTGGATTCGTATCCATCATGCAGCACCCATCAGGGAGGTGTTGGATCCGTCCCAAATTCATTCTGCCGACCGCCAAACATCCAGCCAGAGCTGTAAAAGAGCTTCGGCTACAAGAAGAGCAAAGGAGTGCTGCAACAAACAGTCTGAGATCTGAGACGACGAGACAGAAGACTAAATAAATCCACGGAGGAACTTTGGAAAGTTCTCCAGAAAAGCAACGTTCCTGTGTGAGTTGGTGACACCAAACTCTGAGTCATGTTTTTTTCAGTTTCACGAAACTATATGATACAATATGATATGAAATGATACACTACGATACGATACAAAACAATATGAAACAAACACTACAAATACCACCACAGAGGGAAAAAAAAAATCTCCACTGATGAGTGAAATTGTAGGAATCTGCCTCGGGGAGTCTGGGTGGTTCATTCACTAATGTATGAAACACTGCAGGGGTTCAGAAAACAGCTCGAACATAAGTGTTCTTGTAAGAAGGAAGGAAATATCACACCAGAAATGGAGCATTGTGGTACAGTGGTACATATAATGCACACACACACACACACACACACACACACACACACACACACACACACACACACACACACACACACACACACACACACACACTGAGACCCATCCAGCCACAACCTGCTGGTTATGATGGGATGAGGAGACGGGAAAAATGGATCGATGGAGTTGAGATGAAAAACCATCAATAAAGTTTAATCCCATAAAAAGCTGAGCCTCCTCGACCTAAACACCCGTCACTCACACGCTCGGCCTTCACGCCCGACAGCGTCCTGCTGCACGCCCTCTGAACCGGGCCTTCATCACATTATTGTAAAATACGGCCGCAGCGAAAACCAGCTGCCGCCGTGTAGTCGAGCGCGACCGAAGATCTCGTCTCGGAGCTTCTGGAGATCTCGCCGAGGTCCAAACTGTGACCAAGCAGAGCTAAAAAAATGTATCTCAGCTTGTGTAGATTTTGGGTGTTTCATTTGGTTCAAAAGGGACAAATCGGTGACCGGATCAGCCTTTAACCAGCCAGAGCTGTAAACCGTGTCATGTGCCGTCTCCTTGGCAACGCTGAGCTTGTACAATCAAGACTTCTCAAATTTTCCTGCACCGTCGGTTGGACGTTGATAGTGCTGTTCTCCATGTGTCTTTCACACTTACACTGAAATCAAAACAGATTTTTCACACTTCAAAAATATGTTAATTACAACACTCACATAATAAAATGTTGCTAACACTTCATATGGAGATATTCTCGGTATGGAAGCTGAGCGAGCTCAAAAAACAAAGACAGCTGGTTAGAAAGTTGAAGGGTTGAATCCCACAACTTCACAACATCTGAGTGATTTTTAGGTTCAATATGAAAAACCTAAGGACACTTAAAGTGTTCGTGGTAAAGTTTATGACAATAATGATCGTTTCTTAGTTACAGGGAATGATTTTAAATGAATGGAAGTGGATGCAATTACCTCAAAGGCAAAAGTTGAATTATAAATTACATTTAAAAGCAAAGGACTCTTTTTTTAAATCCCAATTTCTATAATTCTTTTATTTTCTTGGTGTAAATTTATTTCTAATTGTGACAAAATAATCCAAGCTCAAGTTTCACATACTAGCTTTTTATGGATCTTTTAACTGCATCACGGTCTTCCCGAGTTCATCTATAGCACCTTCAGGAATTCTGGTCCGTGTTGACCCAGAGCTGAGTATGAAAGTACCAACAAACAAAAAAAGTATTGAGTCGACCTAGAAATAGGATTATTATGTCAACTATTTTCAGATAGAAATTCAGTCTTTGAATTCACAAGTCTAACGTTGTAGCAATCAAACTTGAAGGTCTCTGAATGGAAACGATCTGTGTGTTAAGGGCGTTAAGGGCGTGTCTAAATCCGCTAGTTTAACGGCAGGTAATCTGAGCTCAAGGTACAGTTCATGGTTCAAAGGGGATGCTCTTAGTGGGTTACTTAATCGTAGGTGGTTTCTGGGTCTAAAATAAAATAAACCCATTAGAGCGTCAACTCCCGTTACTTCTTAGAACCAGGTGGGATTGCAGCTCGGCAGATTGTTGGGAGGTCTGATTTGACAATTAGTTAGCAGAGGGAACGATATGATATGATATGATATGATACGATATGATACGATGTAATACGGTATATGATACAATGTACTACGATATATGATACGATACGATGTACTGCGATATCTGATACGATACAATACGATATGATACGATATGATACAATATATTACGATGTAATACGATATATGATACGATACGATACGATACGATACGATACGCTATGATACAAACTTCTTTCTTGTCCCCGTGGGGAAGTTTTTCTTTAATTAATAGAAATCTGCATTTTGGACATAAACAACATTATTCTAAGAAAAATACATTGATGTGCCGTAAATAACGACGTTTACTTAAAAATAAGATCCGTGTGCACGTTGAGCAGATTGACGTTTCCAGTCTTCATCTGTTTTACATGCAGTCGGACCGGTGAAGCCGAGCTCATGTAGGACTTGCGCTCAGACTAACTCCCACACGGCAGCGTGTCGTGCTTCGACTTAAAAAAAATAAAAACCGAGGCCAGACTTTCATGTTGAGATGTGCAGCGAGTTCCACTGACGCGCAGAATCAGGATGTATGGAGAACACACTTCCTGCTTCATCACGGTAATCTGCTTTGCTACAGATGGCTGCCGTTAAAGCCCGAGCATCTCTGTCCCGGCCGTGGGCATTATTTCACACATGAGCGCTCCATGAGTCTGTTGACGGTGATGCTGCGCTCCTCCGCAGCCGATCGATCAGCTGATCCACCATGAATCTGCTTCCAATTCTAATGACGGATTAAAGGTTTTTGTTGAGTTCAAATACAATTTAAAACGAGTAATATTCAGTCTATAGGAGTTTAAATATCACTATGAAATTAATCATTTTGGTGCTCTGGCTGCTAATCACACGTTTGGTGTTGACTTTTTTATGAATTATAGTTATTTAACCATTTAAAATATGCTTAAAAGTAGATGAACTATTAGTGACAATAGTTTTTTAGCTGCACGTTTCCGATAAAGTGTCATCTGCCGTGCAAACACATCCACAGCATCTCGTTTCCAAACAAGGGAACTTCAACTCTGACGTACTTTAGAGGCATCTTTTCTCTATAAAAAGCACAAAATGACGTATTTTCCAGCAACTTCAGACGCGGATCACAAAACAGAGTGAACGTACGAATGTCGACGAACTTGAAGCGTGAAACAGTACGTGAACACTTTGAAGTACGCAAAACCAAATTTGACATGTGGTTCATTTAGTGTGAAATAAACTCAGAGCTCCTGTCAATCAATTGAATTTCTCATTGATGGTTTCGTCACTTTCCCCCCAAAACAAAACCTCCTCAAAATGTAGTTTTGGGATTTTCTGGACCGGCACCTCGCAGCTTTCTTTTACAACAGACGTGTTTACATCGATTCATGTTGCAAAACCCGACTTCTTTTACATTTCCTGATGCATATGTTTGCAAAGAAGAAAAGAGAGCAGACGAGGTAAAACTGGGACGAAGAGCTCAGCAAGACGTCAACATTCCCTCATGTTCACTCTGGCGGTATGAAAACTGACCCTCCATTGATTTAAAACTATACAATAACTATAAAGAGGAACCTCGTCTTGACTCGCTGCCTGCTGCCGTCGTACCGCGGAGAGCTTTAAGTGCTGGCTGCGGTTCAGTCGGGGACACTGAGTGGCTGCTCGACTCGACCCCGAGTGTGAAGATTTAATCAGCTTAGTGTGGCATCCCTGCAGCCACACAGCAAACGCTAAGCCATACCTACTGACCCGCACCGATCTCCGCTGCTCGCTCCGTTGTACGCTCGCCCACAACGATGCACTCCGCCACCGACTGTATATAAGTTGCACGAGGAAAGACACACACACACACACACACACACACACACACACACACACACACACACACACACACACACCTGCAAACAGACAGCTGACACAGCTGAAAGCCTGCAGAGCTTATAGGTGGGGTGTGGGGTGGGGGGGAACACGGCAGACACGGCGAATCCTATTTAGCCGATGCTTTTAGTAATGTAAAGTGCATGAGAGTGCATGTTAAAAAAAAAAAAAAAAAAAAAAAA
>NW_027185329.1:327500-342500 GCF_022577435.1 Embiotoca jacksoni
AAATGAATAAAAAAATAATAAAAAGGCAGTTTTCCATGCGAGGAAAGTTCCCAGGATGGTGTCGGTTTGTTAGCAGCTGCTGTGAAAACATGAACATGTGGGCAGAGAGAAACACGCAGCGACTGGAAATGTTTGTGTTCAGTGTTTGTGTGAATGTAGTTTTCTGTTTGTTTGATTGTGTTGCTATGGGATCTGCAAATATTTAAAGGAACATTATGCTTCTTTCGTTTCTGTTTAGTTTTACAAACTAAAGTCGCTGCTATTTTCACAGTTTGATATTGTTTTTGAATGGATTTAAAACAAGTGAAACCAGCGTGTTTGTACAACATCGTACTCGTGTTCTTCATCTGGAACCGTTTATTGGCTCCCGACCAACCGGCGACCAGCAGTGATGTCATCAACCAGCAGTGATGTCATCGTTTGTTTGTGAACGTTATGAATCCTCCAGTTCAGATTCTGTCTGTCAACATCTTGCTGGTTCGGAGCGGTTCGGAGCAGGAAGTGACCATATTTGGACGAGCTGGGGGAGGAGCCAGAGGTGGATCTGACCGATCTGATCGGAAACCTGACGATACTACGTCCCGCCCACCGATAGCTGTAACCTGACTGCACCACAGGCCTGTCAATCATACAGACACGCCCCCAAAAACAGGTCTTCTTGAATCTTCTTTTCTAATGAATGAGGGATTATTTTCAGATGGACCTCCAGAAAACTAATAAGAAGGAGTGACTTTAGCTAACAACACCGAGATAACTGATGGACACATTTTATTCACTTTGGATTTGATGAGAGAAGTTGAATGGGAGTCTATGGAGCCGGAGGCTTTTTGGAGCCGACCTCTAGTGGCACTCGCTGGTATTGCAGCTGAAGACACTTCTGGATCAGAACCATTTTACAGACCTGAAGCTACGAACACTTTTATAAACAGTTTATGCTCCCGACTGGAGAGTTAGCTCAGCAGTTAACTTTTAATCTTGATAAACCGAGAATAAAAGACAAATTAATTTCAATTTTCTTTGCAGGTTTTCTGGAAAGTTGGTTATTTTTTATGACATTTGGATGGAAATCTGGCTACTAGCTCACAAAATAAGCACCAGTTAACAAGTCAGGTAGCAGAAAAGGGGCTCTGTTCTCTCAATGTTCTCTCAATGTTCTCTCAATGTTCTCTCAATGTTCTCTCAAATGTCAGCACTTTTTCCACAGGTCAGTTTCTGTATTCAAAACCTCTGTGCAGATTTACTTCACCTCAGAAACTAAACCACAGATTACAGGAAATCCAGTGAAAAGTACTGATTTCAGTCCACAACTTGTGCTGCCAGATCTCAGCAAAGATATTTACCGAAATTGTGACAAAAACTCTTCGTGCTTACACCAGAAACACAGAAGTTTTGTTTCCGTGTGAATCTTTTCTGGTCAGAAACTTTTGCAGCCGTTCAATCAACAAATAAAAAACGTCCGAGAGTTGCTTCAGAAACGGCGTCTGTGCTGTTTGCAGTAACACGCTTGTTAATTTCAGATCTTGTGTATTCCTGTGTGTGAGTGTGTGTGTGTGTGTGTGTGTGTGTGTGTGTGTGTGTGTGTGTGTGTGTGTGTGTGTGTGTGTGTGTGTGTGTGTGTGTTGTTGTCCGTGTTTGTGCATCGTGTTCGTGTGCGTGCAAAGAACCAGAGGAATCTTTTTTTGACTCCACATTCCTCTTTGACAACATCATTAGCAGCGCGGCTGACCTGGCAGGGAGGACGACCCTGAACAGACACACACACACACACACACACACTGGGCGATGTTTCCGCTGTATGCACAAAACAGAAAACGTGCAGCTCTCTCTCTGTAACAGATCTGACGTACAAACAAAAACATTTCTGTCAAAAAACAAGAACTGCAACCGAAAAATGGTCAAAGCTGCATTTTTCAATATCTTTTATTTTTCTCTACAAAATGAAACTTTTTTATTCTTTATTTCTTCATTCTATCAGAACGGAGGCTTGAATTTCTTTGGCTATAAAACATCAAGGTCCATTAAAAGAACTGTGCTTTTATTATATTTTCTCTTTACAGACAGGTTTATCTTTCTGTCATTACTTTGCTTTTTTTCTTCAACAGTCTGATTTATTAAAGAACTCAGACTCTGTAATTTGCCGTTCGTCTGCCTTCCTCCATTTTCTTACTTTATTCTTCTCCTAAAAAAACCTCTTCGTCTGTCTGAGCACTTCAACTCGGAAATGGGAAATAATAGTTGTATTTTTCCGCCTCTTCTCTCCATCCATCGTGTGTTCTCTTCAGACTAACAATCATCACACTCAACAAAGTCCAACAGTGGGAACAGTGAAGAGGCTCCACATTTTCTTTTTTTTTCTTTGACTAGATTAGAGCTCCACCAGCTGTGTGATCCATCCTGCGTTACCATGGCAGCTGTGTATCTGCACATATTAATGAACATCAGAGGAGTTTAATAGATATCAGGTGCAGTATTTATACTGCGATATTCTTTCAGTCCAAAAAAAACACAGAAATGATGCACTTTCAGCATTATTAGTTCATTTTTTTATGTGAAGACTTGAAATTCAGCAGATGATGGGTTTCTGATTTCATACTTATGGCCATGTAGAGTGCCATCAAAGCAGACCAAAACCTGAGATGAAAAAAAATGGAATTTAAAAGCGAAAGATAGGAAAACAGCAGCTGGCCTGTGTGAGTGAGAAGGAAGTAAAACGACTAAAATATTACCCATAATTTGATGAGTTTTTTTTAATGCTTTAACTGCTTAGAAGTTTTATTATTTATTGGTTCCCACTCAATAAACCAAAATATATTCTTAATTCAATTTTTTCTTTATTAGAACCGAGCAATAATAATATTAGTAAAAAGATGAGCTCTGCGTGTCTTCATTTGATTGTTTTAAGGTTTGACATTTCTAAATGACATTTACAAAGAATTAGAAGGCACCTAATTGACATTGATGAAAAAGAGGGGAAGTAGAGCACTAATAGGAAAAGTCCTAGTTTATAACACGCACACACACACACACACACACACACACACACACACACACACACACACACACACACACACACAGCAGAGCGCGGGGGGGTCACGATAATTAACCCTCATAATCAGCGGCCGCTCCTCGTGTTATCACGGAGTAATTGCAGACTTCTAATCCTCATTTAGGGTAATTAATCATATGTGAACACAGAACTGCTGCCAATTATGACAGATAATGAGAAGCTCATTTAGCATTCATAAAACATGGCCAATCATTCATCCTCAACTCTTCATCCTCCTCCTCCTTTACATTATATAAACACCATCTTCATCACTATCTTCATCATTATCATCCTCGCCATTGCCAACACTGTTACAGGCTTCATTATCATGCTAGTCTTCATCTTCGCCCGAATTGTTGTTGATGTCATTATGATCTTCATCCTCATCGTTGTAATTATGGTCACCATCGTCATCATCGTGTAAAATCAATGTCATCACCGTGACTATCATCACCACCATCGTCTTCATCGCTATTATCACTCTAAATGCTACCATGATGAACACCATCATCATCATCTTAATCTTCATCCTCATCCTAATCGTTGTTGCCATCTTCAGCATCACCATTTTCACTGCCATCTTCTTCATTAACAACATCATCATCATCATTTTAACATCCTCAGTATTCTTCAGTCTTTTTAATGAAGCTCCAAATGTTTGAGCATCTTTTTTTATATCTGAAGGTTCCTGTGGAGGTTTTATTTGTTTTATTAAATCTTTTTATGATTGACATGTGCGTCGTGGTGCATGTGAGCAAGACGTTGCTCCGCTGGAGGTGTCAGACTGTTGCACTGATCTATACATGGTGATGATGACACACCAGCATGAGCTGCAAACAGTGAAGAAGAAGAGGAAGACGAAGAAGACGAAGAAGAAGAAAAAGAACAAGAAGAAGAAGAACAAGAAGAAGAAGAAGAAAAAGAAGAAGAAGAAGAAGAAGAAGAAGAAGAAGAAGAAGAAGAAGAAGAAGAAGAAGAAGAAGAAGAAACACGGACGTTTCAAACTTTTCAGAAAAATCTGATTTCTAAATGTTTCATGAGTTTGTAAGACGTTATTCTTCTGTTGTGAACTCATACGTGTTTCTTTTCTCCTCCAGTGTTACCGAGGTGTAAAAGTTTTCATGTACGGGTTCCTTGTTTTGTTTAATTTTTGTTTTCCGTGTGCACGAAGACGCACGCGTACGATCTTCCCGTAGATCGACATTCAAAGGCGTTTCTAAAGCGGAGAATCTGTGCAGCAACATAAACACATCAACATTGCAGAATTCACAACGTTCAACACAAAACTTGCAGCTTTGTTTTTTGTTTCTTTCTTTTTCTCTGAAAGAGAACCTCCACAAACCCTCATCAGCGAGGTGAGGCGGCGGCTCCGAGTCAAAGACGGTGTTTGTGTGTGTGAATATAATATCTGATGGATTATCTCTGGCCGCAGTCGCCGTGCTGCTTCATCACTTATTGAGCAGCTTCGCTGCGGATCTCGGAGATGAAAGCCGACCGCCTCGTGAGACTCGTCGGCGGCCGGCCCCGTCGCTCCCTCAAGCCTCGATCGATGTGAAAAGTTCTTCAACTTTTGACCCGAGTACGACTCAATAGGAGGTATCGATGCTGGAGGAGTCCGGCGAGCGCACGGCCAGAACAACACAACAAACCTTTTTATTTATTTTTTTTCGCCCCGGGGAGGTGAGGTGAAAACCGGGCTTCACTTCCACACTCTTCTTCCTCCTCCTCCTCCTCCTCCTCCTCCTCCTCCTTCTCATCCTCCTCCTCTGCTGCCCCTGAATAATGGATAACTACAGAAATAGTGTCGGTGCCAGCTTCTCTTTACATAAAGCATTGATGCCGTCTGCAGACTGAAACTAGAACACTGACCCCGGCGGTCGGTTCTCCTCCGTGACCCCGACGGTTCTCCTCCGTGACCCCGGCGGTTCTCCTCCGTGACCCCGACGGTTCTCCTCCGTGACCCCGGCGGTTCTCCTCCGTGACCCCGGATGGACGCAGCTCCTCCTGAAACGGAGCTTCCTTTTCAACACCGACCTCGTCACCTTCACTTTGATTGACGTCCTAAAAGATGCTTCTGGGTGAAAAAACTTTATACTGACGTCCAAAATCTTCTTGTTTAAAACGGCCACGTGGTTTTTTGACCCTCTGGAAATCGTCCCCGCTGGGACTCGAAACAAATAAGAATGACGTCCTCGGAGATTTGAACAAACAGGTTTACAGCAGCTCCTTTTAACTTACTTTTGAAATTTTTATTTACTTTTATTTATTTATTTCCTCCGGACTTTCATACCTTTAAGCATCTATTTAGCTACTTTTACATACTTTTAATTCCTATCCTATCTCATGTTTTATCCTACCTTTTGATTAACTGCAACTTTGATCTTTTTAACACATTGTCCTAATTTTTATATCGGTTTATATTTTACCACTCTTATTGTCCTTTCAGATTTTAGTCTATCTTCTACATTTCTTTTATCTCTCGTTTTGTGTGCGTTGGTCTCAAAGTGTTTTTTAAATCGTCTCATTTTCCTTTGAATTTGTTTTTAAACGTGGACTTTTTTTTACATGTTCTCAAATTCATTGTATTTTTCTGGTACACAACAGTCTGTCTTATTATTCAATCATCTGTAAAGCACTTTAAACTGCAGCAAGATGTACGACTAGTGCTGTATGAATAGAGTTTGATTGTTTGATTGATTGATTGACGTTGCATGTCACAAATTTAAAAAATCTTCTTCTGAAAACATCAACCAGTCGCTCAAACACTTCCACTGACACTCCAGGAGGCCGAAGACACACCACAGCAACCTCAAGGTTACAAATGACGACCATTATCTCTCACACACACACACACACACACACACACACACACACACAGGATCCACTGCGCTCGATCCACCGCGGAAACCTCTCGCTTTTTGGACTAAAAAATAGTTTTGCTCAATCTGTGTGTATTCATGAGTGTGTCTGTGTGTGTGTGTGTGTGTGTGTGTGTGTGTGTGTGTGTGTGTGTGTGTGTGTGTGTGAAGAATTTCTATCACCAGAAAAATACTACCGTTGGATAGGTGTTTCCAAATGATGGACTTTTATTTATATTTTCATGACAAGCAAACTGGATTTTTGTAATTGTTGTTATTTCACCACAAACAACCCAAAGCTTACAGATGGTCGCTAATATTACCTTCTGCAGATGATCTAATAATAACACGTTTTTCAAATTAATATCATCTGTTATGTTGCTTATTTTAATTTTGTATGTATCTTATATTAATATGTGTGAAAAGATTGTATTTATAAAAAAAAAAAAAAGAAGCAAACTCTGCAGACTACACTGGTGCTGAATAACCGGCCACTAAAAACTAACCAGGAACACTTTCTTCCATTTTTTTTTAGCTCTTTATAATCATGAATTATTCACAAAACCTCTGAGCACAGCTTAAAGTTATAAACTTGCACAGATCTCTTTATTTAAAGCTCTGATTTTATTTGATCAGCTCCATTTGTATCTCTCTACCGATTTGATTATTCCTGCAGAGGTCGAGTAGCTTTAGTTACCCGACTGCAATCAAATGTAATGAAGTGTTGTTACGGACGGTCACGGCTCATTTCAGAGAAGAAGAAACATTTTAAAATAAGATGATGAGGAGTGCAGAGGGAAAAAATAGGTACAATGGATGGAGGGAGAAGAGAAGGAGGAGGAGGAGGATGAGGAGGAGGAGGAAGAGGAGGAGGAGGAGGAGGAGGAGGAGGAGGAGACATCTGTGGTGAGCTGCAGGGTCTGAGTGGACGCCAGCGATGAGGTCAGATCAGCCTGCTGGACACAAACACTGACCGAGCCGGTAACAGGTAACACTCGCTCTGTCAGGTGCAGAAACATCGAGGTTTTAAAATGGAATCCATTTTTATCTTTCTGAGAGAAAAACATCTGAAAGAGCCGCAGATAAGAAATGAAAACAATAGAAGATCTATTTTAAACGTAGGTTGCATCATTTCACACCTGTATCGTAAAATAACACTCCGTCACACACCGCCTGATATTACTTCTCACACACACACACACACACACACACACACACACACACACACACACACACACACACACACACACACACTCACACACACACACACACACACACACACACACACACACACACACACACACACACTCTCTCTCTCACTGGTATTACGACCTGTGTTAATGATGCGTTATATGCATCTTGCCGCATCTGATCAAGCGTTTCCTCCATCTCAGCTGTCCGTCAACCTCATGAGCTTCACCTGGAACACTTCACGTTTACCTCCTGCACCTCCGGCACTTTCTGTCCCAAACAGATTACTAAAAAAACACACATTAAACCATTTTAAAATGACTGACTTGCCAAAACGAGTGAGTCTGCAGAGCTTTAGTTGAACATCTTTCTCCAGGAGATTTAAACAAATCAAACTTGTCAGATCAGTGATTATTAACTCCAAACATCGCCCAAACCAAATAGGTTAACTGTTTACTTTTAGTTTTTTTTTTTGTTTATGTGTAATATTTATTATGCCTGCTATGTTTTATATATATAAGATATTGTTTATATTGTTCGCCGTCATGATTTGTAATTTTTAACTATAACTGTAACTGTAACTATAGGACAGATGAAATGGCAGAAATTATATTTAAGCTTCCTTTATATACACTATTTCTCTTTTAAAATGTCTCAGGCCTCACAGATAATAAAGAACAGATGCTTTTTTGTTCTCTCTACTAAAAGACTGCATGTCATTTTCTTGCTGTAAAGCACTTTATAGACTCAATAAACTGGATATAAAAGTGTTCGTAGCTTCCAGGTCTGAAAAATGGTTCTGATCCAGAAGTGTCTTCAGCTGCAATACCAGCGAGTGCCACTAGAGGTCGGCTCCAAAAAGCCTCCGGCTCCATAGACTCCCATTCAACTTCTCTCATCAAATCCAAAGTGAATAAAATGTGTCCATCAGTTATCTCGGTGTTGTTAGCTAAAGTCACTCCTTCTTATTCGTTTTCTGGAGGTCCATCTGAAAATAATCCCGTCATGACAGGCCTGTGATGCAGTCAGCTCGTCCAAATATGGTCACTTCCTGCTCCAAACCGCTCCGAACTAGCAAAGATGGTGACAGACAGAATCTGAACTGGAGGATTCATAACGTTCACAAATCAACGATGACATCACTGCTGGTTGATGACATCACTGCTGGTTGATGACATCATTGATGGTTGCTGCTTGAACCAAACTGAAGCTGAACTTTGAGACCTGAGACTTGAATTTAAAATCTTGCAGCTTTTAATTTTCTTTAAATTCCTACAAAGTAAACATTTTCCTTTCTTCCACTTGAAGTCATATTTGACTTTTCCGGTATTTAATCGAGACCACCATCTTTCTCGAACCTTAACAAAGTGATGTGAGCTGCCTAAAAATGTAAAAATGTATTACAATAAAATATTATAATGCGATCCAGGTGCCACTTTAAAATGTTTTTATTTTTAGTTGCAAATACATGGATGTAACTAGACCGGGTTGAAAAATGATCATCTTAAATCATCGCACAGTCCTGTTATTTTTTTTTTTCATTTTGTAAATTGTCTTCTCATTTTTTTTAGCCGTGTTGTGAATTATTATATACTTTGCATGAAGCTTTTGTGTTGCAGGAGGATTGGTGTCGACACTGAACCTCCCCAAGGTCACTTTTATCAGGAGGTGGAGGAGAGCTGACGTGGCGATGATGACCAGTGTGATTAAAACCTTCTCCGGGCACATCATATCATCAACAAAACGCTGCAAACCCTGAAGTGGAGTGAACACTTTCAAAAAAACACTTCAAAAATCAACCGCTGACTGCCTGCAAATGATTTTTCTAAAACCCTGAAATATAATAAAAACACCTCTTTGTGTGAGACAAAGAAAACGAGATGGATTTTTTTATGATTCTGTTGCGAATGCAGAACTTATTGCACTTGATCCCTCAAAGGTGCCACAAACACATCAGGACATATGGCCTCGCTCGTGTGTGCGTACGTACGCGGCCACATGTTCGTGTGCCGTGAGATCCAGCAGATTACCGTCACCTGTGGTCCCCGCTGCCTCGAAGCTCAGCCCGTCAGCCTCCACTTACAGCTCCCCGGCCGCCCGTAAAACCTCCCGGCACGAGAGGATAGGTGAGATTGTTTCTTTATAGGAACCTGAGGAGGGAAATGATGCTCTCACCTTCTTTATCTCCCTCGCTTTCTATCCATCGGAGTCCTTATGAGATCAGGCAGATTTCACATCTGTCATATAAAGCGTCCTTGACCTTCAAGCAGTGTGAGGGGTTTGATAGAGCATCATAATGGGGGCTCTATAACTTTCCGTGTGGTTGAGCACTGCAGGCTAGCAGGCAGCTCGCCACAGATTAGCTGTTAAAGTGTGTTGCCGTAACTCGCCAAGCCCATAAAACACATAAAAACACAGCAGGTCAAGGTCCCGGAGGTTGTCAGGAAAAAAATATAGAACAATTGTCTACTGTTCAATCTACAGATGCTGAAAAATTCCAATGTTGCTATTACTCTTTATTATCGTCAACAAATCCCATAAAAAGCCAAAAAGTAACAGAGGTTCAAAAGAAAAAAAGACAAAGCCAGGCAGTAGAGAGATACAGCAGGAAGTCATCAGCAGAGTGGCGGTGAGAGAAACCATGTGAGTGAATAACTGGTTCATATTGTGTATGTATGCTTAAAAAGGAGGCCAAGCACAGATCCCTGAGGTACTCCTTTGGGAATAAGGGACTGTTTGGAAGTTTCAACTTCGATATAGGCCTAAAAAAAAATAAAAAAAAAATGAAATAGTGCTGCACGTGAGATGACCACTTTTGAGAATTTAGTGGGTCACGATCTGAAAGACGAGATTAAGAAGGAGAAAAGGCTTCATCAGGATTTTATCTGCTTTTTAAAAAAAAGTTAAAAAAAATAAATTATGGATTAGAAAATATGAACATTGAACAGAGGATTAGCTCAAAGAACCATGTTGGATTACGTAAAATCCGTTGTAAACGAGGATGTACGGTCAATCCAAGATTTCCAACAGCTTTCTGTTGTCTTCCATTTTGTCGTGAGAGCTTTCTTACTTCAGCAAAGTATTAAACATATATCTTTTTTTCAGGACAGGATTTTAGCTGCTTTCAGCTCGTTTTTGTGGCCTATCCGCCGCATCGTTCATTCACCAGCGTCATCTCCAGCAGCAACAAGATGCTGTTTTCTTCAAACGAGCTCCGATAGTTCGCTACCGGCCTCGACACCAAACAGCCGACGCAAACACCTCTCTGAGATAATGTTGATTTCTAACACGCTGGCCAACAACTTTATAGGCTGTGTCTTCACAGCTGTTGGGGATTTCTTTCTCTCCTTAAATGATCAACAAAAATGACTTAATTCAGCTTTTAGATGATGTCTGTTGATTAAAGAAAAGACAGTTAATGCCAGAGCACAGAGGATGCTGAGATGGGAAGAGAGACCAACATGACAGGAGGGAGAAAAGAAGGCTCTGTTTATTCTTAAAGTTAGCATAAACAATTCGTCACCTTGGTTAGCGAGCAGAGACCTAATTCACATCATGTGGAGTCGTGAAATCCCAGAGGCTGAAACCACAAAGCCTTCCAAGGCTGAGAGCGGCTCCAAACTGACCAATTTAGGAGAGAAATTCAACAAAATACAAGTCAGGACGAAGTGCTTCGTGTATACTGATCGGCCCACTCGGTGGCCAGCTGTTCCCAGAGCTGCCCAGAGGTAAAGAAAACCAACTCATTACTAATTCACACCAGGCTGAGTCAGGAGGCAGAAACAGTGGGTTTGATTTAAAAACAGAATTATTACTGCTGAAAAACAACAGATCCCCGGTGAAGAAGAGAAACAGGTTTAGGGGAGAAACAGACACGGATATCAACTCAAAACAAACCTTTAACCCCGTGGCCAGAAACCGGACCGATATGAGATGCCGAGCTGGATATTTAAAGATATCCTTGAGACAGTCAAAGTCATACTTCACCCCAAAATCCACTTTGAGACATTATTTCATTATTATCGTGCATGTTGGAGCAGCAGGGAAAACGTAAACAGCCGACTTTCATGTTTAGTGTTTGAACGGCTTTTACAGCTTTTAATGGTCCTGCTGGATGAAATCGCAATAATTCAATAATAAAGAGTATACGTGGAGCCAAATGGGTCGAGAGGAAGAAGTCAGCGGGACAGATACGAGTCGTTTTAATATTGTCTTTTGCAAACAGCTCTCAGAGAATTTGTTTTTCCTCCATTTGGATTCATATTATTTATATGTGCGTGTGCACTTGAGCATCTTCCAAAAAAAGATCAATAGGAGCATGTTTTTTAGATTTATTGGAAAGTTGTTTTTCAGCACAGAAATGTTAAAGACAACCTTCACCCTAAAAAAAAAAAAAAAAAGATAACTTGTCTTCTGCACGGTCAAGACGTTGTTAAGTTTACATAACAAACTATTTGGCATATAAGACTCGAGCATGGTATTAGCATACCTTCAAAACCAAGAGTAATTTTTTTTCAAATTAGTGGTTTGTAAGAAAAATAAATGGGTTGTATTTTTTCCCTGTAGCACAGGTGAACATTCACGTTCTGCTGTAGCGGGCCGGCGTGTCTATTTCACGTTCTGCTGTAGCAGGCGAGCGTGTCTATTTCACGTTCTGCTGTAGCAGGCGAGCGTGTCTATTTCACGTTCTGCTGTAGCAGGCGAGCGTGTCTATTTCACGTTTTGATGTAGCAGGCGAGCGTGTCTATTTCACGTTTTGATGTAGCAGGCGAGCGTGTCTATTTCACGTTCTGCTGTAGCAGGCGAGCGTGTCTATTTCGCGTTTTGATGTAGCAGGCAAGCGTGTCTATTTCACGTTTTGATGTAGCAGGCGAGCTATTTCACGTTTTGATGTAGCAGGCGAGCGTGTCTATTTCACGTTTTGATGTAGCAGGCGAGCGTGTCTATTTCACGTTTTGATGTAGCAGGCGAGCGTGTCTATTTCACGTTTTGATGTAGCAGGCGAGCGTGTCTATTTCACGTTTTGATGTAGCTGGCCAACGTGTCTATTTCACACTCTGTCGTGCTACCAGGGTTGTCAACCCTGACAGGAGGGTGCAAAGCTTAAATCTGTCATTCTGCTCCTATTTGACAAAGAGCATTGTTTTGCGGTGTAACTCGGTCACCTCGGTGTCCTGTCAGGGTTCCAATCCTTTCATACCGAGGAGCTGCGATAACGGCGCTGCTGCTCCGACTGCCTCGAGCTCCTTCAGGTGATGTCAGAGCGAGAGAGAGCTGAACAAAGAGACGGCGCTCCAAAGAGACACAGAAGAAGCAGCACATTGGTATTCACGGCTGGCTTCGGCTCAGCCATCCATCCCCGCCTCATATTCTTTACATCACATTTGCCCTTCAGCGCAGCAAATGTCTCACGCAGCTGGTGGAAGCTACACGTCTGCTCGCGGGGGAGCCGGACGCGCACGCTCCTACAAACGCACGCTGTCCTGCCGAGTTGAAAAAAAACAACAACAACAACAACAACAAGCCTTTTTAATTGCTACACGAGAAAATCAAATGTTTCATTTTCATTTTATCACATAGTTATGTGCATCATTATAACTTTGGGTCGGCAGTTCAGTGCATTATTAAAGCCGTAGTGAAGAAAAATATCGAATTTAGTCATAAACTGCGAGTGAAATAATTACTGCTCATTCCTTGGAAGTTTCTGCAGGATTTACATTTTATTCTCCGGCTGGAACAGATTGCCTTTTCGACTTCTGAACTCCAGAAATACTAGAAAAGTCTGTCGGGTCCTCTGTGGAGAGATATACGAGCCGTACTCTTGTTTTTTTTTTTTTAATGAGGCTGAATATTAAGACAAAGCAAGAAATTTAGATATTGAACAGAAGATTGGACTTGAATTTTGATTCCCCTTTTACAGTGAAGAGTGAAGTTGGTGAGGTCATAAACATCTTAATGGAGATGTTGGAGAACTGTGGTTGTTTTTACTTCAAATACTGATTTGTTCATTTGCAGATCAAAGCACAACGGTTCCTTTTACAGATATTTCCCTCTAAATGCTACTGAAATGTCATTTAAACAAACACTCTATGGAACCAAATTGTCTCAAATTGTTTGCATTTTTTTTTAAATGTTTGTTTTAACCTTCATGCGTAAGTGTTTTTTCCCCTGCAGATGACTAAAACCACACTTATTAGCACATACTAAAATCAGCTTGTTGAGTCATTCTGAAGTTACATAATGTTATTTTGGAAATTAGGTCCGGAAAATTTGGTTAAAAACAAAATCACTGTATTGAAGAGGATATTTTCTGATATGCAAGTGTGTGTCACAACATTAAAACACATGCATTTAAAGGTAATTAATAATTCTATATTTTTTTTTAAATAAATCAATGAAGTACAACGCTCCACTGATGTCCAAATTGTCCTGATATGAAGAATACAAAATGTTGTAAATAATTTGGAAAACATTTTATTTGCAATTTAAACAAAAGAATTTGGAAAAATGATATCACAGTAAGATCATAACAAAAAGTCTATGAATGATAATTTTGAGAAAGCTGAAACTACTTTGGAAAAACAAGTGAAGAGTGCTTTGAACTCTTCACCACACTGTCCTGATGATGGCATGTTGTAAATAATATGATAAGCTCCAAGATTATGAGCACCTCATGTGTCTACAAATATGTTTCGAGTAAAAAGAAGAATGATTGAAAGACTCACAGATGCGCAAAAACGATCCGACTTTTTCAGAGCACGGTTATAAAAAAGTGTTTTAAAAGGGAAAAGGGTGGAAGGAGTGAGGGGCGGTACGTGGCAGGAAGTGCAGCTTCCACGACCATATGATCCTTAAAATTACATATGAGGAGATAAACACAGGCGCCGGGGGATGCTTGATGTTAATTCAAGCTTTACATGAGCACATTACAGCTGAATTTGGACATTAACCAGAGGAGAGCTTCTTCCAGAATACATCATAAAACAAGTGGAGCAGAGAGCGGCGTGCTGCATGATGGGTATTATAAGATAATCTTCTAATAGAGCCGGTAGCTGAGGGGAACAGTGTGCAGGGCGGGGGGAGGAGGACACCTCTGAGTTTTAACATTTTATAAGTGGCTCGTCTTTCCTCTGGGGGAAAGTCTGAAACACGCACAGCTGAATGAAATAACCGACTCGTTAATACAAATTTTAGATGTTTCAGGCTGAAGAAAAATGACAATTGTTAGCATCAACGTGTGTCGGTGTTCTACTTTTTACAATCTATATTCTATGGATTGATGACAGCTCGACCGGGGACACAAGCGGCACCCAGCAGTGACGTCACCCGTTGGTTTGTTCGGATATCGAGTTCAGGATTTTGTCCGTCGCCATCTTTGCTAGTTCGGAGCGGTTTGGAGCAGGAAGTGACCATATTTGGACGAGCTGGGGGAGGAGCCAGCGGTGGATCTGACCGATCTGATTGGAAACCTGACGATACTACGTCCCGCCCACCGATAGCTGTAACCTGACTGCACCACAGGCCTGTCAATCAAACAGACACGCCCCCAAAAACAGGTCTTCTTGAATCTTCTTTTCTAATGAATGAGGGATTATTTTCAGATGGACCTCCAGAAAACTAAGAAGAAGGAGTGACTTTAGCTAACAACACCGAGATAACTGATGGACACATTTTATTCACTTTGGATTTGATGAGAGAAGTTGAATGGGAGTCTATGGAGCCTGAGGCTTTTTGGAGCTGACCTCTAGTGGCACTCGCTGGTATTGCAGCTGAAGACACTTCTGGATCAGAACCATTTTTCAGAGCTGGAAGCTACGAACTCTTTTATATCCAGTCTGTGCCAGGATATTGTTTTAAATGATATTTATTGATCACTGCTCAGGCACCTTCATGCTGTTAATAGTT
>NW_027185329.1:347500-372500 GCF_022577435.1 Embiotoca jacksoni
ACACCCTGCAGAGAAACTCTGAAATTTTAACTTCACTTAGAAAGTTGATTTTAACGTCCTTCTGTGATTTTCCCACCAGCCTACTTTTTAACATACATTTTAAGGATTTTCAGGATCAGAATAAAAAAATAAATCACAAAGTCCCAGAGGCAGCGCAGCCTCAACCCCCGATGGCTCCGCTCTGTTCCTCCACCCTGCAGGACAAGAGGTTTATCCCATGAATTATTGATCGTCCTCCAGGCATCCTCCAGTCCCTTGGTGTGTCATCCACAAAGAAATGAAAATCGAACAAATGACACCGGATCCCCACCGATGGTTGAGTCTAATTTGTGGCTCTTTTGAGACGAGTGTGTTGCTCGTGTTTGCATGCTAAGACTGCTTTGCAGCGAGTGACAGTCTTAACGCTTGAAAGATAAAGCTGACGCTAAAACTGAGGATCAGTTCCAAAACAATCCGACTTCATAAAAAATGTTAAATGTTCTAAAACAAAAAGTCAGTATAGTACAGTTTGAAAATAGGCAGATAATTAGCAAGAGGTCACGGTGATGATCAAGTTCAGGAGGGAGATTGAACCACAGTTTTGATATCTTGGAGACAGCAGGTAGATTTATTTGACCTACACAAAATTTTAGGAGGCGGTAAAGCAGAGTGTCATCAGCATAACGGCAAAAGGAAACATTATCTGACCATTTTTCTGACCAAGAAATAGCTCAAATGAAGAAAAAATAAGTGGACCAAAGGTGGTTCCTTGTGGGATGCCACATTTGAAACTAAGGCAGAAGAAAAAACGCTTCAAAAACTATTTTTGTTCATGAAATAAAAAGAATGAAAACTATGATGTGTGGTCATCAAAAACAGGATATTTAAGGAGTAGTTGGAATATTAATAGAGGTCATTTGTGACCCGTGTCTCGTTTTGCGTGTCACAACATACAGAGCCAAAAATAAAGTCAACAAAAAGTCTGAGCCTTATTGATTTAGTAATCGTATAAGCTGATTTTGCCCCGGCTGTGTCCTTCCATCGGTCATATTTCAGCCATAAATCTCAGTGAGTTCAGTGACCTTTCAGCATCACATCCTGATGAACACTACTGCTCAACAAAACCCCCTCAGCAGCCACTATAATCACTGCTACGACCAATATGTCGACCCTGGCCTCAACACCAGACCGGTACGACCTTAAACACACACACACACACACACACACACACACACACACACACACACACACACACACACACACACACACACACACACACACACACACACACTGACCTCCTGACATTTCTACCCACACATGCGCTGACCCACAGACGATGACCTCAGCAGACCGACTCAGTCCAGCAGACGAGCTTGCAATCAGCGTCACACCTGCTGTCTGACCTTTTGCTTCGTCGTTGTGAGTCTGAATGATCTTTACACCACACACACACACACACACACAAACACACAAACACACAAACACACACACTGCCGACTCTCACGCAGGTTCAAGTCTTTTACAAAAACCTTTGAAATGTAACGGTCTAATTTGACGCACAGTTGGACATGAAGTATTTCTCAAAACAGCTTCAGACTAAACAGCCTCAACTAAACTCTTTTCAACACTTTTTGCTGTAACATGCTAAAAGATTTCTTGGATATCATTGTTTACTTGACATAAACATGGAGTACATCTTGTGGTTTCCCAATGAAATGATGTATAGTGTTTGTTAAGTGACTAATGAGACTTTCAAAATGAGATATAAAAGATAAATATGTATGTGGTTGGTGTTGGAAGTCAACCAGTGTCAGAAGAAGTCATCAAACAGCAGGAACTTTGTTTGTAACTCATTAGAATTCGTCCATAAAGACTAAACCAAATGAAACACGCTCACATTTGTACCCGGCTATAACATCTGAACACAACAGGAATGCAAGAAGAAGAAGAAGAAAAAAAAGAAACATCACAAAACCACCATTTTGTTAGCAAAGCTCTGCTCATATAAATGGAACAAACGGAAAAACAAAGTCAAAGTTGTTATTTCAGGCTTCGCGCCCAATTTATCGCAACAGCTTCGGACCAAAAAGAAAAAAAAGTTTGTGGTTTCCACATATTTCAGAAACCAAACGTGTGTTTTTGTGGTGGGGAGGAAAAGAGGAGGGGGGGGCATCGTGTTTACACTGCGAGAAAAATGTGCCGTGACAATTGAGAATAATCTGTGTTTATATCCCACAATAACGATGTCACGAGTTTGGAAATATGAAGTGAAAATCAGAGTGCTTGTTTGCGATCCTACCTGGTGCAGCCTGCATCTCCATCAGACCTCCAGCTGTGATCAGAGCCTCCAGGATCCTGATGTGATGCTCCGGGTTCACGTCCGCACTGCGGACCACAACACAAACATGAATGGCTGCCAAATTGTAAAGGACAGATATTGACTCCATTAAAACATTCACTTTTGTGTCAGCAGAACGTCAGAGAGAAGAAAACTCCTGAATTTCACCAGATCTCATATTTATTATTTCAGTTAGTATTCAGTATTATGTAGAAAAAGCTCCAAGCAACAGAAGACGGTACTAAACGCTTCCAGACGTTTATCCTCCGGAACAATCCGGGATTAATCAAAATTTCCTGCTCACATGAAAAAATTTGCTGCAAATCGGCGAACTGCTCGACCAGGCTGCACAAACGTTTCTGACTCAGATCCACGACATCGCGAGGGAGGAAAGATTCGGTAAATGCTCGAAAAACAGGCGAGTTTGTGCCGGCTGGAGAAACAAAAGTAATACAATCAAGTCTTGTTAATGGCGTTTGTTCAGTGTTCAGACATCCGGCTCTTTAACTGCAGGATGTTGATGTTGCAGCTGAGCCGAATATCATGCTTTGGTTTTACCGCGGAAAAATATCGGCTCTTTGAATCGTTGCAAAAACACCTGGTTCTGCTCTGATGTTGAGTTTTGTTATGGAAATGAACAGCGGTAATACTCCGAGTTTGGTTTACTTATTCGACCGGCTGATTCACAAATGTTGAATGAAGCGTGGGGATTTCCCCTTTTTCCAAAACCGAACACAGAGAAGGGAGTTTTCCAGGAGACGTGACTGAGCTGTGGAAAAATTAATGCTTTTACGCAACAAACGAACGTCTGGAGTGATAATTCAAAGATGGAGTGGAAAAGTACCTGATTATTACCCATTTTCATGTTTTGATTTGAGCACAAACCCGTTTCTGAAAAGGCCCACTACGTGAAGCAATATGGGGAAAATACATTTGTTGAGCGTCAAGTTATGGAAATGAAAGTCGTGTTGATGCGACTGACAGTGAAAACATCTCCAGTATCAGGTGGATACGACTTTTCCTTTTCTGGTTGAATCAGCAACATAAAAGACGAAGAACAGCTCAAATATTTATATTTCAGATATTAAACTAAAAACTCTAATTTATCATCATGTTCGCTTTGTGTTACCATGACGATGACCATTTATGACTGAAAAACAAAACAGCGCAGGCGTCAGTCATTGTTCCTCCGTCCCTCAGAGATTCATATAGTAATTAACAACCTCACAACATAAATTTGACTCAAGTGAATAAAATAAATGAGAAAGGCATGAAATAATCGCTCTGAAGTCACATCCAACCAGGTTTGTGAAGAACGGCACAAGGTGAAGTGGTCCTTTCTCCATCTTGTTCCTCCAAAATGAATCCTTCAAAAACATCTCTTCTACTAATGCTACTTATCAAAGTAAAAAAATGTTTTTATTTTATTCCCCTCAATGTTACAAAGTCTTCTTTCAGCCTGTTTAAACAATCAATTCGATATTAATCGAACCCGAATCTTTCTACAGCTAAAATAATTTGCAACGTGTTCTGCAAAAAAAAGAAATTCAAGACATTCAAGACTGGTGAAGTGCAGTGTGTGATAATGGTTTAAATCCTTAAATCTGACCTTTAATTACAAGTGTTAAGGTTAAACATTTTTGTAGCAGCTGAATGTTTTAAGAAAAGCTATTTTTTTTTGGCTTGAAATTAGCAAATTTATCTCGTTAACTGAATTAATTTGTCTCGTTTCTAGTGTTTGATTTTAACAGGAAGTGGCTCGAATTAATTCACGTCTTGTTTCAAAGTATTCAAGTCTTGACTGTAAACTGTTAAAGACAAATGTTCCAGATTTGAACTTATTTTAAGGTAAACGAGTGATCGATTGAACGATTGAACAATTGAACGATTGATCGATTGATCGGTTGAACGAGTGAATGAGTGAACGATTGATCGATTGATTGATTGAACGAGTGAATGAGTGAAACGTCGGTGTACCTGAGGGGAGAGTGCTTGAAGACGACGTCGGCGAAGGCCTGACCCAGCAGCCGGGGGCCGGCCTGGCTCTGCTGGCCGACCTGGTCCAGGTGTCTGCTGAGGTGGACCAGCAGCTTGTGGTTGGCCTGAGGGATGCTGGGAGACTCCAGGATCCTCTTCAGCCTCTCGCCACACTCCTCCACGCTCTGACTCTCTGGAAGACAAAACAACAGCAGAGCGGTTTCTTTCAGGCCGCTGAACCACAGGAATCCATGTTCTCATTTAAATGTTCTTGTTACGGCCTTTGTGTGTTCATTTCTGCACTCACAATCACAACACAGGATTTACCTTCATTGTTACCACCTGGCCAACATGTAACTACGGTGTGTTAAGCTGCCAAATTCAGTTCAATGTTGTTTCCAACCAGCAACCAGCAGTGACGTTGGTTTGTGAACGTTATGAATCCTCCAGTTCAGATTCTGTCCGTCACCATCTTTGCTAGCTCGGAGCGGTTTGGAGCAGGAAGTGACCATATTTGGACGAGCTGACTGCATCACAGGCCTGTCATGACAGGATTATTTTCAGATGGACCTCCAGAAAACTAATAAGAAGGAGTGACTTTAGCTAACAACACCGAGATAACTGATGGACACATTTTATTCACTTTGGATTTGATGAGAGAAGTTGAATGGGAGTCTATGGAGCCGGAGGCTTTTTGGAGCCGACCTCTAGTGGCACTCGCTGGTATTGCAGCTTAAGGTCATTTCTGCATTATGATGCAAAACTTTTGTTCTTGTCTTGTTCTTGTTCTTGTCTTGTTCTTGTTCTTGTCTTGTTCTTGTTCTTGTTCTTGTCTTGTTCTTGTTCTTGTCTTGTTCTTGTTCTTGTCTTGTTCTTGTTCTTGTCCTTCTTTTGCTGCTTCTACATAATTGTGCTCCATAAATACATTTTGCCTGTGCCTATAATTAAATGACAATAAACTGAATGTGTTGAAAAAGGCGGTGAAGTGAGGACTTGTGGTGTAAAAGACAAACGGCAAAATCCAAAGTCCTCATTTTGTTCAAAAATGCGTTCTGACGTTCAGCCAAAAGCCACGAAGACCAAGAAACCAAAAAGTATTTCAAAATGCAAAAAATCAAAAGGGACACAGAGACTACATCACACTTCATCTCAGCTGAGCGTCTGCTGTGGAGGTCGTCGGCGTTTCTGTGCGAGCGGCTTCTTTCTTCAAACGTTATGTTCAGATCACAGAAGTGAAGGAAAAAAACCTGCTGCGTCACGTCGCCGCCGGCGATCAGACGGAGTCGGATGAAAGTGCACGAATCCGTGCATCTGTGTGTGTCTGCTGCACAGCTGAGCAGACACACGCATAAACACCGCTCACATTAAAAAACATTTCACCGACTGAAGGCGGAGAGCAGACGGCAAGCGCCTCCTCCATCAATATCCATCGGAGCACGCGGCCAAATGCTCGCTGACTTTGAGGAGACGCGGCAGGAAAATCACAGGGTGCTTCACGCTCACACTCGGCGGACGCTTGTGAAGACGAGGCGGCGGGGGGAATAAAACCGATTCCTTCAGACAATGGGCCGTGTTTGAGGAGGACCAGACGTATTGACGGGCGCTCTCACCGCAGGGCCCTTCGCCACGCAGCAACACGAGCGGCAGGCAAGAAAACATCTGCGCCGGGGGTCCCGCCGGGGGTCCCGCCGGGGGTCCCGCCGGGGGCCGGCTCTACGACGGGGTGGGCACGGCGGGAGAGCGCAGGCCTGCCGTGGAACAGCACACAGATCATTCTGCACGAGAACAGACAGTACAAGTCCATTTATCTCCGTCCGAGTCCGTCTGTCCGTCTGTCTGCGCTGGGATTTCTATTTGTAACAGAGTTCTTGATTTAGAGGAAATGTCTGAATCTAAAAGTTGTGAGAAAGACTGAAATATATCACGAGGTGTCGTGCTGTTTTGATTTGTTAGGCATGTAATAACTAAGTA
Source organism: Embiotoca jacksoni (assembly GCF_022577435.1). Classification (NCBI taxonomy): domain Eukaryota; kingdom Metazoa; phylum Chordata; class Actinopteri; family Embiotocidae; genus Embiotoca; species Embiotoca jacksoni. The sequence continues at coordinate 353,766 of NW_027185329.1, forward strand.
TTTTAGTAAAACTACAATTTAATGTTTAGTTAAATGAATATTTTGATATTTTCTTGCATAATAAGCAACAGGTTTTGAAATGAACTGTTCATGAACACAAAAAAAATGTAGCACATAACTGTAAAAACTGACTGACACCATTCCAACCGGTTGCAGACACGCCCCCAAAAACAGGTCTTCTTGAATCTTCTTTTCTAATGAATGAGGGATTATTTTCAGATGGACCTCCAGAAAACTAATAAGAAGGAGTGACTTTAGCTAACAACACCGAGATAACTGATGGACACATTTTATTCACTTTAGATTTGATGAGAGAAGTTGAATGGGAGTCTATGGAGCCGGAGGCTTTTTGGAGCCGACCTCTAGTGGCACTCGCTGGTATTGCAGCTGAAGACACTTCTGCATCGGAACCATTTTACAGACCTGAAGCTACGAACACTTTTATTTACAGTCTGTGGTTTAAACACAATTATGACTACATGAAAAGCTCAACAAAAGAAACATGTGGAACACGTTTAAGTCAAAGTAAAAAAAATCTAATTCACAGACTGATATTTCTGTTCTGTCTCAACCTTCACTTCAAGCTTTCATCACTAATTACACAAAATGTCTCTTTCTGCTCTAGTGGATCAAAAATGAGATAAACTTGGCTCGTAGCAGATGAAACTGATCTAAACTGGTCCGTCCGTCCCTCGTTCGGTGATTTGTGACACGGTCTGCATGTGTACATGTCGTATGTATCTGGGTGTTGTGATGCTGATATGTATTGATTGGCCGCATGAGATATCGGTGCACCGGCCTCGTCTGCGCGGGAGCTAAAGTGTTCGAATCGATCCCAATAACACAGAGTGGCAACAGAGAGATGGAGGAACTGACAGAACGACCGACCGGGTGTTTGTTAGAGGACTGATTGAAGACGGAGGAGGAGGAGGAGGAGGAGGAGGAGGAGGAGGAACGGTAGAGCTGCTCCATAATCTCACCACTCTGGAGAATTCCATCAAAAAATCCTAACAAACAGCCCCAAAACATCATGTTATGATGTCACTTTTTGGATATTTGTCCAGATAAGAATTATTAATCTCTTAGAAAAAGAAAAGTAACTTTTTTTCTTTTTTTACATAATCGCGTTATTAAAACCCTTCTCCTACAACCCAAAGATCTTGTACGGATTAAATTTCAGCAGTGAAACGGTTGGAGATGAAGATGTTTTCCGTGTGCACGTGTTTTCAGGTAAAGTTCACTTCAGATTCTTCAGGTACTTCGATTCTGCTTCTGAGCTGTTTTAAAGGCTGAGATGATTTTTAGCAGGATTTCTTGTATTATTTCTGAAAGCATTCTCACTTTACTTTTAATTTCCTTCAACGTTTTGCACACCAGATGTGTGTGAACTGTAAGGAACACGTCGGTGTTGCTCTCCTCTGATGTGTTACCCTGTTCGGGAGGTGGGGGGTGGGGGGGATGTGGGGTGGGGGTGGGGTGGGGGGGTTCGTGCCCACAGGTCAAAGGTCACACAGACAGAGAGCAGAGGTCAAGAGGTTTCCGTGGGAGGAGTCAAGTGGCTTTGTCTAATAACCATTAGTGTGTAATTCTGTCATCGTACGTGTCCAAGGCACCACAGTGTGTCTTTATTAAATATTATGTTTACACTAATGCATGTTATATTTAGCTTTTATCTGAATGACCTGAAAAATATGAACAAATCTGTCTCATATGCTTTTTATGTTCAACCCCCAAGTGTCATTTCTGTTTTCTTCTCTCTCTCAATAAAGTGACATTTTCTCTGGATCTTTACTTTACATAAATTATTTTCAAAAAATATTCGATTTAAATATGCCTTCAGCTGATTTGACTCAAATGCAAAAATAAAAAATAAATAAACCAGAATTCATCATGTCACATCAGAAACGCTAAAGAAACATTGAACAGCGTTACATAAACCTCCTTTTGTCTGCTTAATTTCCAGTAAATTCATTCATCCTTTCCGGAGAATTTAAATGAAAAAAAAATGTAAATTCATTCAATGGCTGCTGATAAAACAAAATTAAAAATGAAAGCTGAAAATTGGATTCAATATAATGAATCAATAGAGATTCCACTGTATAAAAAAAATATAAATTCAAATGTAGAAATATGTCATTTTGTTGTGGTCCAGGACACTCGGGGAAGTTCAGGGACACTTGAGGTGTGTGTGTGTGTGTGTGTGTGTGTGCGTGTGTGTGTGTGTGTGTGTGTGTGTGTGTGTGTGTGTGTTGATGGATGGATGACAATCTGCTGCAGCCTGATGGAGGTCATCGAAGTCGCCCCTCTCTGTCTGACCACTCCTGATCACAGACAGACAACACACACACACACACACACACACACACACACACACACACACACACACACACACGCACGCACGCACGCACGCACACACACACACACACACACACACACACACACACACACAGTCCTCCTCCGTCTGTTATTATAGATTGTGGCTGACCCTGCTGGTCAATAGAGGTCAAGGCTAGAGAGGGAACTTGGCCGGCCCATCTGGCCACGCGGGACTCTGGGAGACCGGACAACTGGACAGGAGGGGAGGGTGTGTGTGTGTGGGGGGGGGGGATGCTCACACTTATTTCATAAAATGTTAAATATGATCATCTAAAAGGAAAAGTATGTGGACACATATTCACGATATCCCCTGCAGTGTCACGGTTCAGGGTAAATAAAGCTCAAACTAACACGTCAGCCTTCAAAACTGTTTGACAACCAAACGGGAGTTCTGGGAAATAAATTCAAATAAAATCCGAGTCCACACGGTGAGAACTCTCCGGCTTCACAGCCGTCTGTGGAATCGGGTTGACTCGCCACGTGACACCGTAACAGGGAAAAGCTGTCGCACGCAGCCGTCAGGCCGAACGAGTTCAAGAGGCGTCTTCAGCCAAGGAGAGCAAATAATAAAATGTGCTGACTTCTGTTTGCTGAGCGTTTCAGAGGAGAAGATGGAGGGAGTTTGGTAGCTTCTGTTTTAAACAATAGTGGGCTGCAGTGAGATTAAAAGGGAAGTTTCCTGTTTCAACTTAAACACCAAGTTTTATAAAGGAAGGGTTTCCCCAGTTTGTTGTGGAGGAAGATTTCCCAGAGGCCTCGTCGTCCGTCCCATCCAACACCCGGGCCTTCATCACTCAACATCATCATCATCTCTGAATGGGATCAAATCTCAGCACCGAGGCTTCGAAATCTGCTGGAAAGACTGAAACCAGAAGAGCAGAGGATGTTCCAGCGGCACAATAACACCCGCTGGTTTTGTCCACGTTAAAGCTGGCCGTTAAATACACGAGTTAATTGAGAGACGGCGGTCCTGTCGGTGTCCTCGTCTCCTCCTCTTGAGGTCCAGATGGACAGTGGTCAGTCACACTCAGCCAGCTGGCCTTTATCCTCACACACAATGACCCCGGTGAGACCATTAAGATTAACTAACTCTCGCAAAACTAATGAATGAGTAAAGGATGAAAAATCAGCCCGGAGGAGGGAGGACAGAGGACAGAGGACAGAGGAGGGAGGAGGGAGGAGGGAAGAGGGAGGAGAGAAGAGGGAGGAGGGAGGTGAAGAATAAAGACGAGGGCAGAGAGAAGGGAGTGGGGGGGGCTTCTGATTAAAGTATTAGGATGAGTAACTCACAGATCAAAGACAGATGCAGAATAAAAGAGGCATAAACTAGGATTGAATCAAATAAATAAATAGAAATGTCGAGACACGGAGAAAACTCTTCCTGTAAGAAGTCGAAGGAACAAATCAGAAACAAATGACAAATGATGCGGTCTTCTCTCCTTTGCGGGAATCAGTTCTTTAAAAATGGTTAAAGGGGCTTTTCGTCAGTCCTCGCAAGTTTCTTTGGGAATAATAAAACAGAAAGAAAAAAAAAAAAGACTCCCGACAACAAAAGGCCGATTGTGGTCGTGGATGCTGCGGGAGCAGATGAGAAGAGGATTACAGGAGGATTACAGACATCTGATGACAACAAATGTAATTATACTGAGAGAAGGAAAAAAACAACAGAATGATCATTTCTCCGAAACAGAAAAATGACTGTACTAATTTATAAAGGTTAAAGTGGAGTTGAGGTGAAGTGCAAAATCTCACATTTATACTGAATTTATCTAAAAAAACAACTGGTTTAATCTTTATAAGGGGATTCACTCGGGTATCTGTGAAGACTGAATGATCTCAAGAGGATTCTTTAATATATTTTAGGAAGGTTGAAAAAAAAAAAAAAAAAAAAAAAAGTCCGACTGGTGGGCGCATTCAGGGTTCAAGAGGTTTTCTGTAAAAGAAAAAGAAAAAGAAAAAAAAGAATCTCTTCTATCTTCCAAACATTTGATCTTTTATTTCCATCGTTGTACGGGTCCTGATCCAGATCAGATGGGTTGACCTCCCGGAGAGCAGGACCGCCGGAGGGAAAGGTAACAAAATGAGTCGGGATTTTAACTGTTACATCATCAGCAGATCCTGTGAGACCAGACTAAGACGGGACGGGAAGTCGCTGTCTTCCAGAGAAGCATTTTACTAATTCCATCCATATGGATGGAATCACATCGGCTTCTTCTCATGTAGTCCCAAAATATTCAGTGCGGGTTGAAGTAATGATTTCACAATAAACAAGATGCAATCGCAAAGAAATGAACAGAAAAATGCGTTACTTTGCCGATGATGCTGCTGTTTTCTGATGATGGTCGTACGGACTCATCACATATATATGATAGATATGAGGAAGACCTCCTTGTCACCATCCCCCGTCGGACAGGAAGTACATCCTCCACCATTTTCCAACTCTACTCGCTTCGGGTACCAGGTTGGTTTTCTGGATTCCGCTTTCCATTGCAGACAATACCTCCTCAACGTGGTACTTGTTACTACAGCGACACCATCTTCAACGCGACACTCAAACTAGCTGGGTCTTTTTCTTCGGCAACTAAACAGTCACAACAAAGGCAGCCACTTTGTGCAGGACGTCCCGTGTTGCAGAAGAAATGTGAGGATTCTCTCGGACCAATCGGTGATCCGAAGTCTTTTCAGGTCACTTTTTGGGCTCAGCTCGCTTGGAAACGTGACGGAGGTGAAACCGAAAAATTTTACCAGGTACTGTCACAACTTTTGCACAATGGAACCCCCCCCCCCCCCCGCTGCAAAAAAAGGCAGTGGAGTGAAGTGGAGTCGAGTGCTTCGATTTCTGCTGGTGATCAATCACAGTGACCCTGAGATTGAGAGGCTGTTTATCTTTTCCGTACTTATTGAACATCTGTTTCTACTCGCTGATTTTTTTTTTTTTTTAATTCAAACCGGGTTTCAGGCCTGGTTGGAAAAAAACAACAACGAGCCAGTCAAGAAAGATATCTTTTATCAAAATCAGAAGACTGAGAACAGAAAAATGGCCTTAAGTGTGATCTATGAAGCTGAAGCTGTAAGAAAATGTACAAAAAGAGGAAATAGAGCAAATCAACATGACAAACATGAACCCTGCGTTCAAGGTGCATTTTCCTGATGAGGTAGTATGTCCCAGTGCAACAGTGCGTACTTCGTAAGGGCGGCTGCAGTAAAAAGTAAAAAGAAAAAGCATGCGATTCTGCGGCAGCTATTTTATTTTATTGCATACGTATTTGTAGTTTGTAATTTTATTTTTTTCCTAACTGTTTCTTTGCTGCTGTGACGACTAAATTTCCCCTCTGTGGGATTAATACAGTCCAAAGTCTAAAGTCTGAGTCTAGCAAAAGCTACCGCGAACCGGTTATCTTATAAAATCACCTCGTGTATCTTTGGTCGACTTCCATGTTTTTCCTGAATACGTGCATCTATATGCTTTCTAACAAATAAACCCGGTGGAGCCTCTGATATGTGACAGCTTAAAAAAAAGACAGCAGGGAGGGACAGAAGAGAATCGACACTCACCCCCTCAAGCAAATAGTTTATTTTCCAGGGATCTCCAGGTATTATTGCCTGACTTATCCCGACCAGAACAACCCTCATTGCCTCAGACCTCAAAACCCATCACATAATATCCTCCGATTTCACAGATGAAATCGCTTGCTGCTCTTCATGTGACCTTTTCCCAAATAAGAAGTTCAATTTCAGTGAGCTTAGCCTCAGACAACCTCCAGAAAAAGACCTCGATGCATACTTTCAAAGTGGTTTATCCTGACTTAAAATGTTTCCATGAATAAGTAAAATAAAATAAAAAAAATAAAAAAGGGGGGCTGTCACTTGACGAGGACCAAGAGGGAGAAAGCACTTACATAATTGACGGGGGTTTGCAGCTGGAAATCATGTCGAGGAGCTTAGCGGAGTAATATTTTGGGAGGAGGTTGGTGTGAACTTCCTGCAAGCTCAAAACGATGCAGCTGTCCTGAGAAACTCACGCTAGCGTGCACGACACACACACACACACTCACACACACTCTCACACACACACACACACACACTCACACTCACTCACTCACTCACACACACACACACACTCACTCACTCACACACACACACACACACACACACACACTCACACTCACTCACTCACTCACACACACACACACACACACACACACACACACACACACACACACTCACACACACACACACACTCACTCTCACACACACACACACACACACTCACACACACACACACACACACACACACACTCACACACACTCACACTCTCACACACACACACACACTCACACACACACACACACACACACACACACTCACGCACGCACGCTTGCTCGCACGCACACACACACACACACTCACTCACACACACACACACACACACACACACACACACACACACACACACACACACACACACAGTCTCTCTCTCTCACACACACACACCACACGCTTGCTCGCTCGCTCGCACGCACGCACACTCACTCACTCACTCACACACACGCACGCACGCACGCACGCACACACACACACACACACACACACACACACACACACACACACACATCGATGTTCACATGTTTGGTCTGTCTTTGCCTTTCTATTATTCCGACACACAAAACCGCCCTCGCGAAGCACGAAACGTAGGATATCAAGGGAGGGGTTATGAAAAATAGATAAGACTGTCAGAGTTCCCCTAAAAGCGGCGGCGAGAGGAGGAGGAGGAAGGGGGGAGGGGGGGAGGGGGGGGAGGGGGGGAGGTCGGCGGCAGGTGAAGAGGGTGAGCAGGGAGGTCAGCGGAAAATGAGAATCGAGAGCGAGAGAGAGAGAGAGAGAGAGAGGCTGGCGTCGGGCCACGTTTCGAGAGAGAGAGTTTTTTATTCGTATTTTTTTGAATCCTGAAGCTGTCAGGAGATTAGCGGGAATTTGATGCTGACGAGAGGTTACAGCCTCGCCGTCTTTACGTCCAGATATGGCAGCGGCCTGTCGGGTGTGACGAGTGTCGGCGCTCATGCCGAGTGACGCCGAGCGCTCGGACGGAGCTCCTCGAGTCGAGCGGTGCGTGAGAGCGAAAGAGAAACGGAGAGCACACGTGGTCGAGGGAGGCAGCTGGAGGTCTGAACTCACACCGGTCGTCCGCTGTGAGAAACGCTGCTTACGGCTGCAGGAAGACAAAAAGCTGAGAGCTTTTCTGGTATCGTGGTGGTTTTTCTTTGCAAAGTTTTTTACAAAACTTCAGCTCTGCACAATCACAAGTCTTCCTGTGGGTGTTAACACAGATTTTATTGCTGATGGCTGCTGTAAGTTTATTCCTCCGCCGAGAATGAAACACAACCGAAGTTGAAGTTTATTTTTAGTCCCAGCTGTACTGATGTGGACAAGCCTCTCTGCTCCAACACCGTTGTAAAGACAAATCCATAAACTCTATATAAAAATGAATGTAGTCTTCAGAGTCTGAAAGGTAAAGTCAATCCAGAAGCGTTTTACAGCGCAATACCGCTGAGAAGCCACTAGGGGGCTGGCTGAAAAAAAACAAAAACAACATGTCTCCAATAGACTCCCATTCAAAAAGCTTCTATTCTATTCTATCTATTATTGGGCAGTCAGGTTGCCAGTATAAGTGGGCGTGGCTTAGTGTCCTCAGGCTCAGTCATCCATCCCTCATTCCTCTCCAGCTCGTCCAAATTTGTTAATTTGTGGCTCCAAAAAAAACAACAAGATGGCGACGGCCAAAATGCCAAACTGGAGGCTTCCAACCAACCAGAGGCGGGTTGGTACTCAGCGATATTTGAGACATCCGAATGCGTCCACTTTGCAGCTTCGTGTCGTTTCGATGATCTCTTCCTCGTTCCGTATGATAACGGTCTCATACACAAATGCGGACCCATGACAACATTATTTTCCCAGCTTGACGTAAAGACCTTGACACAGAACGATGACATCAGCCCAGAGCGAGGCTTTATCTCCCCGAACCTCAGCGTTGGACCTCAGTGCTGCTGCTGCTGTGGCTGAACGGGAGGAAATCCCTGCAGCCTGCTTCAATATCGCTTGAATGTACACTACTATATATGAGGCCATCCCGGGTATTTCTACCTCCATCTCAAATAAAGTCAAAGAGGAATGAAGTGGACTCATTTTTTCTGACACTCGTCACAGCTGAAAGCCACAAGAGACCAAATACTGGATATAACTAATATAAAAATTGGTGAACCGACCCTTTAATGTGTCTGTGCACCTGTTGTGTACCACACCGTACCTTGAGCAGTGTAGACCAGCTCGCTGTAGACCGTGGCGGGGATGACGGGGACGGGCAGATCCTGCAGGAAACCTCTGAGAGCGTCGGCGAGAGAAACCACATCGTACTGGTCCAAATCCACCGAGACCGGATCTGAGAGGACGGGAGACACAAAAGGGGGAGGAGCCATTATGATCATGATCTCAGACCTGAGCACGGATGGGTCACAGAGTCGGCTTCAAATAAAGCAGCAACCAGCAGTGATGTCATCAACCATCAGTGATGCCATCGTTGGTTTGTGAACGTTATGAATCCTCCAGTTCAGATTCTGTCCGTCACCATCTTTGCTAGTTCGGAGCGGTTTGGAGCAGGAAGTGACCATATTTGGACGAGCTGGGGGAGGAGCCAGCGCTGGATCTGACTGATCTGATTGGAAACCTGACAATACTATGTCCCGCCCACCTGACTGCACCACAGGCCTGTCAATCAAACAGACACGCCCCCAAAAACAGGTCTTCTTGAATCTTCTTTTCTAATGAATGAGGGATTATTTTCAGATGGACCTCCAGAAAACTAATAAGAAGGAGTGACTTTAGCTAACAACACCGAGATAACTGATGGACACATTTTATTCACTTTGGATTTGATGAGAGAAGTTGAATGGGAGTCTATGGAGCCGGAGGCTGTTTGGAGCCGACCTCTAGTGGCACTCGCTGGTATTGCAGCTTTAAGGCCTCATTTTTCAGACGTGGAAGCTACGTCCTTTTTTATATACAGTAAATGATTCAAATACAGCCTATTTGAATCATGTCTGTCATTAATTATTATTATTATTATTATTATTATTATCATTATTGGAGACTAAAACGACAAAGACAGAAAACTTCACATGAACTTTCAGATGTTTAAAGACGCAGGCCATCATGAAAATGATCGTGATTCATTTTATTTGGTGCTTTTCTTTAATTGGGAAGATTAACAGGTTTTTCACAGATCTTGAATTTAAGACACCTAAATTAATTGCACGCATTGTACAGTTTGTTTTGTGTGAACTTAATCAATAAGTAGATGGTAAATGCAACATGCTGAGCTGTGATAAAGTTCTGGACCCAAAACAACTGTATGAGCCGAGTACGTGAGATCGGGTCAGTGGTCGCACCGTCAGCTGGTTCCCGGGAAACGAGGAACGCTGTTAGTCATCCGCAGATTAAAAAAAAGATGCTGAGATGTCTGATTCACACGGAGAATTTACAAATCTGTCGTCCGGAAGACAAAACAACAGATAGCGAGCTTTCTGAGCGCCGGCGCACCTGCAGATTAAGCGAAAGGACGAAGCGTCCATGGGGCCACAGGACGTTTCTGCCGTCCTCCATGTTTCACCTCAACCTTCCTCCTCTCCTCCCCCCTCGACCCCCAGCTCTTCTTCCCTCTTGACCTTTCTCCTGTTTGCCTTTTATCTTCCTACACCAGCTCCACTCGCTCCTTTTTTTTTTAATTTTTTTTTTTTACTTCCCCTCCACCCTTCATCTTCCTCCACCCTTCATCCCCCCCCCCCCCTGCACCATATGTACCCGACCCTCCAGGAGTCCATGTGGCAGTTAAGACCCATTGATTTGCTTCTCTAATGCCTGAATACAGTTAACCAATCACAGCAGGCCAGCAGCCCACCGGGCCGTTAATATCACCGGATGACCTCGTCACATGGAGGCCTGTGTTGTCGCGCTGTGATTTGTCTCGGGGATTCGATCATCCCAACACCCAGACAGAGCAAATTTGGTGTTGCCATGGGACCCGGGCTCGTGACAAGATATTAATACAGTTTTTCTTGTGTGTGTGTGTGTGTGTGTGTGTGTGTGTGTGTGTGTGTGGAGGAGTATTGGAGCGTGAAACAATTTGATTCCTGGAGAGCAGATTCTAATTTGTTAATTTGAGAGAGGTCTTTTTTTTATTAGGTCGCTGTTTGTCCCGGTGATAACAATAATCATAGTGATGGTGTTATATATTAGTCTTTGCACGTCTGGAACAACAGATAACGATACGGGCGACTGCTTAAGGCACCCGAGTACGTCATTTCTATGAAGTGAAATTAAACACAAGCAAGCTTGTTCTTTCTCTACATTTGTTCAGGTGACTTTTTTGAAAAATTCAACCAACTGTCAAAATGTTTAAAAGGGAAGGTTGATAATAATGTTTTTACACCCGTCTAGGTTTCTTCCTGAGAAGCACTGAGTGGATTGACCTCGAATTCAAAGCAGCGATTGGCTCGTAGCATCGTCATCACGTCTCAGGCCGACAGCGTCGCCTTTTCAGTATGTGGAAATAAATGCTTCGCAGATATAAGAAGCATGTTGACAGAACATTTTAAGATTAGCCACAGTCAAGAAAAGAAGATAGAGGAAGAAAAAAATAGAATTTTCATTGATTTAGTTTCCCATATCTTTTCAATTCAGGATGAATATAACAGCAAATGTGAATTTGCAATTTGTTGCATGCATGTACTAATAAAGTGAAGGAGACTTGCTGCAACAAAAAAGTCCCTGCAGCCCAACAGACATTTTCCCTCAGAGGCTGTCGTTGTAGAAAGACTCCTCTAAGAGTGCCGACAGAAAATATCCAACCACATCTAAAGTTAATTTCAACAAATTTTCTGGTAGCACAAATCTCTGACTTCAGGGAGAAATCAAACAGATTCTTTGGTTTGATTCAGTTTCTTAAGTTTAAAGTGGAGACGGCCTGTTAGAGGACGGCTCTGTCCAACTGCTCGGTGTCAGACAATAACAGTCGAACAGCCTCTTGAATGAAGCACTGTTAAGAACCCAGACAATGTTTGAGCCGGTCATGTGTTAGCGGTGACTTCAAAGAGCCGACGGAGGCAGCGATGACAAAAAAATGGCTTGTTTGGGGACAAATTCGTTGGAGACATGAGCGGCCGTCTTTCCCACGCCGGGCAGAAAAATGGCACAATTGTTCAGGAGAAAACGCACATGATTTCTTCTTTTGAAGTCACCGGGTTCATTTATTTACTGCCGTGAAGAATCAGAGGAACATAATCTGCTCACAAAATAATGCAATTTTACAAGAGTTCACCGTAGAGGCCGTGCAGAATATCACGAAGGAGTGTTTTGGGGGAAAAAAAGGAAGACGGTCGCAACAGCGGCTGTTTGTTTTGTGTCAGACAGCAAAAGAAATTAGTGTCTGAGATGAGAAACCACCAGACGGTGGTTAGTTTGACCGGGATGAGTCTGTGACCTGGTGCCGCTCATCCAGGGCTTCTTGTGACCCGGCTGACCCTGAAGAAGGACGGAGCTGTTCCTGTTTTCTTTCATCCTGACCTGGGACAAAATGAAACGGGGCTTTTCACCACCTGAACGAGGTGGCGCTCAAATTTAGCAAATTAACGCATCGGATCAGTTCCACCTAAACTATATAATACAGCGGTCAAAGGAACAAACACGTCCTTTGAAGAAACTTCTTGTGTAGGAAATTGTCTAAAAGCTGCCAAGAAGTAAAAAAAAGAAAAAAAAAAAAAAAAATCTAAACTGGAAATAAAGTCTGCTGACTTGTTTGTTCCAGATGTGGAGCAGACAGCTGTTTGATGTCATCAGCTCAGACAAATGGAGCAAACATGAAAACCTCAGATCAGAAATGGTTCCAGAAGAAAAGACATTCTGTGTCTACGCTGATACACAGCAACTTCAAACAGTTATGTTAAAGTCTGTGGATCATTTTAACCTCTTTTAAGCTCCTAGTTTTGGTTTTATAAGACATTTCCTCTGTCTTGCCTTTCGGCTTTATTTCTACGCAGCAGGTGGATGATCTCAGGAAGGAAGCTGTCATGACTGTCTGCAAACAGCAGCCAGGAACAGTTTGCAACCAGCTGGAGCAGAAAGTGGAACATCTGCAAAACAAAACAGACCTAACGGGACAGTGAATATTGGACACCGTCATTTGGAGCTTGTTATGCTGCCTCCATCATGGCCAAAATATCAAAAAACTAATCTTTTTAAATTAAATTATAGCGCTTTAAAACACCATTAAGAGTGAATTAGCATTAGCTGGCCCAGCGCTGGCTCTGGTTGGCCGAGTCCTGTCAGGTGAGGTGAGGTGAGCTCTCAAGCTCCGAGCAGGTTTAATCACACTTAATGAAACCGAGTCGGCCTCCGGGGCCGCGGCCAACGCGGCATCGTTACACCGCTCGCTGAGGGATTGGGAACCAGATCAATTCAATCCTCTTTCTCTCCTGTCGGCTCCATCTTAAGTCCTCATCCTCTGCCTCCACTTTCACCTTTGAGACTCCGCGGCTCCTCCCACAAAAAACACCTCACGTTACATCACCGTCGACCGCACAAAGAAAGAAGCGTGTCAACGGGTCGTTACTTAAAAAACAAAATTCGATCCTAAAAGTCTTGAATGAGTGACAGGAGTGACCAGATTTATGTGTGAATAACTATTTCATCACACACACACTGCAGGAGGACTGATACGCTCTGGACGCTCACATCCCGTTTGTTTGCTCAGTTTAGCATTTAACCAACGTGACCTAAAGACATGCGGAAACACACATCTACACACACACACCTACACGTACGCTCACGCCCAAAAAGGTCAGTATTGATTATCTCTTCGTGTGCATGTCTGAGCTCTGATGCATCGACATGTTCCGGCTGAATTTTCTGATCTTCCTCCCCGAAGGAAACACTTCATCCACCTCAGACAGGATCTCTCTCTCGTCTCCTTTTCTTTTCTGATCAAAGCTTCTCTTCCTCTTCTCTGCATGTGTCATATTATTGGCTATAAGCTGACACACACACACACACACACACACACACACACACACACACACACACACACACACACACACACACACACACACACACACACACACACTGCAGATTTCCTCACACTTCATCCTCCCATCAGTTAATCAAGGCTTTATCTGGCACCGGCCTTTAATCAGACGGGAAAGATGAAGAAAAAGGATGGATGGACGGAGGAGGAGTTTGTGATCCAGGGAGAACGAATTTTTAAGTTTTTTTTAAATAGCCAGCGGCATCAAAACCAGGAGGCAGATATTAAAGAACATATGTTCACCGTTGGATCTGAACTTTTCCCAAAATTGTCGTCTTTTGTTTCTGTTTTAATAGGAAATAAACGACGTGTTGAAGTTGTTCTGCTGGCGTACTAAAAGCGCTCGTAACCGAGCTCCTGTGACACAAATCAAGAATCACCATTACGTTTTCGACTCATAATATTGTCACATTAACTTAATTACTACTGAAAGCTCATTTACATGAGTCTACGCATGTAAATAATTCAAAAGTCTGTCAGTCAAGACAATCAAATTTAATGGATGCATTGCTACGAGACCCTACGGAGTATTTTTCAATCTTCACATGACCACAAAGCTGTTTTCTGTTTGTCCGTCCGTCCGTCCCACATTGAACCATCAGAAATCAATGATTTCAAGGCTTTGTTCAGACTGCCGGCCAATATCCGATTTCTGTCATATCCAGACTGCATCCGGATTGATTTTTGAACAGTCTGAACAGCAAACGACAAATCACATGAAACGAAGTGGAAGCTCCTAATCAGCGTAGCTGCGCTGCGTCGTTACCATAGCAACCCATGCAGATAAGTCAGCGATGTCTGGACACCGCCCAAATCCAATCTGTTAACTCGCCTCGGTCCTGAAGATCTGATTTGTCTGCAGTCTGAACACGTGAATCCAAACTTCACTGCGAACGGTGAAACTCAACAGCGAGTGCGACAGAATTTATTTTTTTTTGTGAAAAAGTGAAAGTGAAGCAACAGTGAAGGTTGTCGCAAAGTTGTGCGATAATAGTTGTGAAAGTTCAACGTCAGCAGTTTTGCCGAATCCCAGACGAGCTCGGCGCCGTGTGCCGCACGGAGAGCAACACAACACGACGTAACGCGAGGCCCGTTTGGATTATTACGATTATCGCTGAGGTCACGGCAGCAAAGCGTCAAAGGACAGAACACTCAGTGTCTCCTATTATCTGCAGGCTGGACGTATGGACGTATGGACGTATGGACGTATGGACGCATGGACGCATGGAGGTCGGTATGTTATTTCTCCTCCGAGCCGAAGGCGGCCTTCGCTGTGCGTGCCGTCCAAGGCCGTAACATCCAGAACCGACACAGAAGAAACTCGAACTTGAGCCACAGGAAATTTGAAAAGGAAAAAAAAAAAAAAAAAAAGCAACGATCCCCCGTTCATGCACGGTGACGACAGCGTGGTTTAATCAGATGAAGCTGCACTTTAATGTAATACACAAAACGCCTCATGTTCGTCGTCTCTGTGCATCGTCTGTTTGTCTGTGTGTGTGTGTGTGTGTGTGTGTGTGTGTGTGTCTGTGTGTGTGTGTATGTGTGTGTGTGTGTGTGTGTGTGTGTGTGTGTGTGTGTCTGTGTGTGTGTGTATGTGTGTGTGTGTGTGTGTGTGTGTGTGTGTGTGTGTGTGTGTCTGTGTGTGTGTGTGTGTGTGTGTCTGTGTGTGTGTGTGTGTGTGTGTGTGTGTGTGTGTGTGTGTATGTGTGTGTGTGTGTGTGTGTGTGTGTGTGTGTGTGTGTGTGTGTGTGTGTGTGTGTGTGTCTGTGTGTGTGTGTGTGTGTGTGTGTGTGTGTGTGTGTGTGTGTGTGAGCGCCCTCGCAGCAGCATTCCAATAAGAATCTCATTACACTACAAAAGCTGTGTGATCACCAGCTCTCGTCAGCATTACGGCTGCTCGCATTCAGTCCAACGAGAAATTATTTTTTTCTGATGGGAGAAAAAAACCAAAAAAACTGCAAACGCAATCCGGCGGCTTCGTGGAAAAAAAAACGTTGGTTAATCCAATAGCGGTGATTAAAACTAAAGCAGAGCGAGTTACAGACCGAGAGAGCGAAAGCACAATAAGAGATCCTCATTGTAATCGATGGCGTTCGGGAGGTAGAGCTGCTTTTTTTTTTTTTCCAGTGTGGCATTAAAAGCAACAGTTGAGAAATCCAAAGTCGAGGTGTTAATGTGGGGAAAGTATTATTAGATTCAACATTACCATGGCAGCAGCCGTGCTCACACCTGACAAATTATCTTCATAACCAAATGTCAGAATCTGATATTCGCTGCAGTGGATTAGAGTATTTACTCAAAGTGAAGCAGATAATCTGACATAATGCTGCTAAAATTAAAGCAGGCGTTGTGTGTTTTGGCTGCTCTCTCTGCGTCACCCCGCGTGCTCAAGTTTGCATGAAGCAGAATGTCTGTCGGCAGCAGGCGGAAATAAAACATGCCAGGTGAAGATATCCGTAAGCGTTTTAGTTTGAGGTGCTGCAGAGAGCAAAAAGGTGACACAATCCCTGCTCTTGTTAAATTAATGGAAAGAAAAAAATCTTCTAAAAACTGTTTTTAATTTGACTGATTAAAACAATGAGAGAGAAATTGGTATAAAAAGAAAGTGAAAATGAAATCTTTAACTGTCCAACATGACATGACATCAAGTTATGAGTTGATGCAAATTAAGGAAGTCCGAATTATTCTGCTGTCAAATTAACCAACTCCTTCATGGAGCTGAGAATAAGATGAGGATCTACATATAACAGGACTTTTCTCATTTGGTATGTTCTGATGTCCTCAAAGACCTGTTAGAGAGTTTAAACCACAGACTGGATATAAAATGTAGATGTAACTTCTGGGTCTGAAAAATGAATCCGATGTAGAAGTGTCTTAAACTGTAATACTCCCATTCAACTTGCCTCGGTGTTGTTAACTAAAGTCACTCCTTCTTCTTAGTTTTCTGGAGGTCCATCTGAAAATAATCCCTCATTCATTAGAAAAGAAGATTCAAGAAGACCTGTTTTTGGGGGCGTGTCTGTTTGATTGACAGGCCTGTGGTGCAGTCAGGTTACAGCTATCGGTGGGCGGGACGTAGTATCGTCAGGTTTCCAATCAGATCGGTCAGATCCACCGCTGGCTCCTCCCCCAGGTCGTCCAAATATGGTCACTTCCTGCTTTCAAACTGCTCCGAACTAGCAAAGATGGTGACGGACAGAATCTGAACTGTTGGTTTGACGCTTGGTTTAAACCCACAATCACTAGTTAACACCACAAATCTGAAGCAGATGTTCAATAACCAGCTGGGTATGAAACACACACACCATCCGAAACTGTTTAATACACAACATCCTCTGAACAAATCTCTTTAACCACACTTGGTCAAACTCACGCTCTGCAGCCAAAACTTTTTTAGATCCCTTTAAGAATTTCTCATTTATGCCGGCTTTACAGTAAAATTGCTAAAATCAAAAATAAGCCAGTAACAGACTGCAAATCATGTGGTGAGACTATTTTCTCAGCTGCTGTTTACAAGGTCACGACTGAACTCATGATTTAATCAGAATTACAGCCTCGCGGTTGTCTGCCTTTCAGCTACAGTTTACATCCATATCTGCCCAGACTCATATAATACATGTAGTTCAGAGCTGCAGCAGACGATGCTTCAAATATGGATGCTGCTGCAAAAGAAGCTACAGATTGTAAAAGGTGGACGCTTCACCAAAGTTTACCTTTGGTAAGGTCATAGAGAATTGGACTTTTTGGTCTTTAAAATCTGACCGGTTCATCCTTCAGTCCAAGTGAACGTTAGTGTCAAATTTAAAGTGAGTGTCCCGAGGCGCTCTTGAGATATTGTGCCTACGACAGTGGGACAGACTGAAGACGTAATGCTATTGGTCCACCGCCTGCGTAAAAAGACACCAGTCAAAAAAATAACTTCAACATATAGGACATGGATCACAAGTAAAACTGCATCAGAATAAAACCCGCTCAGGATTATCAGCACATCAGAGGCCTGTTTGGATTCTACACTTCTCGGTGAAATATAATGAAGCTGTGTTGCTGTTTTTTCTATAAATCTGCTTTTATCAATAAATCTGACTCTTCGACAGCCTCCACAAGCACTTTGGTCCCCATTTAAAACAGCCTGTGAATATACAGAGCAGTCATGGTTATCGTACGCATCACTAACTTTCTCCAACAGCCAGTCACTGTAGCTTTTAGTAAAAGTTTCTCAAACTTAAAGGAAACAGTGCGTTTTGTTTGGGACTATATGTAACTATAGTGACGATTTCAGACAGCAGGATTTATGTTGTTTTCATCCACTGCAACCACATACATGTGTTTTAATCGTTCTTCATAACTAACTGAGCTGTATCATCAGATTCTAAAGGAAATTTGAGATATATTCCAGGATTCATGCTTTTTAAAGGCAGCAGAAAAGTGTGGAGAAATCCTGGGAGCTGGTTTTGTGCCCCGAGGCCTTCTGCAGGCCTGACGCGTGCTGACAGTGGAACATCGAGCAGTGGAACAGCCGGTGGGAACAAACTTCTCCTCAACACCTTCAGAAACAAAAAAGTTAGGTGGAGATTCACAGTCTAAAGGGGTGTCAAATGGAAAGCATGTTTTAATATGAGCACAGCATCAACTGTTTCTGCCCTCAGGCTGTGTGTGTAAATACTAAATAATGTCAGAGCAGAGTTGAACTTTTATTATGAGCAAGGTTTTTTATACACTAAAACACATGAAATAAAATCTCATCATTTGATGAATTATAAAAAAAACACGCTTCACTGTGTGAACTATTTTCTCTAAATCTGAGAAATATGTTTCTGAACAGGACGTCTGCTGACTGCCGAATACATCCTGAATATCCACCTTGAATCCTGCCAATCTAATCCTGGTCTATGACATCTGTTACAAACACAGACTGGATATAAAAGTGTTTTTAGCTTCCAGGTCTGAAAAATGGTTCAGAAGTGACGGAGTGACCTTAAACTGCAATACCAGCGAGTGCCACTAGAGGTCGGCTCCAAAAAGCCTCCGGCTCCATAGACTCCCATTCAACTTCTCTCATCAAATCCAAAGTGAATAAAATGTGTCCATCAGTTATCTCGGTGTTGTTAGCTAAAGTCACTCCTTCTTATTAGTTTTCTGGAGGTCCATCTGAAAATAATCCCTCATTCATTAGAAAAGAAGATTCAAGAAGACCTGTTTTTGGGGGCGTGTCTGTTTGATTGACAGG
>NW_027185329.1:377500-390000 GCF_022577435.1 Embiotoca jacksoni
TACTTGTGAGGACCACTTTGAGATGATGTAACTCGTCCTAAACTCGATTCTCTCCTTAATGCCGAACACCTCAAACAAGTGAGGACGAAACAAAACAACAACAACTCGGGATTCCTGACAAATTTTCTGCACTCCAAAAAATGTCCTCGTTTTCCTGAAAGAATATGTCCAAGATGTCGAAAAAATGTTGTCCTCACTGAATGTCCACACTTCACTCTTATTTTACAAAATGTCCTCACAGTGCAAATGTCTCCTCGCTTGACATAA
Organism: Embiotoca jacksoni; assembly: GCF_022577435.1. NCBI lineage: Eukaryota > Metazoa > Chordata > Actinopteri > Embiotocidae > Embiotoca > Embiotoca jacksoni. The sequence continues at coordinate 377,768 of NW_027185329.1, forward strand.
ATGTCCCCACTTCAATAAAATGTCTTTATTTTGAAACATGCATTGATCCTCACAGTCCAGACATGTCTTCACTCTTTAAAAACGTCCTCACTTTGTCTAAAATGTCCTCAAATCGTCTTCACTTTCAAAATTAAATATCTCTCACTCTCCAAACTCTGCTCACTTTTGCAAATGTCGTCACTCTTCACAAATATAGAAGTTCAGGCAATAACGCACACACACACACACACACACACACACACACACACACACACACTGGGCCAACACACAGAGCGCTGTGTGGGCACGGCAGAACCAACCGGCTAAAAAAGGCTAGCTGTCACCATGGCAACGTTCGGAGCTGTGTACCAATCGCGGGTCAACTTGATGAGGTAATGTTCTCGAAAGCTTTCTGAGTCTGTGTGGCTCTCTCTCTCTCTCTCTCTCTCTCTCTCTCTCTCTCTCTCTCTCTCTCTCACACACACACACACACACACACACACACACACACACACAGTCACAAAGGGAAATACTGCACATATGCAACATACCAACTGTGTGTGTGTGCGCACATACACACACTCACATACACACACTCACACTCACACACTCACACACACACACTCACACACTCACACACACACACTCACACACTCACTCACTCACTCACTCACACACACACACTCATTTCAATTAGGCAGGATCTGCATCTGCGGATTAGCCGGAGAGTTTCCGTACATCTCCCCTGTTACGTAACGTTATTCCATAACTCCTGCAGCACCAACACCACAGAGCGCTGCAGCGTTTCTCCTCCTGCAGACCGACGGTGCGTCGCGTCGCTCTCAGCGACGGAGGTCGTCACATCAGAACTAAACCGTCTGCTCGGTGTTTTCGGACGCACTTCCCCCGTTAAGTTAGAGAGACGTTAACGCGTCCAGACATGCACATCATCTCCTGGTTGAACTCTGACCTCTGGAGGCAGGACGCGAGCCTCTCGAGGTCCTCGGCTCGCAGCGGTGAAGTCCATGAAGAAAGAAACCCGGAGCTGATGAGCAAAACAACGAGACTCACCACGCACGCTGCTGCAAGGTGACGCTGATATTCAAGTAGAAAATATTCCTTTTATCCAACAGATATTTAAGTTTTTGCAGCAACCAGAGGGCTTGTTTTTTTTGTTGTTGTTTTTTTTCACAATGTAAACTTGAAAAAAACAGCTGAATGTTTGGTACAAAACATCTCATTCATCTTTAAATATAGAGTGAAGATAGAATACCTGATGCAAAGACATGGAAACTCAAGAGCACATTCATCTTAACCATGCTGGTTTAACACGAACCAGCTGACAACAAGATACCACAATCACTGCGCTCGGAAATCAAAGTAAAAGGATGCTTCTTAGAAGTCGGGATCTTGCAGGAAAATTGTCAAATTAGTTTGGGAAAGTAGACCAAGCTATCAGGAGACATGTTGAACCTGATGGCACCGCTGGATGATCATATTTGTGCTTAATTTAATAAACAGGCTGCAAGCATGGAAAAAAAAAAAAAAGGATCTACAGGTTGAGATGTTTGATGCATTCATGTATTCATGCAGCACTGAAGCAAAGACGGACTTCACGTCGGTGCGTTTCACTCTGTCGAGACAGAACAAAACATGTAATATAGCTGATTGGACGTGAAGGCCGGTGTGACGGTTTGGAGGACTCCTCCTTCCTGTCTCAGCGTAGACGTGGGCGTCAAAGCCTTCACGCTAAATTCCTCCGAGTGCCCAAACGTCAGCTCCTTTCCGTCATATTTCTTTGAATATGTGCGTATCTTTGCCCCCATGCTGACCTCCCACCGCCGTCCAAAGAGGCCAGGTGTGTGTGTGTGTGTGTGTGTGTGTGCGTGTGTGTGTGCGTGCGTGTGTCTTCTGACCTGAAATCTATTCTTTATCTTCAATACACCGTATGAGATTTGCAGAGTTGTTGGTTTTTATTGCAGAAAATTGGACCTTCCCTGATAAAAAAATATTCACAACAAGTCATCTGTTTTCATTTTAGGTCTTGTGATTCAGATTTTTTTTTATTTTTTTTAAATCAAAGGAATCTCTTGAATGAAGTATTTAAAGGGATATTCCCCCGTTTCATACACAAACATGGGTTTGCTTTGTTTTAGTTTAGAATATTATTGGGAAAAAAAAGAAAGACTTTGAAAAAGAATGAAAACAAAACTTAAGAGAGATAAATTTGTGGATTTTCCTCCTTTCATCCCTTCACATCCTGTGAAGTTATGACAAACTGACTTCCTATTTTCTTTTGAACTGAGGGCTCTGATAGTGTTCAGAAACTACTTCTGGTCATTTGATGAATCAGAAAAAAACACCCCGGATGCAGAAGTGTCTTCAGCTGCAATACCAGCGAGTGCCACTAGAGGTCGGCTCCAAAAAGCCTCCGGCTCCATAGACTCCCATTCAACTTCTCTCATCAAATCCAAAGTGAATAAAATGTGTCCATCAGTTATCTCGGTGTTGTTAGCTAAAGTCACTCCTTCTTATTAGTTTTCTGGAGGTCCATCTGAAAATAATCCCTCATTCATTAGAAAAGAAGATTCAAGAAGACCTGTTTTTGGGGGGCGTGTCTGTTTGATTGACAGGCCTGTGGTGCAGTCAGGTTACAGCTATCGGTGGGCGGGACGTAGTATCGTCAGGTTTCCGATCAGATCGGTCAGATCCACCGCTGGCTCCTCCCCCAGCTCGTCTAAAGTGGTTAGGGTTGACCATAGTCACTTCCTGCTCCAAACCGCTCCGAACCAGCAAAGATGGTGACAGACAGAATCTGAACTGTTGGTTTGACGCTTGGTTTAAACCCACAACACCGACCAGCAGGATCCCCACAGTGATTAAATAACGTGTTTCATCACTATCAATCTGCATCGTATACAGTAAAACACGTAATAACAATGATATCATATAAATGGTCAGATTTCTTCAGATCAACCAGAAAGAAACGGACATATTCAGGTAAAGCAACCACAGAACTTCCCCTCAATAGTAGAATACACAACTAAACCCTCTGCTTTAACTCAACCTGTCAGTCATTATTTATGATGTGAGGTCCAGCTGCAGTCAATTTAATTGTCTGTATATGGCACCAAATCACAACACAGGTTATTTTAATGGCACTTAACATATTAAAGTCCTTCCAGAACTTTACAACATCATATAGAGGAACACAACAACTCCAACTCCACCTTTAAGGAAGAAAAACCTCCAACAGAGGGAAGGAAAAACTCCATTTTAACAGGAAGATAAACCTCCGACAGAACCGGGCTCAGAGGTGGGCGGAGCATCTGTAAACAGAACCGGGCTCAGAGGTGGGCGGAGCATCTGTTAACAGAACCGGGCTCAGAGGTGGGCGGAGCATCTGTTAACAGAACCGGGCTCAGAAGTGGGCGGAGCATCTGTAAACAGAACCGGGCTCAGAGGTGGGCGGAGCATCTGTTAACAGAACCGGGCTCAGAAGTGGGCGGAGCATCTGTAAACAGAACCGGGCTCAGAAGTGGGCGGAGCATCTGCCTCGACCGATAATAGGACAGCGCAGACATCACGTACATGAACTGTCTCAACTCATAACGCTCACAATCATCTATTTCTGGGTGACACCGAGGAAGATGAATAAACCCTTAAAGCTCAGTAGAACACTGGATCCATGTAGCATGAACGACGCTCCATGAAACATGACATTTCATACCAAACTGGTGAGAACTGGTGGAACATCACATAATATCCTGCAGTAAGTGTTTCCTCCTTCCTTCCTTCCTTCCCTCCCTCCCTCTCTTCCTCCCTCTCTGCATTCTGGAGTTTAGATTTAGAGATTTAGAGATTTAGTGAGTTCCCCTCCCCTCAATCCCAAAATAAAGTGCAGAGCCAGAGCACTCCCTGGTGGTGCCAAACCTGAACTTCAACAAACTCCAACTCGGCCAACTTTTTTTATTCATTTTTTTCCTCGACTGAGCGACTTCGGCTTCAGCGGCCCGGAAACGAGGCGGCGACGTCTCAACGGGCGTTTTTGTGTGTCGGTTCAGATATAAATAGATAAATAGATTCGTTAGTGATCAGCCACCTGTTGCTTCTATATTCTTTTCAATGAGTGAAGTTTTTTTTTTTTAAATTGATCACTTTTTTAGTTTTAGTTTAAAGTACAAAATAAATCAAACTGCAACATTTTTCACTTGTTCAGTAAAAGTATTTGCTTTAAAAAGGCCTTTAAACAGAGCTTATGGTTCATGATGGTGGGAAACTAAAACATCCTGTACCCTCATTGATCCACGACTACATTATCTCTTCTATTCCGTGTTTATAGGATAAAATATCACGTTCATCCGCCTGTTTCGTAAACGGTCGCCGAGATGGCTACGTTACAGGAAGAGGGCGGAGCCACAGAAGAATTTTCAAATTAAAAGCGTCTGAGGAAGCTGCAGCTGTTCCTGATTAACAAAAGCGTTTCTTTTCCCTGCTGCTGGACAGAAGAATCAGTGTTTGTGGAGTGTGATTATTCTGGTGATAGGTTGTTGTCAGGCGCCGGTCACGCCGCTCGTTCTCACATATCTTCAGTTTACGATGACGTAAAACCGAGGAGATGCATTAAATCCTCTCGTCTGATGACGTTTGGGTTTGAGTGTGTCGGAGTGGTTTTGTACCTGAGTCCAGAGCCTGCCGCAGCTCGGCGGGTCCACCGGAGGCCGGAGGGCTTCGATACGGAGACTCACTGTTCAAACCTGCAGAAGAAGACGGAGGAAGTCGAACACGGTGATTTACATTGAGTGACTGAAACAGGAGGATTTCAAAACACACCTTTAAATCTAATAAAACGTGCTCTTTGGTGAATATATGACAAGTGACGGCTTTCGGCTGGCGTCAGGTGTGCCAAATGTTGAAAGTGTCTTTTTTAGTATCTTTATAACATTAAACGACTATTTATACATTTTTTAACTCACCGTGTTTCTCAATGGCTTCGATGAGTCTCCAAACGACCACAGGTGCTGCCTCAGACAGAAGCTCCGCCTCCACACCTGCGAGGGGCGAGAGAGAAAGAAAGAGAGAGAGGCTTATTATCAAGTGTTTTATATATATATATATATATATATATATATATATATATATTTTTTTTTTTTTTTTTTTTTTTTTTTTTTTTTTTTTTTTTTTTACTCCATATCTCAGTTTATTGCACAAAACAAAATATAAAAAAATGGTGTGAAAAAGAATTAAAAATGTTCTGGGCGAGTCCAGATTATTACTCATTGTTCACTGCTGCTGCGTTGATGATAAAAACATGATTTAAAAAAATAAACTGTTAAAAGCTGCTTTTAACAGTTTTGCAGAGTAACTGAAACAAAACAACATTTCGGAGGAAGTTATTAGACCGAGAGCGTGTTTCTGCTATCCATCCATCTGACCTGATGAACCACACACACACACACACACACACACACACACACACACACACACACACACACACACACACACACACACACAGTTGGATGCCTTGTTTATGCAAATGAGACAAAACAAATGCAGAAAACAACTGCTCATCTGCAACTTGTTCTTCGTCCCGAGAACTTATGATGTCCAAACGTTTTATGCAGATCTTTTCTACATATACAGAAAAACTGATTCAAACATGATTCATCCTGAAGAAACCTTTTTTTTTTTTTTTTTTGTGAGTCCAAAATATAGTTGGAATTGATCTGAAAAATTCAACAATCATGTTAAGAAAATGATAAAGTTTCATCTTCAAAAGTCAAAATAAAAATGCTGCTGCAGCGAATCAGAAGCTTTTACTGAAAAATGATATAATCAGATATCTGTTAAGATTTCGATACTCTGCGTGTGCAGCTAATCAGCTGATGTGGCCGTGAAGCAGTTAAGCGACGCAGGATTTGATTACAGCGGTCACGACGTTCACTATCGGGAATCAATTAGACGGAAGAAAGAAGGGGAATTTTTCCAAATTATGGATTACCATAGAAACCGATCAGCTAATGCAGGATGACGTATTGAGAGGTGAGAAAAAACCACGGTGACGCAATCAAAACTCAACGTCTCTATAAAACACGGGAGGAGGAAATTCAAAGTGCACAAAGTTTCACAGCAATCGTGAAACTTCCCACTTAAAATCCAGAATAAGACGAGAACATGGTGTCGTCTGCATACGGGAGTCAGAATCAGATGCTGGATATTATTAAAAATAGAATATGTAATTTAACGTGAAACTTCTGCACGGGAAGTTTAACTGACGACAGATCAGTGAAGCAACGGGAAGTTATCGGAGTTAAAAGAACAATATTAGAAGAGCGATTAGTTGTACCATACTTCTGCTTTGTTAAGAAGACAAAACCCTCAAATTTTTAATGAGAACGTCGGAGAGAAATTCAAAAGGTTTCAACTTCAAACAGGCGACTGGATAAAAAACGATGATCCGGCAACTTGTTACTTCCTGTTTTGATCTCTGTGTTTACATCTTAATGAACAGACTTCCAGTAATCTGTTCTTCCTTTGTTCATCACTGCTTCTTTCTTCCTCCCTTCCCGTGTCCTTCCTCCCTTCCTCCCTCGCACGCACACGCTTCCTCTTCCTCTCTCTTCATCTTCCTCCTCCTCTCCTCTGCCTCTCTCATGCTTTTAATCATCAGCTTTTTTTTTTTTTCTCGCCGCTCATCGTTTCCATCCCCGCTCGCGTTCCTCTTCCTCACCGCCTGCTTCGCTCGCTCTTTTGTTGTGCTACTGACAGTTGTGTACTATCACAACACACACACACACACACACACACACACACACACACACACACACACACACACACACACACACACACACACACAGACAGACGAGTGACAGCCACGACGAGTTAAACACTCGCACAAAAACCCACGGTCGGAGAATCGTACACGTACGCGGTGCGTTTACAGGTGTAGCGACCTGTGTTTCCTGCACTGATTGTGTTTATATGAGCATACAAAGTTGCGGGTATTGTTTCAGGTGTGTGTGTGTGTGTGTGTGTGTGTGTGTGTGTGTATGTTTGTGTGTGTGTGTGTGTGTGTGTGTGTATGTTTGTGTGTGTGTGTGTGTGTGTGTGTGTGTATGTTTGTGTGTGTGTGTGTGTGTGTGTGTGTATGTTTGTGTGTGTGTGTGTGTGTGTGTGTGTGTGTGTGTGAGAGCAACGAGAAGCGGCAGAGGAACATCCGGAGATATAAGTCGTTAAATGTACAGTGCTTCCATTAACGTCACTGTCACAACGCATCACAGAGGCAATATCTCACCCAGAGGAGAGGAGGAGAGGGAGGAGGAGGAGAGGGAGGAGGAGGAGAGGGAGGAGGAGGACAGGGAGGAGGAGGAGAGGGAGGAGGAGGAGAGGGAGGAGCAGGACAGGGAGGAGGAGGAGAGGGAGGAGGAGGAGAGGGAGGAGCAGGAGAGGGAGGTGGAGAGGGAGGAGGAGGACAGGGAGGAGGAGGAGAGGGAGGAGGAGGAGAGGGAGGAGGAGGACAGGGAGGAGGAGGAGAGGGAGGAGGAGGAGAGGGAGGAGCAGGACAGGGAGGAGGAGGAGAGGGAGGAGGAGGAGAGGGAGGAGCAGGAGAGGGAGGAGGAGGAGAGGGAGGAGGAGGACAGGGAGGAGGAGGAGAGGGAGGAGGAGGAGAGGGAGGAGGAGGACAGGGAGGAGGAGGAGAGGGAGGTGGAGGACAGGGAGGAGCAGGAGAGGGAGGAGCAGGACAGGGAGGAGGAGGAGAGGGAGGAGGAGGAGAGGGAGGAGGAGGACAGGGAGGAGGAGGAGAGGGAGGAGGAGGAGAGGGAGGAGCAGGACAGGGAGGAGGAGGAGAGGGAGGAGGAGGAGAGGGAGGAGCAGGAGAGGGAGGTGGAGAGGGAGGAGGAGGAGAGGGAGGAGGAGGACAGGGAGGAGGAGGAGAGGGAGGAGGAGGAGAGGGAGGAGCAGGACAGGGAGGAGGAGGAGAGGGAGGAGGAGGAGAGGGAGGAGCAGGAGAGGGAGGTGGAGAGGGAGGAGGAGGACAGGGAGGAGGAGGAGAGGGAGGAGGAGGACAGGGAGGAGGAGGAGAGGGAGGAGGAGGAGAGGGAGGAGCAGGACAGGGAGGAGGAGGAGAGGGAGGAGGAGGAGAGGGAGGAGGAGGACAGGGAGGAGGAGGAGAGGGAGGTGGAGGACAGGGAGGAGCAGGAGAGGGAGGAGCAGGACAGGGAGGAGGAGGAGAGGGAGGAGGAGGAGAGGGAGGAGGAGGAGAGGGAGGAGGAGGAGAGGGAGGAGCAGGACAGGGGAGGAGGAGGAGAGGGAGGAGGAGGAGAGGGAGGAGCAGGAGAGGGAGGTGGAGAGGGAGGAGGAGGACAGGGAGGAGGAGGAGAGGGAGGAGGAGGACACGGAGGAGGAGGAGAGGGAGGAGGAAGAGAGGGAGGAGCAGGACAGGGAGGAGGAGGAGAGGGAGGAGGAGGACAGGGAGGAGCAGGAGAGGGAGGTGGAGAGGGAGGAGGAGAAGGAGAAGGAGAAGGAGGAGAGGGAGAGGAGGAGAGGGAGGAGGAGGAGAGGGAGGAGGAGGACAGGGAGGAGGAGGAGAGGAAGGAGGAGGACAGGGAGGAGCAGGAGAGGGAGGTGGAGAGGGAGGAGGAGAAGGAGAAGGAGAAGGAGAAGGAGGAGAGGGAGAGGAGGAGAGGGAGGAGGAGGGGAGGGAGGAGGAGGACAGGGAGGAGCAGGAGAGGGAGGTGGAGAGGGAGGAGGAGAAGGAGAAGGAGAAGGAGGAGAGGGAGAGGAGGAGAGGGAGGAGGAGGAGAGGGAAAAGAGGAGAAACAGAGGAGGAGAGAGAGACGAGGACAGAGACGAGGAGAGGACAATAGAGAGGAGGCGAGGGAGAGGAGGAGGAGAAGCAGAGAGGACAATAGAGAAAAGGAGAAGAAGAGGAGGAGAGGACAATGAAGAAGAGGAGGTGGAGAATAGGAGGAGAGGGAGAGGAGGAGAAAAAGAGGAGGAGAGGAAGAGGAAGAGAGGAGGGCAATAGAGAAGAGGAGAGGACCATAGAGAGGAGGAGAAGACAATAGAGAAGAGGAGAAGAAGAGGAGGAGAAGACAATAGAGAAAAGGAAGAGGAGAGAAAAAAGAGTGAATACAAAAAAGAGGACACAGGAGAGGGATGTAGAAATCAGGTCATAAAGAAGAAGACAGAAAAATGCAGAAGAAAAGAAAAGAAAAGAAAAGAAAAGAAAAGAAAAGAGAACAAAAAGGGAGATGATGTGAAAAAGAAGCGAACAGGGCAAAAGAGGAAGTCTGTGGAAAAGAGAAATTAAAAAGAAAAGAGAGAAGAGGGAGAAAAAAAAGACAAGAAGAGGGTTGAAGAGGAGAAGATGAGAAGAAGAGAAAGAAGAAGAAGAACGTCAGATAAAGAACAATGAAGCTGAGCAGCTCTGCAGCAGATCAGCCTCCTCCCAGCTCCTATAGAGAACCTATGGAGCTGCACACAAAGACTCACACATCAACACACACACACACAGGAGGCAAACAAGTGTGTGTCAGTCAAACAGGAAGACACACACACACACACACACACACACACACACACACACACACACACACACACACACACACACACACACACACACACACACACACACACACACACACCGTAACGTCCAGTAAACACACCCAGCGCAGCACAGCAAGAGGACAAAGAGAGGGACCTGCAGAAGAGTGTGTGTGTGTGTGTGTGTGTGTGTGTGTGTGTGTGTGTGTGTGTGTGTGTGTGTGTGTGTGTGTTGTTTGTTTGTGGGCACTGAGGTGTTCTGTCAGTAAAACACGCTCCACTGCACTATACTGCATCTATAGACTCCATAAGTCACCACACACATTCCTCTAGTCCATTCAGTGTTACTGCTGCATTAACACAAAGAAACATATGAAAACACACACACACACACACACACACACACACACACACACACACACACACACACACACACACACACCCCTCATCCGTGTTCTCCCTGCTGACAGCTGTGGTCTCTGATCAGCAACGTTTGAAAATGATTTATTGATCAGCGGAGTTGGTGTTATGAAGTAGACCGCTACTCTTTCTCATTTCAAGTGATGATAACACACACACACACACACACACACACACACACACACACACACACACACACACTCCTACACAGAGACCTGATGGAGATAAGGGAGCGGAGTTGGAGACTTGAGATGCCGACGGCGGCTCCACACAAGTCATATATTAGGATTTTCTCTCTCTTGATGTATAATAAATCACATTTAGGTCAAACACTTACACTCAGTATAAATACTTGATGTTCGGAGTAAGTTTGATTTTCATCCCGAGTCCCCCCCGTGGAGAGCCGACGCCTCTGATCTTTTCTGCCTCTCTCCTCTCCGTCAGACAGATGCAGTAACCTGCAGTGGACACCAGGGGGCAGCTGACTCCAGACTGGTCAGGAACTGTGTGGCTTTTTGTCTGACAGCTGCAGCGGAGGAAGCTTCAAAACCACTGGTTTTTGTCTCGTAGCGCTACGCAGAAATAATGATTTACGTGAAAATGGATTTTGGGTCGTTGGGTCTGAGCTTGACTTGCTTCACCTCCTTATCACAAAGACGAGATGACTTCATGCATTCATGACTTTTTATGGACATTTTGTCTCGGACCTGAATGTAATTCCCACTTCCAATAAAATAATGTGCACAAGTGAAGAGTGGGAGGAGCTCCCTGGATTTCAGCCAATCGTAAAGGGGTTTCATTTGTTTAAAACAAATTGAAGAAAGGAAAAATCTGAAGCACAAACTTTGGACGACATCATCAATGTGAAGTAATAAGATGCTGGTGAACAATATGAGGTTCACATTAAGCACAAACCAGCAGTGATGTCATCATCCATCAGTGACATCATCAACCATCAGTGATGTCATCAACCATCAGTGATGTCTTCGTTGGTTTGTGGACGTTATGAATCCTCCAGTTCAGATTCTGTCCGTCACCATCTTTGATAGTTCGGAGCGGTTTGGAGCAGGAAGTGACCATATTTGGACGAGCTGGGGGAGGAGCCAGCAGGTGGATCTGACCAATCTGATCGGAAACCTGACGATACTACGTCCCGCCCACCGATAGCTGTAACCTGACTGCACCACAGGCCTGTCAATCAAACAGACACGCCCCCAAAACCAGGTCTTCTTGAATCTTCTTTTCTAATGAATGAGGGATTATTTTCAGATGGACCTCCAGAAAACTAATAAGAAGGAGTGACTTTAGCTAACAACACCGAGATAACTGATGGACACATTTTATTCACTTTGGATTTGATGAGAGAAGTTGAATGGGAGTCTATGCAGCCGGAGGCTTTTTGGAGCCGACCTCTAGTGGCACTCGCTGGTATTGCAGCTTATTGTTCAGACCCGGAAGCTTAACGTCCACTTTTACATCCAGTGTGTGGGTCCGCCATCGTTCTTTGTTTTTCCTGATCTGTAGCCACCGTTAACAAACAGGAAAAAAAAAAACCTGCTACAAACTTCTGGAAATCTGCTTCTTGGCTGAAAAGTCAAAACCAAACATGTGATTTGCTGATTTTCTCTCCCGGCAGCTGTCGTCCTTTTCTCCGGTTCTGGTTCAGATGAGCTGCAGGTCCGGATGCGAGACGGACGGACAGGTAGGTCGAGAAAAACCGATCGAGGAGCGAGTGACAGATGAGGCGACCTGCAGGCTGCTGGAGCGTGACGACCGACGTGAAGGCTTCAAATGACAACCCGTCCTCCTCCTACTCTCCTGATTCCTTTCCTCTTCCTCCACCTGACTCCTTCCTCCTCTCTGGTTCGTCCACCTCCTGCTTCTCCTGCTGCTCCTCTTCCTCTTTGTTTCTTTGTTGCGGACTGTTTTTCTCTCCTCACAGACTCACTTCCTTTTTCAACCACCTGCAGTCTGACGTTGCATTTTAACATATTGTTTGCTTTTGCTCAGTTTTTATTTCTTCTTTCCTTTGGATGTCCTGATTCTGCAGCATTAATGATAACAACCGCAGACATCAACACACGACAGGAAATACTTTTTCTGTGCTTTTAATCTGCAATCATTTGTATACAAACAGCTTCTGCAGCGTGGGGATTCACTGGTGTTTTATTATCTTACATTGTCGTGGGCTCGGGGGTAAAATCCTGTTTACCTTTCACTATTTCTTCAGACGATGTGGTTTTACCGACCGAGATTAAAAAGATAATGAGAAGAAATGTTTTCGCTGC
>NW_027185329.1:395000-407500 GCF_022577435.1 Embiotoca jacksoni
TTCATGAATACAGAACACAGATGCACCCGACGACCTTTCACCATTTTCAGTCACCTTCTCGTAACACAACAAAGCGGCGGCGGCGGCGTCGCACTCGAAAAGGGCTTCAAAACAGCAACAGATCCTTTTTATTCAGGTTTCTTTCCTCGAAGGACAAAATGAGCGGATTTATACGCTATATATGAATATAATATAAAGGATGCCCAACGCCCGGAGAAGGGAAGGAAAAGAGAGAAAAGAAGGAACGTAAAGGAGGAAAAATAAATTCCTTTAGGTTATTAATCCTTTTAATAACTGATTAATTCAATAAAATGGCCAAAGCAATTTAATTCGACATGATTTTATCATTTAAACGCTGCGAATCTCTTCAGGACGTTTTGACTGTCGACATACGAGCACGAAGTCCTCGCTGACGGATCGTCGCATCGTATCCTTCACGATAACATCGCTGTCATTTTTTATTTCTGATTTTTAAGAATTTCTTATCGTGATAATGGCAATGTATTTGTTGATGTAATGACATCAGGAACGGCTGAAAGCAGCTTCACAAAACATCAAACGTACAACAAACCACGAAGAACGTGAATATTTGCAGGCAAACATTTATACTGGAATATAAAACATCTGTATTTTAACGCAAAAGGATATATTTCTGTATTTTTGTCCTGAAACATCGTGATTTTTATCGTCCTCACTGCGTCGTTTCGAAACCCATTTTTCTAGAAAAGCCTGATTTTTCTTGGTGCGTTATTTTCGTCGGCTACAAATACAAATCTGTATTCGGGGGGATTTGTTCAACCAGAAGTATCACGTTGTTGACATGAGTGTCATAAAGTGTGTTATACATGTGTGTACAATCGAAATGCAGTAAAAAGCCAAACACACAGAGACTGACACGCTGCAGCGCTGTCGGCGTCAGCTGCCTGGTGAAGTGTGAATGATGCCGACAGTGAGCCGTCCTCCATACGGTCACAGTAGTTGTGGAGAACAGCAGCCGCTCGATCGCAGCTCCTGCGATGCTGCATGTGACGGAGCTGCGGGCACCGACCCGCATTAATATTTGACGAGGACTGTTGACATGCTGCCGAGCGCCTGCACTGGTCCCACACACACACACACACACACACACACACACACACACACACACACACACACACACACACACACACACACACACATAAATATAACGACGTGAGGATAAAAAGATGAAAAGCTGAGAAAGTATTTTCTTTTTCTTTAGAAGGTTGGTTCATGAAAAAAGAATTGAGAAATTGTACTCTTTTGAAGAGTTCTGCCTCCAAACCAATAGAAAGCAGATTAATAAAAAATTACCACTAAAATCTGCATAATCAATAAACCACACTTTGGGCCATTTTCACTGAATCCATTTTTTTTCTAACTAGTTCTTTTATTTTGCTGTTCATGATGTCGGCCTGTAAGAGATGATTTCTTTGTGCTTAGACTTTCTTTTTTGCTATAATTCCCGGTTTTTTCTTGCTTCTTGCTTTTTCTTGTTTTTTTTCTCAAGCTGGTTCTCAACGAAGCGGCAACAAGCAGTGATGTCATCAACCAGCAGTGATGTCATCAACCAGCAGTGACGTCATCATCGGTTTGTGAACGTTATGAATCCTCCAGTTCAGATTCTGTCCGTCACCATCTTTGCTAGTTCGGAGCGGTTCGGAGCAGGAAGTGACCATATTTGGACGAGCTGGGGGAGGAGCCAGCGGTGGATCTGACTGATCTGACTGATCTGATTGGAAACCTGACGATACTACATCCCGCCCACCGATAGCTGTAACCTGACTGCACCACAGGCCTGTCAATCAAACAGACACGCCCCCAAAAACAGGTGTTCTTGAATCTTCTTTTCTAATGAATGAGGGATTATTTTCAGATGGACCTCCAGAAAACTAATAAGAAGGAGTGACTTTAGCTAACAACACCGAGATAACTGATGGACACATTTTATTCACTTTGGATTTGATGAGAGAAGTTGAATGGGAGTCTATGGAGCCGGAGGCTTTTTGGAGCCGACCTCTAGTGGCACTCGATGGTATTGCAGCTGAAGACACTTCTGGATCAGAACCATTTTTCAGACCTGAAGCTACGAACTCTTTTATATCCAGTCTGTTGTTTAAGTGTTATTAAATCAGTTACAGTTACTGAGTCTGCTGTTTCCACATTCCTCTCCTTCCTTCTCTTTCAGAATCACCAGCTCTCGAATAAAAAAAAATGTCCTCTACAGGAGGAGTCAGTGATTTCCTTCCCCTCTGCTCCCATTAACACAGCGCCTGCTCTCTGCGTCTCGGTGGAGTCGGACAGTGACAGATTGCTGTTGACCTCCATCACAGCTCTCTGACCCGGTCCACTTTCTCTGGAGGCGATAGAGAGAACGAGGAGCGGTGACAGCCGATCGCAGAGAAGGAAGCCGTCGGCGCCAACATCGCAAATTCAATCATCTCACAGCTCCTTCACTTCACTCATCACTTTAGTTTTATGTAGATTTTGATGGAGTTCATTATGCATGTAATTAAGATTATTTTACACCGGTGCTCGTCGCTGTAAAAGCTGCTTCAAAGGTCCTTGAAATAGAGCCGACTCTCATCTCAGTATGTTGTCTTCAATGAGCCTTTTGGTATTCCTGCCTTACTGTTGTGTAACTCTGATGGTAGATAAACACTGATTTTATCAGGCTGCAGACACAGATCGGATTATAATGGAATGAAACATCATAACTAACTACTTTCTTTAATTAAACTCAATTCTATTGTGCACAATAAAATGTCAGTCACAATAAAACAGCCGGTGATTTAAAGAGTAGGGAGTTATTTCTGCAATTCTGCAACACACACACACACACGCACACACGCACACGCACACACACACACACACACACACACACACACACACACATCGAGAAAACTGGAAATCAATTGTAATTATATAAATGAGACAGAGTGAAACAAGGTTACAGTCGGAGCACGACCTGCCACACTGCGGCGATTCGCTGATGTTATGTCAGTTTGGACACAAGACTGTAAATGAAATGCACATGGCCTTCAGCTATGATACACACACAAACACACACACACACACACTTTTTGGAGCCGACCTCTAGTGGCACTCGGTGGTATTGCAGCTTAAGGTTCTTCTGCATCGGAACCATTTTTCAGACCTGAAAGCTACAAACTCTTTTATATCCAGTCTGTGAATCGGATATAGAAGCTGCACACGTCAGGCTTTCTTTCCAACTCCTTGAAGGGGAATTGAAAGATCAATTTGTTATTGAAAGATAACAAATCCTCGAATGTGGGCACACATCGTCTAAATCTACAGTACATGTCTGTTACTGTAAAACAGAGATAATAAAAAGACATACAGGCATTTATCTGGAAGTAGCAGGAGAACACAGGAGAACGTCGCCCGTGGATGCAGTGCAGCGCAAATCCGCTAAACCTCCAATTATTCACCTTTTCAAAAGCTCAGGTACAATTTTGATGACAAGCAGTGGGAGAAAAAAATAACACATCAGAGAGCAGCGGGAGGCTGATGCAACTTCAAAACAAAATATATGCCGCTCATACGCAGTAATAACGTGATTTTTTATTGACCCCTGAAGGAAAACGATGCTTTCACAAAGCCGCCTGCAGCGACGCTCGGCTGGAGGTGGCAGGAAATCCGTGCCTTGCTAAACGGCAGGTAGATAGTCGACCGAGATGACGGAAGCAGCGTGAAAAACAGCATGAAGTTATTTCCCGACACAGGAAATGAAGCTCAAGCTGACGAGTCGCTGGTTCGACACCACGGAGGAGATCCGGCGTGAATCAGTGATGCCGCTCGACATCGTTACGCAACACAAAGCGTTCGGAGCGTTTCAGGAGAACTGGGCGAAGTAGTTTAACGGGGATGAGTCGGTTTTTGGTCTCTTGAATTTCTTCTCGGCTCCAAAATGTTTAAAGAGTCAACAAGTGTGGGCTGGATGACGTCTCGAGCAACATCCAGAAGGTCCTGGCTCCAAAAGTAAAAGTCCACAAAACTCTTATCTTCAATGTCCAACGCGAAGCAACAGCCAGCATCACGCCCTGCTGGAGAATTTTGATGGCATTCATTTTCTTTTACCTTTTTAAAAACTAAAAAGGCAAACGAAAACGGGGCATTTAAAGTGAAAACATTCATGTTGACTTGGTTTAGTTTGTAATCAGGATGTTAATATCAATTTTATATATTGTGAGAAGGGAACTCTGCTCATACTAAAGAGAACTCACCAAGTAAAGGTCAGATGCATCTGAAATCTAGAATACTTTGCTAATAACTTACTAATAATGTGGCAAATATTCTTCTTACATGTGCTGATATGTTTTAAATTGAAGGAAAAATAAAGAATTTGCATTTATTTGATCAAAAAGATAGTTTGAATTGAACACATGCGGTCATAAACACGAGACCAAAATCCTTCATGTGGTTGTTTTCTTGGTGATCTTCCGCTGCCTGAACTTCCTTCCTGGATTCTGCTGGTGTGAACTTCCTCTGATGTTCAGTTCACTTCTGGTGAAGCCGCCTCCCTCCGAGAAGCAGGAGACCATCACACCTTCCTGCTCATCTGATTCCTCCTCGCTTCACTTCATTGTCCAGCGGCACTCACAGATGGAGTCATCTGAGCTTAGCTGTGTTATATTTATAATTACTTATATTAGAAATTCATAAATGCACACGCACAACCAAAGTGTTCAACCGGGAAGAACGGCGGTCGAACTCTTCCGAATAGTCACAAAATAGATGCTTATAAAAGGATCTCTTGACTGTATCCAAAAGAAAAAGTCGATTTTAAATGAACGTGTGTGAGCTGCTTCTTACTTTGCAGAGTTTGAGGGTTGACGCTTTACTTTATTGGTCAACTACGGTCAACTGTCATTTGATTTATGCCATTATGATGGGAAACTGAATATCTTAGTTATAACTAGTTATTTCTGTTTAAATCGTGGTGCTGCACAATCAGGCCTTTAAGTTTCGGTCCTTAAGCCCTCTTGTGTCTCATTGTTTTGGTTTTATTTTGCTTCTTCAGTCCAGCTACTCCTCCGTTCAACCTCCGACAACACGTCCCAACCGCTGCCGGATTCAAACGTGTCGTTTAACCCGTAAACCTGAAACCTTTTTTTGGTGTTTTTTTTACTTGCCTCAACTTCGGTCTCTTTGGCCTTTTTCTTGCATGTTGTTGGATTTTTAACAATCCTGAATCTCCATCTTTATGAGTCCATGAGGCTTCCTGTTCTTCTTTGTGTCCACCAGTCCCTATTATAATAATAATAATTATAAGTCACAGTTATCTCATTTAAATTTCATGGGAAATTATTAAGAAAATTACTGATTCAAAAGAGAAGTCGCCTGATAAATATTTCTTATTTTGTACCTTTGCTAATTACAAAATTGTCTCTTTGTGGGATTTTCAAAGTCTAGCTGAAATTATTTTGCATGTTGTGCAAACATGCTGTAAATCTGCACGCAAGGTATTTAATTAGCTTTAGCTGCAGCACATTTAACAGCGAAGAAAGATAAAGAAGCATTCGACAGATATTAGTAGGATGAAATATGACCAAATATTTGAAATCTCTTCTGAGATTTCAGACTTTTGTGTCTGAATTGTCAGCACATTTACTCGGTACATGGTTCCCTCTCCTCCCCAGATGTCCGTCCTCTCATCACACCAGTTCAGCGGCTAATTTCTCCGCTGTAGTGGCTACCGAATGTAATTACCGCTTCGCTGTAGATTAGAGCGAGCCCTCCGTCTCCCCTCCGTCTCCCCTCCGTCTCCCCTCCGTCTCCCCTCCGTCCAGCGCTAACCTTGAGGATCAGGGGAGCGCCGAGCGTCCTGCCTCCGGGCTCTCCGGGTCTCATTAGCTAATTGAAATGACTCTGTCTGGGAAATGGAGCAATATGTCGGCTTAACGAGCGAGAGAGCCGAGCCGACCGGGAAAAAAAAGAAAACCTAAAGGATTCTCTGGAAACATCGCAGATGCTGCCGATGACATTCACACTTCTTACAAAGGGATAAAGCCGGACCCGGATCCTGTTTTTCTGGGCTTTAAGTCCTTTCAAAGGGAAGATTTGAAGTGAACTTCAACACAACACACAATGTCAGATAAATCTTCCATACAGGAGGTTGTCTCTCCCTTAAATCCTGGATTATTTACACAACAGTTGAATGCAAAAAAACAAACAAAAAAATGTCTCACAACCAGCTTCCTATTATTTTCGTTATCTCGGACATAAGACTTCAGGAAACGGGCGGACGTTTTCAGAGCTGGTCTCACTGGACAATAAAATAAACACACTTTGGATTTACATTCATTCCTCAACCTTTAGAACCGCCGCGTTTCAAACTTCAGCCCTGAACTCAACCCTCGACTCCCTCGATCAACCCGGTATCACGGCAAAGCGTGAAATAGACACGCCGGGCCACTTCAGCAAAAACAAACGTGAGATAGTCACGTTTTGGCCTGTATATGCGTTAAAGAAGCTGTGCTGAAAGTCTGAATTCATACAGTTCAAATACAGAAAAGGACTCGACCAAAACATGAAGGAGCTCACTCGAAGTCTGCAGCAGCTCAAGTGTGTGTGTGTGTGTGTGTGTGTGTGTGTGTGTGTGTGTGTGTGTGTGTGTGTGTGAAACGCTGAGACAACTGAGGGATGGAGTGAGGGAGAGACGGGAGAAAGTGAAGGAAAAAGCAATTAAAGCATCTTGTCTCATCCTCGATGCTCACCTGGTCCCTCGGGGACGGAGCGCACACACACACACACACACACACACACACACACACACACACACACACACACACACACACACACACACACACGGTACCACCCGTGGGACAGGGAGCTGATTAGGGGTGTCAGACAGGTTTATTAGGTCCGTGTCGACGTACGTGAGTGTCTGTCGGCGGTCACCAGCAGCCGGCTGCTGCACAGCGAGCAGCCCAGCTCGGTCCTCGTGTTTATAATTAAGATAAAACTCAAAGGCTGCTGCTATCGCTCCTTTCTTATTTCCGTCCCCTCTCCGCTGCTCCTCCTCCTCCTCCTCCTCCTCAGTTTCTCTCCTCCTGTCGTTGCTGTCGACCAGTTAAACGTTCCCTCAAACAGGTTAGAGACCGTTTCTCTGATCTGATAAACTTCCTGCAGAGTTGGAGACTCTGCTGGTTCTGTACCGATGTAGTCGTTGACTTCTGTATTACAGTCATAAGCTGTCTGTTCTGGAAACATACGCAGCTTTTTGGAGGGTTTTTTAGCCCCATGTTCAATAAATAATAATAATAAAAAAGATTAGGACTGAAATGTTTCTGTGATGTCCAGCATGATTATTATAACAGGAAGTGATGAATTATTTATTCCTTTATCAGGTAATGCTTAAAAATAAAAATCTAAAAATGTTCATCAAAACAATCGCAACAAAAACCTCCTGGACGTAAGAGCAGAGAAAGAGAAGATCAGAGAGAGACAGAGAAAAATAGAGAAGATGCAAAGAAGAAAAAGAAACGAAGAGAAATGGAAGAAAGAAGGAAAGAAAGATGAATAAATAATATCAGAAAGACAAAGAAAGGCAGATAGAAATGAAGCAGAAAGAAATGAAAGGCGACAAAACAAAAAGGTTCAAATATAAAGAAAAGAAATGAGGTAGAAATAACAGAGAAACGGAGACAAAGAAGGAACTCCTGCAGGTCGACTGGCTGAGAAGCAAACATCTGTAAACATCTGCAAACAGCTGCATGTTGAACAAAGGACGGAGAGAGTGACGGCGTCTCTCGCCCTCTCCCTCTCTACCTCCCTCTCCCTCCCTCTCTCTCCCTCCCTTTCCCTCCCTCTCTCGCCCTCTCCCTCTCTCTCCCTCTCTCTCCCTCCCTCTCTCGCCCTCTCCCTCTCTACCTCCCTCTCTCTCCCTCCCTCCCTTTCCCTCCCTCTCTCGCCCTCTCCCTCTCCCTCTCTACCTCCCTCTCTCTCCCTCCCTCCCTTTCCCTCCCTCTCTCGCCCTCTCCCTCTCTCTCCCTCTCTCTCCCTCCCTCCCTTTCCCTCCCTCTCTCGCCCTCTCCCTCTCCCTCTCTCTCCCTCTCTCTCCCTCCCTCTCCCTCTCTCCCTCCCTCCCTCTCCCCCTCTCCCTCTCCCTCCCTCTCTCTCTCTCTCTCCCTCCCTCTCCCTCCCTCTCTCTCCCTCCCTCCCTTTCCCTCCCTCTCTCTCCCTCCCTCTCTCGCCCTCTCCCTCTCTACCTCCCTCTCTCTCCCTCCCTCCCTTTCCCTCCCTCTCTCGCCCTCTCCCTCTCTCTCTCTCCCTCCCTCTCTCGCCCTCTCCCTCCCTCCCTCCCTCTCTCTCTCTCCCCCCCTCCCTCTCCCTCTCCCTCTCCCCCCTCCCTCTCCCTCTCCCTCCCTCCCTTCCCCTCCCTCTCCCTCCCCCTCTCCCTCCCTCTCTCCCCCCTCCCTCTCCCTCTCCCTCCCTCCCTTCCCCTCCCTCTCCCTCCCTCCCTTCCCCTCCCTCTCCCTCCCCCTCTCTCTCCCTCTCTCTCCCTCCCTCTCTCGCCCTCTCCCTCCCTCCCTCCCTCTCTCTCTCTCCCCCCTCCCTCTCCCTCTCCCTCCCTCCCTTCCCCTCCCTCTCCCTCTCCCTCCCTCTCTCTCCTCTCCCTCTCTCTCCCTCCCTCTCTGTGGTGGGATTTCTCCATCCAGACCGGAGGGGGAGCAGCGATCTCCCAGCATGCCTCATATCTAAATAGTGATCTTAATGGTGTCCTTTAAATGCCGAGAGGAAGAGCTGGACACCGGGAACCTCGGCGGAGGCACTTAAACCGGCATAAATCCATATTTCTGATCCCGAAATGGAACCGGGACGGATCTGAGATGTGAAATTGTTTGGTTTGTGATGTTGAACCCCGCCGAGGAATCAACAGCTTCTGACCTCATTCTGGCTCCGCGGCTTCTTCCTTGTGTTTGCCAGCTGGGATGTTTGACTCCAGCGACTTTTCTCGTGCAGATTATTGAAAGTGTTTCTGGAGCATTTTTCTAATAAGAGCTTGTGCAAAAAAATTCTGTTATATCACACGCAACACAAATGAACACAGCATGTGTAGCGGGAAAGCTGCGCTAATATTAGCATTTCAAATGAAAAACAGAGTCTACTCGTTTGGGCCAAATGCTAACGTTAGCTTTGTGTTTCTGCAGCGTCAGCATCTCTTCCTGCGTGGCCTCGACCTGGTCACACATCACTCAGTTTCATCTTTCAGGACACTTTATTTCACTTCTCAAACTGACATTTGTCCAGAAATCAAAGAAAGAAAAGAAAAAAAGATTCTCCAACGTTTACTGATATCATGTGAGGCGTTTAAGGGAACTTCAGAAAATCTGTAGCATCTAGCGATAACTTCAATATGAGACTTTTAGGGACCTTCTGTTCATTCATATCTAGAGATCAACTCTCCACTTCTAAACTGCATGAAAACTAATGAGTTTTTTAGCAAATCAATCCAACTAAAGCTGATATTTTTCACAAAAAGTGACGTTAACCTCTTAAAAATATCAAAATGATTTCAAATCAAGAGTACATCCTCTGGGTACCACGAATATCTCCACTCACCCAACATCCAAAAAGACTTTACGAGACTTTAGTCCGGACCAAAGTGAACCAGCAGGCTGCCACGGCTCCGAATTTAGACAAAAATTAGCATGCAAAATGTCTGGAACGACGTCTGATACTTCATCTGTCTCGTATTTACTTGAACACATCATCTGATGTGAAAAATAAATAAATAGATTTCCTCATTTCACGCGTGGTTTCTGGTGGAATCGAAGCGTCACTAAGACCTCCAACGCAAAGACGCAGGAATATTCCAGCACACACGTCGTATTTCAGGTCGCAGCCGATAACATCGAGGCGTCTCATGAACTGATCGAACTCTAATCCCGTCTGCTTTTCCAGCCGCGTGGCTTTAAAGTCGAACAGCTCGTACGTAACGCCAAATAAATCCCGAGGAAAAAAACAACCTGCACTCTTCGTCTGGCAGAAAACAAACTCTAAAATGTGGTTTATCATCGAGGAGCACGTCGTGCATTTTTAAGAAGATTTAAAGCGCTTTAAATTCTCGTCGTAAACGCCTCGACGACCTTCTGACACCGACTCGCCCGAGCTGTCGTCACGGTGACACCGAGCTGCGTTTCATCACTGTTTTCCTGTTCTCAGGAAGAGGAACATGTGAATCCTTTTTTCTTCCTCTTATTGTTCACGAGGTGACAGTTTCTGTGCGCCTGATCAAAAAGAAGCTCGACGTGCCTTCAGAGACGCCTCGGCGGAGGATCGTTGTTTTTCCTCGTCGTCTCGCCGACACTCGACCGGGACGAGTGAACGGAGCCGTTTGGCGCCGGATCGACTCCACGACTCGCTAATTGGCTCAACCGGTCCACGTCGAGAGCAGAGTTACTGCCGGAGCTTTTCAAACGGACGACAAAATGGAATTCATGATTGAACGCAATTATTCTCCGGGACGCTCGGCAGCTCCGCGGCTGTTTGACTTTGTCACTTTGATTGGGGGGGTTTTCGTTTTCTCTCTTGTTTTTTCAGGCTGGTTGTTTTTTTTCACGAGCGTAAATCATCCGCCGCTCGCCTCGACAAACAAAGAGAGGCCAAAGGAGCAGGCGGAGAGCGCGTCGTCTCTTCTCTCTGCACACCTTTCAGCGGAGTGATTCATGAAACATGTAACTCATTTATCATCGCTAACGTCACTTTCTTTAAGACCTGATTTTAATGCTGACCGAGTGGAAAAGACTTCTCAGTGGAAGAGAACAAGAAGAACATGGAGGGAGAGGGAGAAACAGCTGGCAGCACAACCTTGAAATGTCTGTGTGTGTGTGTGTGTGTGTGTGTGTGTGTGTGTGTGTGTGTGTGTGTGTGTCTGTGTGTGTGTGTGTGTGTGTGTGTGTGTGTGTGTGTGTGTGTGTGTGTGTGTCTGTGTCTGTGTGTGTGTGTGTGTGTGTGTGTGTGTGTGTGTGTGTGTGTGTGTGTGTTAATGGGGTGATGTTGGACTATTAAAACCATTAGCGCTGATCTTCCTGTCGCCGCAGCTCCTGACGAACTTCGGGGGTCTCGTGGACTCTTCTGAATCCTCTCGTGTGCGTTACTCTTATTTACATATCTCGCTCAACACACGTATGTTTTTTTTTCAGCCGGCTCCGTCACGCGTGTTGGTGCACCAACATTTCATCGTCCCTCACGCGGTGGTTTTGCACGTCTTTCACCCGTTGATAACGAATCTTATAGAGATTTAAAGTTTTCAGTTTTTAACCAGCTACACTCAGTCAATCTTAAATTGACTTAAGTTCATTTATATTAGAAATGCATTATAATCGACTCTTATTGTGAAAATTGACCTTTCTTTTATTTACACACTTCGAGCAACAAAACCTGAGTTTTATCTTTTATTACAAGCAACTTTACTAAAGCAAATAGCTGCTAATTATAAAAGTGGCCTTAGAGAGTGTAAAGTGCTGCGTGGTCTTAAAAACGGTTCAAATGTCTGGTTTGGTTGTTTTCAGATTATTTTTCTTGAGTAGCACCAACACAAGTATCAGTTAAACTCCTGTATTCTACAATTTCTTTAAGTAAACAACCAGCTGGCAAAAGTATTTATTGAGATTTGAGTTTTTTTCTGGGCAACTCTTCCTATTGAGCCGTCAGCTGTAAACCTTGTATCTCCAATGTTGGCCTCTTTCATGTTTCCATTGGCTAAAAGATTTAAATATGAATCTATAGCAGTATCCTCTTGTGAGCCTTCATCACATCAGACTGTCTGCTCTGAGTATTAAAAGGCCTAAAACTGAATCATATTTCTTAAAAAAAGAATAAAAACATTTGATAAAACGTTTGAAGTTTGAATTCAGTCTCCAGGAAGCTGCTTCTTTCATGTCGAGTCTCCATTTGGAGGGTAAAAGTACAAGTTTCCTCTCTGAACAGAGACATGTAGCTCAGAAAGTGTTGCATTCAGGAGCAGTCAGATGGAGAAGAAGCGACCTCCACCTTCGCCCCACCCCCACCACTCTCCTTCACCCCCCTCCACCTGGTTGCCTCTGTGTGTGCCTGTATGGTTATTAACCTGCTGTCAGCGGGAGGTGCGGGGCTCCATCCATTAACCCCGAGCACCTCTGGGGCCCTGGACACCTTCTGTATACACACAGACACAACACACAGCGGGCCCACAGGAAGCGGTGTGGTACATACGCCGCCCTGACGGAGGCCGTCGTCCGCATTACCGAGGTCAGCCTCCGCCTGCCCGTGGGTCGGAAACACAGCGTCTACAGCATGGATGCATGTACGACTACATTTATAGAGTACGCCTGTAAAAAGTCAGAGGAAAGGTAAATCCAGACTCTCATTTCTGACTTTGGTCTTCATATTTGCACGCCAGCCTGACATGTTCTTGTTATTGTGCTCATATTAGCATGTTAGCATGCTGACAGTTATTGTTCTAAGAACTGGGA
>NW_027185329.1:412500-432500 GCF_022577435.1 Embiotoca jacksoni
CCAAACAACACAAAAGACGGCTACAAAAAACGGTGGCTGGCAAGTCAATCTTAAACTCAAAGAATAAGCGAATGACATGTGTACAGTAGTTTGACATTGTTGCTGCACCTCTATAGTTTGTCTTTGAATAACTGCGTTTTGATTGCATCTACAAGGATACGTGGATTTTCTGAATAGAATGAAAATACAGAAAACACTGATTGTGATTTTCCTTCAAAACTTTGTCATATTGTGATTTTTTTAAATTAGCTTTGTATTTTATCCCTGAACACATGCTGCAACCCTCAAAGCTCTGCGTAGTTTCCTGTGTTAGTATTTTATATATTAGATGTGTTTTAATTTTGTACTATTTTTTATTTGCACTTTTTAAGGAGGAAATTACTGAGTGGATTTAAATACTACCAGGTTCATCCCTTTGTTTTTATTGCTATATTATTATATTTTATAATGTGTGGAAAACAGTGGGACAGAAACAGTAATGAGTCAAAGTGACAAAGATTTAAATAGCATCTTGTTTCGGCCGAGTGTAAGGCTGTTACGTTTCCTGTGTATTGCAGGCTTACCTTTAGCTTTAGCGTTAGCGCTACGTAGCTAAACCCAAACCTCAAGCTAAATTTAAACTAGCCGCCATTCTCAGTCTTTAATCCTAAAACCATGTTTTAACTGTAAAATATATGGTAAACCTTTGCAGGAGCATCATTCTCTGACATTGGACGCGTGTCTCCGTAATGCAGGCGTGAGACAAGTGTCCCCATAAACACATCAATCACATCAGCTGTTGACCATCACATTAGGCCTACAGTCAATAGATTTCAGCTGCTGTCACCTTTACTAATGGTATCTATTCAGTATCTATTCAGTGCCCCCCCCCCCGCCCCCCCCACAGAAGAACCCATCACGCTGTCACATACGCCGGGGATTGTGGGATACGTCAGAAGTGCAGTGTCATCCCACAACTTGCATCAGCAGCTTTTAGAAATAGAAACTTCCTGTCATCAATCCGATCATTGATCCAATTAAAAAAGCAACAGCAGCAGGACGAGGATAAAAACAACAGGAAACCGGACACTCAGAGAGACGAGAACCTGATACATCTGCTGTGTGTGTGTGTGTGTGTGTGTGTGTGTGTGTGTGTGTGTGTGTGTGTGTGTGTCATTTTATTTAAGGTTAATAGAGGATCTTTGAAAGTTAGCAGGACAAGAGACAGGATCATAATTTGAGAACATATTTTTGAGGAAAAATTGCTTTTGAAAGACTCTGACTTGAAAAACTGAAACCTGAATAAATCCTGAACAAAACGACTCTTGTAATAAATAAATGTATCATTTACATACATTTACTTCAACTCCATAACCGGGTCTTTATTTATTTTTTTAAACTCAGTAACTACTTCTTATCACTTGTAATTTACTGTTTGTTTTTTTCAGTCCATGTTGTCAGTCAAACTGAACACTCGCTGCCCAGATGTTTCACATTTAAAGTCTGTTTGGGCTCGGAGGACGTCGTCCTCTCCTCTCCTGCTCGGCCGGACACGCAGCTGCGAAATCTGGATTTCACTGGAAGCAGAAATATCAGCGATGAAACAAATGTCAAAATAAATGATTCGTGAACAAGCAGCTTTGTTTTTTTTTCCTCCTGCCTCCTTTGACTCGACTGCTGTTGAACTAAAGGAATTAGCGCCGTGTGAAATGCACATTACAACAAACAAGGTATTCGTTAGTGACCCGTCTTCCCTTGTTTCTGTTGTGTGTGCTGTAAGACAATTATGGGATGCGGCACAGAATGATGCAGACTATTTTTTTCCCTCACTGGAGACAATGGCAACGACTGTGTTGTGTCCGTGTGTGTGTGTGTGTGTGTGTGTGTGTGTGTGTGTGTGTGTGTGTGTGTGTGTGTGTGTGTGTGTGTGTGTATTGGAGGATAATGTGGGACGCGTAAGTGTGATAAACCAGGATTTTCTGAGGTTTAGCTCAGCGTTAATACTTTGCTATCGCTATGGACAGATGGGAATTACTAATCTCAGGTGATGTGTGTGTGTGTGTGTGTGTGTGTGTGTGTGTGTGTGTGTGTGTGTGTGTGTGTGTGTGTGTGTGTGTGTGTGTGTGTGTGTGTGTGTGTGTGTGTCAGTGTCATCACATCTGTGACAGGCAGGAGTGAGAGAAGCTTGAAGCTCAGTCACATTGAGGCTCATCGTTGTCTACTTTTCATAGTTTTTTACTAAAAAAAAAAATCATTTAATTTTTTTTTATTATTTCTTTCAACTGGTTGTAACTATCTTCATATTTAGAATTAATACAATTAATACTTCACACAAAAATAACTTCACGGAGTTATAGCAGTGATGAAATTCATAAATAAAGCTTTACTGTGAGTGATGCTGCGAGTCCTTGCGTGCAGGAATGCGTCAACACTTAAAAAAGATAAAGATTATTATGGTAAGCACTGTGAGATTAACATGAGGTGAGATTAGGATGCATGCGAGCGTGGAGGGAGGGAGGAGAGGTGGCATTGTACTTTAGGAGGCGCGTCCTGGAGGCTTTGTCCCTTTTTCTGTGTCAAGGTTAACTTCTACGTTCTTTGTCTGAAGTTCTTCAATCTGAATTGAGAGTTTAACAATTGAACAGTGCAGCTGCCACCTTTAGGCTCCGCTGACGCCATCACTGTGTTCAAGATAGATCATGTGGTGTCAACACTTCTGCCTCAATTTAGACACATTGCTCCAAAATTGCAGTATGAACACAGACTGGATGTAAAAAGTGTTCGTAGCTTCCGGGTCTGAATAATGAGGCCTTAAAGCTGCAATACCACCAAATGCTTTAAGTTTTTTCTTTATCTTGTTCCTTATTCTTCTTCTTTTTTTTTTTTTTTTAAAAAAAAAACCTTTTTTGGCGGCTTTAACATCTTCAAAAACTCATGAAAGTTGGTGCCTGATGATGTTTCATGAGGTTTGGAGCATCGTTTGACCTTAAACATCAACTTCCTGTGTCACGGCCAAACATCAAATTTAGCCACATCGCCCTGGCTATACTATATACTATATAATATATACTATATAATATATACTCTATACTCTATACTCTATACTCTGTACAAAAATGAATTTTGGGTCACTTTTTGGACGACATGCTATATATGACGTTTCTTTTTATATTCCGGACAACATACTTTGGATATTTTTGATCACTTTTTGGAGTATGACCTTTTGACATTCCTCAAGTTACTTCTTACTGTGAGGCAACTGCTCTAACCAGTGCACAATGAACAAAAAAGTCTCTTTGGGACTTTTTTTTGTTTGAGTTTTGACCTTTGGTTTGGTATTAGTATGACTGCACATACAAACCCGAACCTGCGTGGCTTAGCATGACTTTTGGGTCACTTTCTGGCCACCACGCCACAGGCACACCAATGGATGAAAATGAATTATTTCAAGTCGGTCCAACAAAATCTGTAGGAGTTCGTTAAAGTACATGTGTGAATCGCCAAAAATGGCGACTAAATTCAAAATGGCAGACTTCCTGTAGAGTTGACGTAACGGTGCAATGTAACTTTTTTGTACGTGGAGGTGTGATAAACATGTCCACCGATTTTCGTGCATGTAGGTAAATGTAGCTGCCAGGGCATCTGTGTAGGGGGCGCTAGTGAGCCATTTGACCACACCTACTCGCGGCTCCAGTAAAATACGAAATCTTTCGCCAGAAGACATTTTTGTACCAACTTTCATGAGTTTTTGAATGTTATAAAGCCTCCAAAAATGCATTTAAACTTTCAGTATAAAAATAATAATATTTTCTTCGGTGCTCAGGGCTTAATAAAATGTGTCCATCAGTTCTCTCGGTGTTGTTAGCTAAAGTCACTCCTTCTTATTAGTTTTCTGGAGGTCCATCTGAAAATAATCCCTCATTAATGCTTGGCAATATTTGGCAGCACAACATGCCTTCGGAAATCCAACCAACATGAAGTTGGAAAACATGCTAACATCAACATGCTAACAGTATTTCTCACTGTCAACCATCTCAGTTTAGTTTAGCTTCATTTACCGTTAATATTTGCTATATAAATGCAGCAGAAGCATTCAATGTCAAAATCTTATTTTACATCAGAGGATCAACAAAGTTATTCCAATTTATCCTCACGGGGGAAAAAATGAGGGTTGCAACCAACATTTCAGGATAATCCATCTTAGATTTGTTAATATTTCCATCTCAACTGAAATTGGAAGCAGCTGATCCCCCGATTTCAAAGAAGAGTTGAAAAAAACCAACAACAACACATGACTCTTCATGTCCTTTTGTCC
Organism: Embiotoca jacksoni; assembly: GCF_022577435.1. Classification (NCBI taxonomy): domain Eukaryota; kingdom Metazoa; phylum Chordata; class Actinopteri; family Embiotocidae; genus Embiotoca; species Embiotoca jacksoni. Next base: position 416,795 of record NW_027185329.1, read on the forward strand.
AACTAAAAATATATCATCTGTTATACTCTGCCGGGTAAACGCTCTTATTTTGAAAGTCTCCACTCAAAGTTTACAATGCTGGCGAAGCCGAGCTTATCCACAGAGGACATCTGTTTCAGCGGGCTGAGTGAAAGCTAACCATGAAAATTAAAAACAAAATCGGAGTTGCCTTTTAAAAAAAAAATTGAGGACACTGAAGGATTGGGGCTCGAACATACGCCAACCATCCCAGGAGCAAATTAACAGCATCATCCCCCTTTTTTTTTTGGTTCTCTTTGAAGTTTTTTCTTCCACAAGGTTTTTTTGTAATTCTTCCTCCAGTACCAACCCCCCCCCCCCCCTTTATCCCCGCCCCCCTCCAATCCACTTAAATTACTCCCCTCCTCTTCAGCTGAGGACATTTGAGGATCTCCGTAACATCGTGCATATCTGCAGCTATGATTAAACCCCCCCAAAAGATAAGAAGAGAAACTTGGCTCCCCTCCTGCGGACGCCTCTGAACATTATCTGCTCTGATTTCAACAGCAGAAGAAGAAAAGTGGAGAAGCAGAGAAATCCTCGGAGTACCAGGTTCCCTGTTTCCAAATTTCTAAATTTAAACTACGAGCATAATCACTCTGCCATTCTCTCTCTCTTTATCCTGCAGGCTTAAAACTCACCACACACACACACACACACACACACACACACACACACACACACACACACTTTCAAACCCATCCTACGCCTGGGACCCCCCCCCCCCCCCCCCGCTGCTTCTTTGCCAGTGCTGCAGGAATGAGCCAGTGTTTCTGCGTTTGATCTTTTTTTCTGCAGCCATGTTTTTTTTATTTATTTATGTGTGTGGAGGAAAAAGCTGCTGCTGAGTTTTTAGTCATCAAAGACGACAATGACAAAGTGTTTGTTGTGTGTGTGTGTGTGTGTGTGTGTGTGTGTGTGTGTGTGTGTGTGTGTGTGTGTGTGTGTGTGCGCAGGGGAGGAAATGTGTGTGTGTGTGTGTGTGTGTGTGTGTGTGTGTGTGTGTGTGTGTGTGGTGGGGGGGGGGACAAGAGTCCATAAAGAGGGTTATTAGGATGGAGAAAGGAGAGATGGGGAGGTTATATAACTCCTCACAGCTGGAGCAGACTTTTAAGATTCAGAGCAGCACAGAAGAGGGAATAATAAATGTGAATGAGCGAGCTGCAGGACGAGGGGGAGCGTGGAAGACACGAGGAGATATTGTTCCTCAGTGAGTCGGTGAAACTGGCTGACAGTCCTGACTTAAAAGTAGGACGAGGCTGCGTGTCTCTGCTGATTCAGTCAGAAGTTTCTTTTAGCACTGAAGAGTTTAAGAAGCTGAAAATCTACTGTTGGAATCACATCAACCAACCAGAGACTGGATATAAAAGAGTTCGTAGATTCCGGCTCTGAAAAATGAGGCCGATTGCAGAAGTGTCTTCAGCTGCAATACCAGCGAGTGCCACTAGAGGTCGGCTCCAAAAAGCCTCCGGCTCCATAGACTCCCATTCAACTTCTCTCATCAAATCCAAAGTGAATAAAATGTGTCCATCAGTTATCTCGGTGTTGTTAGCTAAAGTCACTCCTTCTTATTAGTTTTCTGGAGGTCCATCTGAAAATAATCCCTCATTCATTAGAAAAGAAGATTCAAGAACACCTGTTTTTGGGGGCGTGTCTGTTTGATTGACAGGCCTGTGGTGCAGTCAGGTTACAGCTATCGGTGGGAGGGATGTAGTATTGTCAAGTTTCCAATCAGATCAATCATCTCCACCGCTGGCTCCTCCCCCAGCTCATCCAAATATGGTCACTTCCTGCTTTCAAACCGCTCCGAACCAGCAAAGATGGTGACGGACAGAATCTGAACACAATTTCATTGTTTTTTGTTATTTTTCTACCATATCACCAGGTTCACAACCAACGAGGTAACCTCACTGCTGGTCGCCACTTGGGCCCAACACTCTCCTCTGATTGGCCGGTTTCCAGCAGCAGCTGGATGGTGGTGTCCCTGTGCAGCGTGGCGAGGTTCTATATTACATTTCTATATTGATTATATGCTGTCGTATTTTTGGTATGCAAAATTTAAATCTGCAAAATGACTGTCGTTCAATTTTACACAAACATAGTAAAAACTATAGTAATTCCATCTAAAATGTAGAGGAGGATAAATGTAAGAACACGTTTATGACAGCTGTATGAAACGGTGCAGCAGCTACGACGAATAAAACGAAAGCACAAAAGACCAGGAGACGGGAAAGGAGTCGCTATTTGTCGGTAGACGCTGGATATCTTTAAGAGGACTTAGGCTCAGAAATCCTTCCCTTACTCTGCCACTCTGTGGCTGTTTAATGACAGCAATTTACCCCTGCAGCTATCAGGCCCTGACACTTTCATTCTTTATCGCCGGGCTCGCTCCGTGACAGTGATTGCAGCGAGCGGCAGGTCAGAAATCCCTCCGTCCTCCTTTTTCTTTTTCTCACGCTCCCTTTGTCTCCCGCTTGCTTACTCCGGTAATTGACAGCGATTGGCGCCCTTCATGTGGAGAGCGGGAGTCGTGCGTCTGGAGTCCGTGATGAGTTCCCTCTCACCTCCATCCTGTCTAATACCTTCCTCATTTTCCGCCTCTCTCTCTGCTGCCAAACTCTAAAGACACCGCGGCTGCTTCTCAGGGGTCTTTGGAGAAAAATAGGCACCCTTAACTGTCTCCGGATTTGCGGAGATTTAAGCGTTCGCCGGCTGATACGAGTGCGAAGGGGGGAGGGAGGCTGGGGAGGGGTCGGGGGGTGTCAGCAAGCCACCCGTCATGGCCCGCTCCTCGCTGGGTCGGAGGCTGTCAGGAGTCCAACCTGATCCATGTGGGTCAAAGAGGGAAAACTACTCGGGCATTCGATTTAGAATCAGCCATGGATCACAAACTCTGAAAGATGGATTTACACTTCAGAAAAACATGATGTGTGATATGTGAGCGAAGGGAGACGTATGCATGCCGGCGGTCTCGGGGTTTAAAGTCGAGGACAGTCATTTGGCCTGGAGGCTGAAAAGATGGCTTTAAATCAGATATTGCTGCGGCTTTTTCCATTTTCTAAAATCAAGTCAAACAGATCATTTTTCTACAGTTGGATCCAGCAGAAAAAAAGTCAACAGAATTACAAACAAAAGACAGATGAAAGAGAAGAGGGGGAGGACAAGGAGGGGGGAGGGTGCTTTAAAATACAAGTAATAAAATGATAAATGGGAAGAATGAATTACAGAACACGAGATGTATAACAAAATTTCCCAGAGAGGAGACACGCTGGAGGTAAAGATTAGATAAGAGGGCGAGAGCAGAAAAAGATAAATGAGGAGGAGATTGTTTTAGAGGTAATGGTGTAGTGAAGTGGTGTTTTATTAAATGAGAAATGTAGGTGATGGAGGGAGAGTTTGGGTGGAGGGGGGGGGAGTGGATAACATGAACCCAAGCACTTCAATGTGTGTGTGTGTGTGTGTTTGTGTCTTAAAAACAGCATATAATTGAATCTCTCATGGACGTGGTGGGCGGGCTCGCAGCAGAAGATGCATGGCCCGCCTAATGCACGGTGACACAAAAAAAAGAGACAACTGCACGCCGCAAACACGCATGTAATCAAAGAGACGTTTCTTAAATTCTAACATCATATTTTGTGAAGCGCACAGAGAGAGAAATATTTTTGAGGAGGAAATAAGCAAACAGAGCAGCGGAGGAGAAAACAGAGAAATGGGTTAGAAATAAAAAAAAAAAATTATAAAAAAAAAAAAAACCAGTGGGACTGAATAATTAGCAGAGAAGGAGGAGAGCGAGTGAGAGATAGCTGTACAGAGAGATGGAGGCGGTGAGGGGGGAGGGTAAGGGGGGGAGGGGGTGTAGAGGGAGGGATGTGAGAAATGGGGTCAGATTGCACCAAAGGAAAAAAAAAAAAAAAGAGGAAATGATGGAGATGTGAAACAGAGGAAGTGAGGAGGAGCAGAGAGCCTTGCTGTCACTCCGGTAGAGAACTCAAAGGCTTCTGGGTAATTCTCACCTAAATCTGCTACCAGGATTTCAGGCATGTGCACATACTCAGGACTGTTTAATGTGGTGAAGGAAAAGACGCCTCCTCTTCCTCCTCCTCTTCCTCCGCAGCAGCTAAATACTCACACTGACATTTTGCATTCTGCTCTCTAATTTTTGGTGTTTCCTGTAAATCTAAATTATGATCGGAACTACCAGCTTAGTTTTCTGCAGTGATGTCATCAACCATCAGTGATGTCATCGTTGGTTTGTGAACATTATGAATCCTCCAGTTCAGATTCTGTCCATCACCATCTTGTTAGTTCGGAGCGGTTTGGAGCAGGAAGTGACCATATTTGGACGAGCTGGGGGAGGAGCCAGCGGTGGATCTGACCGATCTGATTGGAAACCTGACGATACTACGTCCCGCCCACCGATAGCTGTAACCTGACTGCACCACAGGCCTGTCAATCAAACAGGTCTTTTTGAAGTTTATTTTCTGATTAATTAGGGATTCTTTTTTGAACTCTTGATAAACACCTGATTTATCTCAGCAAAATTAGTTTCTAAACTTAAAAAGTTTCCACTGCAAACAGGCATCATACTTTAAGTCGAGCTCCACACAGCTGCTACAAGAATCATCTCCAGGCCCAGTTTGTACTATTTTATTAAAGGTCCGCTTGGACCACAGAGTTCCAGGTAAAAAGTGGTGCATTAGCAGTTGTTCTGGTTCCAGTCCACCGTGGCACTCGGCCCTCCCAATAAACCGGGAGCAAAGTACACTAAAGTCGGCGCTAAGTGCTTCTTCAGACCTCGCCAAGCTCTTTCCTCCTCGTGGTAAAAATGTCCTTTCCACTGACTTGTCTTGGGTGACAGATGAAAACCAATCCAAACTTTTGTTCTGTTTTCCTTCAAAAATCCGGGACTCAAATGATCCAGGACACGCTTTGGAGAGACTCTGGACTTTTCCTGATTAAGAGTCGACAGAGCCGGTCGTCAGCTCGTCTAAGTGACAATAAGCCTTCCAAAAATCTTCCCATGAGCCAGTTAAAGTGGCTCCAGGATGAATTAAAGAGGCACCAGCAGAAAGGATGTCAGCCAGCTCCAGCTCACAACCTGATTGGTCAAAACAGGGAAGGAGTTGGAGAGCCATGAAAGCTCCACTTCAGGACAAATCCAACAGTTCTCTGTGTTGACAGGAGTTAATCTGTGAGCAAGGTCCCATTTAACACTTTGAACTCCTAACCAGGGTGTCATTTGACATTTTTGTTGATACCGATGCCAATTTTAAAACAGCTTCAGCACTGACACATAAACCAAACTATGATCGGCTTTTTGCTTTGAAAAAAGATTGTTGAATGTCTTCTGAAATGTGTCATAACTTCCCTGAAACTCACAATCTGACATGAACACCCAGCGATGAGCGATGCAACCTCCTCGTCACTTTTTTCCAACCTCCTCACATTCTCCTCTCTCTATGATTTGGCTCTCGAATAAACGAGTTCTTTTCCAACATAATCTGGCTGCGAGAGGTCCCTCCTGCAAAGGCTCTGCTAATTCTGGTTGTTTGCCTGGAGTTAGGAACAGCCAGGGAACCGGTGTTGCTCATAGTGGGGAACAAGTTTACTGACCTAGTTTAGATTTTAATGTGGTCAGTTAAGTGTAAAATGAATCCAGAGGTTCATCCGGCGCCAGCAAATGACGACTAGCCGTAGGTTTACGTGGTCCGGCTTCTTTGAGCTGGTTTCAAATTCTTGCAGGCACATTTGTGGACCAACTGCAGTCAAGAAAGATAACCTCCGCCCAGCAGATCGCCAGCTACCCGGAGGATGTGTTTGTTTAGTGTTCAATTGTTCTAATTCACATAAAAGATGGTTACTCAGCTGGTTTGGTGGAGCTCAGCTATGTGAATAAATATTGCAGCACCTTTCATTTTGTCAAAATAGCTCTCCGAGGTAAAAAGGTTGGCGTTCAATGCTATATAGGAATAGATGGAATTACAGAAGTTCCCACCATCAGGTCAAAGGTCACAGTAGAAGTAGAAAAAGTCTGAAATATCAGAATTATGAAAAAAAAAAAAAACTTCTGGAAATCAAAGATCAATGAAATGACTAGAAATCCCACCAGGTGGAACCATTTCAGCCCCCAACACACAAAAACAATCACTATTATAAACATATATAAAATCACAATTGGAAAAAATGTCTCATTGTTGCAGTGACGACATTGACGATGGCAATAACCCCCCCCCCCCACCCCCCCGCCCCCCCCGATACGCTTCCTATCTGTACCGAGGTGAGAAACAGAAAGTCATCCAACAGTAATTTCGAGCACTTCAGGGTCGGTGGGAAAAACAAGAGGACGACAGGGAGGAGGGAGGGAAAGGGCTGAAGTGACATTGAGACAATAAGAGAGGGAGAGATGGAGGATGGAGGGGGAGTGTTGGGGGGGGAGGGGGTGCTGGAACAGTAGAGCAGAGACAGACAGAGCCAGACATCACTACACCAAGTGTGTGTCTGTGTGTGTGAGAGGTGGCGTGATGAGTTCAGGGGTAGTTCAGCTCTACCCTGGAGGGCAGCAGCGACTCTCAACCAACACTATAGAACAAAACCAAAAAAGAGAGAGAGATCAGAAAAACTCCACAAAGAAGGAAAAAAAAAAGAAAAAAGAAAAGAGGAATAACTAATACCTGGACGGTAAATATGTCTCTCATCTGTGAGCTCCTCCATTAATAAAACATGAGATCGTCTCTACTGAATGTTACTTTTTCATCTATAATTATTTCGCTGCTCCCAACACTCTGTAGATGTAAGACGGAGAGACCTTTGTTTGAGAAGCAATTACAGTCCTGCTAAAATCAACGCTTTTCTCTGAAGATTTGAATGGGCGCGGCGGCGTTCGGTGAGTTGGAGGAGGGCAGCGGAGAGGGAATTCTGATCGAAATAATCAGAGGTATAAAGAAAAAAACAAAAGGCTGTGAGGTGAGAGCGGCTTCACGATTTGAGAAAAAGGAGGGAGATCATTTTTGCCGACATTGCAAACACGGGAACATAAATACAGGTATTATCTGTTATCTGCTGCCGTAATTGCCGCCTCGTCTCAGGATCCGCAAGAGGAGCGACTCGGCGGCTGAAAGGTGAAGCTTTTCCCACAGACTAGAAGAACGAGACGAGTCTGAGGACACGCCAGCGATTCCACGAGGCCATAATAAGTTTTGCAAAGAAATGGGGGTCGTAAAAGTGGGTCGATTCCTCAGCCCGCACGGCGAGCTCAACAGAAGAAGGGTTGTTGTGCAGGTGTTTGGTCTGAATGAAATTCAATAGATCACTGAAGTTATTACGGTTCATCTCGAGATGAACAAACACTAAAAGTTCACGAGAATTCGACCGATATTTATGAAGACAGGACGACTAAAACCAACCTCGCTTTAGACACCAAAGTCTGCAGGATGCATCCTCTGGGGAGCAGGAACGTCTGCACCAAATTTAGAGCCGATGCATCCCATAAACGTTTTACCAGTTACAGATGCTTTAAATTACTAAGATTCAAGCTCACGTCTTTCAATCCAACATTTTATTTTACTGCTCGTGTTTTAAGTAAATAATTTCCAAGGCAGTTTCCAGAAAAAAAGAAACAACAAAAAAGAGTGTAATTTCTTAGTGTTTAGCAGGTGGAGACGCGTTATGAGCAGCTCTTGATGTAGAGAGAAATTTCCTTGAAAGATATAATGTTAACGGTAAAATGCAGCAGCGACGGTTAAATGGAATAATTCAATTAGAAGTGCATGTATCAATTTAACACTTTAAAATACCAAACTAATGAAGACGTTTTGTATGTTTGGATTGATGCCACTAGAAAGAGTTAAAGTTAATACCTCTCCGTGAGTTGGGGTGAAGACAGCGTCGCATTTGCTGATTAATGCATTAATTAGCAGAATTAATGAGCGTGTTAGCATAACTGGTTACGTCTAATAAATGGCTGCGACTCTGCGAAGACATCAGTCAGCTGCAGCGTCTGAAAACAGCTGAAAGTCATTAAACTTCCATAAAGACGTCTGGTCTCTGTGACAGAGGGAATAATGTCGCCTCGGGAGTTAGGAGGAGGAGCGCGCACACACACACACACACACACACACACACACACACACACACACACACACACACACACCTACTACCTCCATACATGCAGCGGTGTAAAGCCACGCGGCGTGACCAGGAAACGGCAAGGTAAGGGCTTCCAAAAGGCCAACGGGAAAATGTTTTCCACTCAAAATTACAAACGTGGCAGGAATGAGGAACAACGGGGAAGGAAGGAAGGAAGGAAGGAAGGAAGCAAGCCTTCAGGAGGAGCAAACCGCTGACCTTCAGAAGCCAAAACGAACAAGAATGTGAAACGAAGCACATTCTGCCAGGAGGACTCTCGTGTGTTTACGCTCCACTTTTCACAAACGCTGATTCAACTGCCGCTGCAGAGCTGTCACACCGAGACTCCCGCAAACCTGCAACACATTCCCCAGCTAACCTAACCTAACCAAACCTAACCTAACCTAATCTAACCTAACCTAACCTAACCAAACCTAATCTAACCTAACCTAACCTAATCTAACCTAACCTAATCTAACCTAATCTAACCTAACCTAACCAAACCTAACCTAACCTAACCTAACCTAATCTAATCTAATCTAACCTAACCAAACCTAACCTAACCAAACCTAACCTAACCTAATCTAACCTAACCTAACCTAATCTAACCTAACCTAACCTAATCTAACCTAACCTAATCTAACCTAACCTAACCTAATCTAACCTAACCTAATCTAACCTAACCTAATCTAATCTAATCTAACCTAACCAAACCTAACCTAACCTAATCTAACCTAACCTAACCTAACCTAATCTAATCTAACCTAACCTAACCAAACCTAACCTAACCTAACCTAACCTAACCTAATCTAACCTAACCTAATCTAATCTAACCTAACCTAACCTAACCTAACCAAACCTAACCTAACCTAATCTAACCTAACCTAATCTAATCTAACCTAACCAAACCTAACCTAACCTAATCTAACCTAATCTAACCTAACCTAATCTAACCTAACCAAACCTAACCTAACCTAACCTAACCTAATCTAACCTAACCTAACCTAACCTAACCAAACCTAACCTAACCTAACCTAACCTAATCTAACCTAACCTAATCTAACCTAACCAAACCTAACCTAACCTAACCTAACCTAATCTAACCTAACCTAACCTAACCTAACCAAACCTAACCTAACCTAACCTAACCTAATCTAACCTAACCTAATCTAACCTAACCAAACCTAACCTAACCTAACCTAACCTAATCTAACCTAACCAAACCTAACCTAACCTAACCTAACCTAATCTAACCTAACCTAACCTAACCTAACCAAACCTAACCTAACCTAACCTAACCTAATCTAACCTAACCTAATCTAACCTAACCAAACCTAACCTAACCTAACCTAACCTAATCTAACCTAACCTAACCTAACCTAACCTAACCTAACCAGCTCTCCCACAGCGTAACCGAATCTGATGGATATTTATAACAAAAGGAGGAAAAGTGGATTTGCTGCCTGGCGGTAAGATGCCTCCCGCTAACCGCTCAAGTTGTACATTTCCGCGAGAGGTTCCTGTGATACTGCGTTCGTATCTTCGACCGCCAAAATCATCAAAACGTTTTTGACAAATATGAAGAATTTCCCTCCAGACGACCCTGAAAATGTCACAAGCGTAGCTCAATAAGGGACGGGACAGTGACCTTTGACCTTTGGCCACCAAAATCTTACCAGTTCATCGTTGGTACCAAGTGAATGGTTTTGCCAAGTTTGAAGAAGTTCCTTCGAAGTGTTCTCGAGATATCGCGTTCACAAGAACGTCCCGCTCACGTAAAGAAACAAAAACGGTAAATAAACAGAACTGGAACGTCTTTTACTGTGAAAATCTAGATCAAACAGGAAGTGACCCGCCTCCCTCCTCTGCAGCCGGCGGCGAACACACCGTCCGTCCATCCGTCCGTCCGCACTGTCAACTCCAGACTCAAAGTGTTTAACCTCGGCAAACACAAGCGTGTGCGGGGTCGTCATGGCAACACGTGTAAGCAAACACCTGTGTTTGAGTGTGTTCTCTGCTGGATGCCCTGCTGGGAGGAGTGTGTGTGTGTGTGTGTGTGTGTGTGTGTGTGTGTGTGTGTGTGTGTGTGTGTGTGTGATATTCTGCTTCGTTTTGACGACCTGGACAGGTTTTTGTTTTTTTTCCTCTCTTGGAAGATGAAAGCCGACAGGAGGAAGAAAGCGGTGTTTGACCTTTGACCCGAGGGCTCGATGTGACAAACACTGACCTCCTTTTTCATCCTTCTGCACACGACATCTCTTTTTTGAAGTAAACTGCTCTTCTGGTCAAATCCAAGACAAGATGACTTAACACGAAGCTGCAAAACTATTCCACCACTTCCTTCTTTAATTTGAATATATGGAGTCGACACTAGTGACACAAACATCAAAATATGTTTAAAAAAAACAAACAACTATTTATATTATTAAAATCTTGTCTCAGACAAGAGAAATGTTTCAGAAGAATTTGTCAAATGATCCATCTGTGAAGCTGGTGTGTGTGTGTGTGGTATCATCAGATTTACACACACACACACACACACACACACACACACACACACACACACACACACACACACACACACCATCCCCCAGCTTAACAGAGTCTCTTTTCAACTCAAAAGCTCTCCAGTTGGCACCACATACTCCCAACTGGTTTCTCTGTCTGTGTGTGTGTGTGTGTGTGTGTGTGTGTGTGTGTGTGTGTGTGTGTGTGTGTGTGTGTGTGTGTGTGTGTCTAACACACTCAAACACACACAGTCTCTTTTTATCTTTCTCTCTCTGCACCAGCGGTGCCAAGCACCCCGATGCTCCTCTCATCCCTTCAAACACCAAATTGCTCAACTGATCATTGTGTGTTTGTGTGTGTGTGTGTGTGTGTGTGTGTGTGTGTGTGTGTGTGTGTGTGTGTGTGTGTGTGTGTGTCCCTCAGATCTGTGTGTGTCCCTCAGATCTGCAGCTTTTATAAATCTGCTGCTCTGTAAGAAACTTTCAGCCCAACGAATCACTTCCCAACACGTCTCCTTGTCGGTTCTGTTCGGACCTCTTCAAAGGTCAAAGGTCGCCATAAAATGACTTCCTGCTTTTTCTCGCATCGCACCCTAAATTTGAGAATAAACATCTCACGACACGATCGATGAAAAAGTACTTTTTAGTTCTGCTGTGGACATTCACAGTCCCCAGAGGATGAATCCTGATGATTTTGCCGACCTCGTCAGTGAGTCTCCAGCAAAACGCTCTTTTTAGCAAAACTTCAGTACTTGACAAAAGTATTTCAAATAAAAATAAAAAACTTGAATATTTATTTTTTGTCCAGAGATAAAATATATGACATTCTCTGTGCATATTCCGTGTGATCACATTTTATTTTTTGCCCCATTGAATTTAAAATAACTTAAATACGTTCTTATCATGTGGGTGTAATAAACACTTCAGCCACTAGGGGAGCTGGTGCAGCTACTTCCTTCCTGTTCTTATGTTTACAGCTGATATTTAGAGCTTCCTGAAGGTGGGTTTTTTTTGCCGTCCACTTCGCTCTTCACCTCACTAATGGAGGCTGTGTGTGTTTGTGTGAGGAGGGAGTAAAACCTCCACTTTGACCTTTGACCTTCCAGGACCTGAGAGCTGCTTGCAGCTACAGCCTGCAGTCGGCTGACAAACAACCTCAGAAATCATCCTCGGCGTCGGCCGTAAAAGATGCTTTTTGTTAAAAGTTGTGAATCACGTGTTGGATTTTAGAGGATCTAAATAAAAAAAATAAAAAAAATGTTGGTCGAGTACAAATCAGAATAAAAATCTAAGCATGGATAAATCTGTTTTCAAGACCTCGGTTTTTTTTTTAATTCAAACACTATGCGTGCTGTGATGGCCGTTATAAACTGCTCATTATTACCGACACTGCCGTGATGTCATGAATCAGAACCCTAAACTTCATTACTGCAACAACATGCTACTTAAAAAAAAATGGACGCCACCTCCGATTACTGAAACCGAAGCGGTCAAACGGATTTTCCACCGAGTTTATCGAGACACTTCAGAGGGCATTCAAATTCAGAGAGGAGGAGGAGGAGGAGGAGGAAGAAGAGGAGGTGGTAAAAATCCTGTGTTTTTTATAGGCTGCTATAAACGGGCTGCAGAACAGGGAGGATCTGGGAGGGAGAGCAGATATCTCCACTTCATCCCTTTTTCTTTTTTTAAACATAAAAGCTGGTTCTCAGTCAGCGGCTGCTGCTATTTTAAAAGCTGCTCGGTCGGCAGAAAAAGGGCAATTTTAATAAAAATTTTAGTTGTTTTTAAACACATTTTAAATAAAAATATACTTTTAGTTTCTTAAATGTGATTTTTTTTTTATATTTTCTTTGTCCTTTATGACATTAAATCATAATATCTTCAAACTGTTAATAAATATTGACTTTGGTATAATTTTTTTCACATTTCATGGACCGAACCGTTAATGTCACACGATCTGATGATGAAAATATTTCGGCCGCCGACTAAAAACATTCACTTCTAAGACGAGAGTATGTTTTGAGTTTGACAGTTCATTAAAACTTCAAACGTGCTCCAGAAGGTCTTCGAACAGCATTCGCAGCGTTTTACGTCGTGAACGTGATGTTTTTTCTTTCATTTCTTTAAGGGTCTGCTGGAAGGGTTTAGTCAGAGATTTGAGTTTCCGGGTTTGTAAAGACGTTCGTTTGTCCGGATTAAAATCAGAGCGTCTGTGTTGTTGCTTTGAGCTCATTTGGTTCACGGCTGACCAGTAACTCGTCCGGCGTTCAGGGAGGAGAAGCCTGGTGGTTCAGCGCGGTGATTCCAAGGCCAATTAGGCAGCCCAGTAAAATGAAGCTTTATTGACAAGAGTTCTCGCCGGCTCGCTGAGCCTCCTGCCCCCCCCCCCCCCCCCCCCCCCCCCACACACACAGGTTTGTCAGCATTGCTGAATTAAAGGATTCCTCTGCTCCTGTTTTATTCATGGCTGTTTATTTGCATCACCCCCCCCCCCTCCAGCCCCCCCCCCCCCCATTCATCAATTTAAGACGGGCGCCACGCGGCCGTCCGTAATTGACTTTCAAAACAGGGACGATAAATCACTTCCAGAGATTAAAGATATTAGCGTTGCGGCAGCAGGAAACAAGATAATCAGCGCATGCTTTTACTGGAATAAGACGCAGAGGTTATGTACCCCAAATATAAAATATGTTCTGTGTGGTGCTTGTTATGATGATGATTTTCCTGCTTTTCAGTTAGAAAAGTAAAGCAGAAATATCAAAAAAATAAAAATGATGAAGGAAAACCTTTAATTTGTACCTTCTGCCGTCTATATGGCAGATTTGAATTAACATTCGCCGCCTCACCTTTCTGTTTTCTAAACTTCCATCTATTATTTAATCTCTCTCCGACTTATTTTTCTGTTTTTATTATTTATTATTTATGTTGGTCTGCATCTAATAAAATAAATGGGAAAGTATTAGAACTGTATGAAAGAGAGTGAAAACTTAACCAAACCACATAAATTCAGATCTGAATCAATGAATTAAAGCTGGACACTGAATCATTGCTGGTTTTTTTCTTCCTCTGATTAAACGAAGAACTGCAGGCGTGGTGGGAACAATTAAAACACGTTGTTTTTTTTGTGCAATTTTGAAGGAGTGAGTCACAATTTTGAAACCGGTGTTGCGATCACAAGCCAACTGCTGCGCTCAAAACAAGAGAATCATGTAAAAAAAAAAAGAAGAAAAGAAATCGCAAGTAGAAAAACAGACGAGATGACTTGTTCAGATGGAGACAGACAGGAAGAGAGACGCAGCCAGAGGATGTTCTGCCAGTTCACAACTCCACGTTTCCACATGGGTGACACATGTCATGCACAGCGGAGGATAAAACACTGAGGAGCGTGCACACGCACACACACACACACACGCACACACACACACACACACACACACACACACACACACACACACACACACACACTGAGGAGTGGACACAAAGGGCGACGAGTCGACCTAAATATAAATCTACAAATGAGCCCATTTAGGCCCCTTAGCTTGTTAGTCCGACCATCGATCCCCCGAACTCATCACACAGCAGCTGATCTCACACACACACACACAGACACACACACACACACACACACACACACACACACACACACACACACTTCCAAACACATCATTGCGCAGTCGCCCGGCGAGGCCCGACAATTACAGCTCTGCATTTTCCCGCCTCCGTCCCGGTGTTTGATCTCCGTCATTATCCGGCGTTCCATCACATCGATCCGCGGCTCGGCTCCTCCGAGAAAATCACCGAGCCCGGTGATCAATTAAAACCTCTGATTGCTATTGACCGCCCTTTGTTTGATGAGTGTGTGTGTGTGTGTGTGTGTGTGTGTGTGTGTGTGTGTCAGGTGAACAAGGTGATGACGAGCTCCCTGAACACACTCGAAGCTGCTTGTCATTTTGGGGTCAAATGAAACGACGGCTTCCGTTCAGACGTCCTTTGAATCCATCAGATTCATTTATTGAATCTTTTCTGATCCGACCACGCTTCCACTTCTACGTCGGTCCGACTTCTTTCTAATCGCTCTGCAGCTGCTGTCAGTAAAACTACGCACACGTCAATGTAGCAGAACTGGACGTTTCTGAGACTCGGACGTCGGCGAAGACGTTTTCTTCTCGACTTCGCCGCCTCAAAAAGGTCCGTTTGAGGGTTTTAAGAAGATCACAGCGACGAACCGTGAACTCTCCGACGCTGAACCTCCGGAGCGCTGATGAAACCGGAGACGCTGCGTTGCGTTCGCTCTGATCAAAGCCCCTCTGAGGGAGGACAAACTGATGATGTCGGGTCTTCTGCGTTACGTCGAATTGCGTCCCTCGTTTGACATGGAAGATGAAGAGAGCGCGTTTGGAGGCCGCGGGGGCTCGTCGACAGATAACAGACGCGAGCGGCCTTATCGTTAGCTGCTGCCGTGCGATGAAGCCCGTTAGCTCCCGTTAGCTCTGATTGCTTCGTCCACCTGTAGGTCGATGTAGTGACGGAGCGACGCCGAGCCCGTCGGGGACTCGTCGCGCCCGAGCGTCATAATTAATGTTGCGTGGAGCCGGCAAACAGCGGCGGCTCCTCCGGGAAGGATAACACGATCGGGTTGGGAAATGCAGGGAGGTGTTCAGATAGTGTTACGCATTGATTAGTGCTACGAGGTCTGTTGGAGCCACTTCACCCCCGATTTAATCAGCACGGCTGCTGGGCGGGAACGGGACTGATCGAGGGCAGGTGGAGGAAGAGGAAGAGGAAGACAGGAAGTGGAATTCTATGGGCCAAATAAGTCCACATATCCGGTGTCTGGTGAGACAACTTCCTGTTTAGCTCTATTCAAAACTGTATTCAAGATAAAAATAAGAGTCTCTTCTAGACTTTCCGAATGTTATCCGACCTGATGGATGAAATACCGACCGCGATGTCGTCATTTCAAACACTAAAAAACTTTGATCTGTATTTATTTACAGTGGCGCCGGATTGGAGTGACGTAAACACGTGTTTTTGTCATTTCTCTCACGGGCAGAAGG
>NW_027185329.1:437500-460000 GCF_022577435.1 Embiotoca jacksoni
AACAGAAACCCGAGTAACCGCACGATGTGTTGGAGCACAGCACTCACCTGAAGCGGCTCCCGGAGGCCCCGTGGCGCCCTGCGCCCCCCCGGGGGTCGGCGGTACGGGTCGGGGCCAGGATTTAGACACGGCGGGGCCGACTTTCAGCACCCCGACGTACTCCACAAAGGTCCCCGGGAAGTCGCCCTTCTCCTTGGTCCTCTCGTTGACGCCGTGCAGCCAGCCCTTGGGGCTCCGCTCGACCCCCTCCTGGTACTCCGGCCCCTTCGGGACGGTGAGCAGGTCGCCCGGCTGGAGGCTGATGTCGTCGCCGCGCTCCCGCTTGTACTCAAAGAGCGCCCGGTACTGGAAACTTTCAGACGCCATGGCAACGGGAGTTCATAGGAAGGATCCAAAGCTTAAGCAAAATACAGATGTGGCCTGAGATTTACTGCTTAAAAGTGAAAAATACCAAATGGAAACTCTGTTTGGTAAAAATCCCTGAGGTGAAACTGGAGCTCAACCTAAACCTGGGAAACCTGTGGTGCCGCCTGAGATTCTGCTGTGTCGTGCTGACGGGGATGACACGGTGGAAATGATAAAAATCTGATCCCTGAGGTGGAACTGAACACCGCTTTTTGGGGGGTTGTTTGCCCTGCAAGCCCCTGAAGAGCAGGTGCAAACTTCTTTTATCCAAAAAATATAAAGTCCCCCCCTGAAGTGCAATGAGGCGGAGCTGTACAGTTGGCTGGTCTTCGCTTTAGTCCTGCAGACGTGGTAGAATATCCAGGAAGTTTAAAATTCAAAATAAATCCACAGGATGAATCCAGCCGTCAGTCACAGGAGTCCAGTCTGAGGCCGGATCCAAACGGATCAGCCACCACACTGCGCCTGTGATGGGGGACAGACAAAGAGGAGGTGGTGGTGGGTGGGTGTGGGGGAAGAGGTTGGTGGGGGGAAGAGGGGTGTGGTCTTGGAAGCTGAAGGGTGGCACAGTTTTGTAGGACAGGACGACCTCCAGACGATGCCCCCCAAGCTTCGGCAGAGTCCTCCGATGTTAATGAGAAAGAAGAGCCTCCACTGAGTCCACTGTCAAGTCACACACACACACACACACACACACACACACACACACACACACAAACAAACACTCACACACTCACACACTCACACACCTGAGGAAATCCACTGCAGTGCAGAATTTGGCTTCTTTTTGCAGCGCCCCGTGTGCCCTCCTGGATGAGATCCTTCAGCTGTCCGCCCCGTGCAGCCTCCTGACTCACACTCGCTGCTGCAAACTTCAAATGAAGTTCTAATGTTAATATCACACACTTTCATCCAGTTTGTAGGATTTAAGACACGATAATGCAGCTTAGGCCTGAATGGATGGCAGAGATACACTTAGGGCTAAATATAACCAGAGGATGATTGCAAATGAATAAATATGATGGAAATTTGATAATATAGTCATGGTAATAGAGTGAGTACATCATCCAGCAGTCTGTCCTGCAGCCTGCTGGGAAAGACGCTGAGGCTAACAAACGTGACGAGGCGAATATGAACTTCAGCCAGACTGCTCGCCCGACTGAACTCGCCCTGCGCCAGTCTGCCCTGCGCCAGTCTGCCCTGCTGTCTGCAAGCCGCAAACAACACGCCGACAAAACTCACCGCTTAACACCGCGCGGACGCACTCCGCTCCTCCACCGACGCCTCGGCGCGCGAACTGTCCGCTTCGACACGACCCAAACCCCGCAGAGCGAGTCCAGACACCCGCGGAGCACCGTCAGAAGCAATAGATGGACGGCGTGGCTGGATCCGGCAGACAGGCAGCCTGCTCGGTGCTGTAGTGAGCGGCAGTGCTGATGTCAGAAACCCCTCCTCCCTCCTCCTCCTCCTTCTCCTGCCGTCTGCAAATTATGCCAGCACGCGGTGGAGACGGGACGGGTTGGTGTGGCGCACAGCAGCTGCAGCAAAAAAAAAAAACACCGCGTGACCCATTTAGTTTCTTGTGCAATTGTGTAATTTCATCTTTGAATCTTTCTTGGTGTTGTTGTGTTACTGAGGCTGCGGATTGGATGGGGGGGCGGGGGGGGGGGGGGTTGGGTGTTTCGGGTGATGAATTATGTAACAACTCTGTGACCTGGAAAGGAGCCGCTGCACGTCTCCATGTTGCATTTTAGGGATAAATAAATAAATAAGTAGGTAAAAAGAGAAGATGGAGGGCGGATACTCACGCTGGATGATGGGAGAGCGGCGCGGTGTTTGCTTGTTGTCTTGTGCGCACATGACGCAGCAGCAGCAGACGAGCGGCAGACTGCTGCGTCATCAGGTGCGCGCAGTTTCAGTCTGGAGCTGCAGAGCACCGTCACGCAACCTGCACGGGGAGCAGGCAGGAAGTCAAGGCTCCACGGGAAGGTCACTTTTACTCTTCAGACAGCTGGAGATCTAACAAACAGAAGATAAGGAGACAGCTGGTAAACGTTATTCCAAAAAAAATGAGTAATGATTAAAAAAAAAAAAAAAAAAAAAAAAAGGGTTTATACTGCTTTGGAAAAAAGAAAAGGTTTGAAGATGCTTTGTTATTTTACTTCCCCTCGTTGGAGCCTATTCTGATTTTATAATAAAGCTTTTTTTCATGTAGGCCATAATCATTACAGGCAGGAAACATGCCAGCATTTAATTATTTTATATCAATTATTCATTTTCAACATTTTGTGATTATTATTCAGGTCTCTGGACTTAAATACTTTGATGAGCTGTAGTTCGTGAACTGTAGTCACGAAATGATGAAATCTGTTTTTAAAAAAAGTTTTACAGGCAAAATTCACGTGTGATTTTGAAGCTGTAAGACAGATGATGTGTTTTCTCTTCTCATACCGTAGTTCATGTTATCAGTGACTCATCTCTCATTTGGCCTCTGCACATTGGCTAGATTCACCTGTGAGCTGCAGAGTTTGCTGTGTAATTTGATTATATGACAATAAATTTAGGAATGTGCACCACTTAAGGATCAAATTGAACTCATGAAGATCTTAATAGGAAACATTGCTGCTGCAGAGCTGCTGATCAACACACGGCCTCGAGATCAGGAGATAGAAACAGTGACGTCGTGTCAGTTCATAGTGAAAACATCCAGAAACCAATGGACCTCAATGGTACAGGGCTTCAGAATACATTTTGGTAAAACATCTTTCCTTCATTTCCATATTTTAATATTCTCTAAACATTCATGTTTATGTGAAAACTTGGGTTTCTACTTTTTTTGTGTGTTTTGAGCAAATGAATAAGGATGCTGTTGTCATCTCAGAACAAAAGTAAACTCTCTCAATAGGAAAACGAACATCCCATAAACGTAATCCAGTTCTTACTCTCAACTGCAGCACGACAAAGGAGGAAGTAACCACAATAAACAGAATTAAAACAGACAAAAAAACAGGTTGAAGCACAAAAATGAAGGAGAAGTGACCAGTCGGGCAGAAAAAACACTTCTTATGAAACAAGGCGGCGCAGACGTGACGTCATCGACCCGCTTCCTGTCATCCAGGCACACCAGGTGATTAAAAACCACTCCAGGTGAGAGGATACGTAGAAAACGTTTTCCTTAGATCATCACAAAGTATGTTTCCGTGTTTTTGTCACGTGATAAAACGAGTATTTCTCTCCTACTCGTGCATTGAATTGTTGGCTAGCGTCAGCCTGTCGAGACAAACAGCCCACGCGGTCACATGCGACGTCTGTCAATCTAAATTTGTTCATTATGATTTCAAAGAATTTAATATTCAGCGATGCAGCAGTCTGGTTCACGTGCATCGCATGTTCTCTAAAGACAGTCGTGACAGCGTTGTCCCCTTCACAGTCAAATCTCCGGTCTGCATCTGTTTCAGCGCTACAGAAGGGACATTTTAAGTCTGACAAAGCCGCCGTGTATGCAAATGCAAAGTGACAGAAATCAATAAAGCGCCGTCTGAGAAACAGAAGAGATGCAATCGGGATTACGCAGACGTTTAGTCACGCTCGTGTCTCGGTGTCAGACGGCGATGATTGTCTGCATCACGCTCCTTGCTTTCTTTATTTGTCTTATCTCCCGTACGGCCAATCAGAGCGAAGACCGTCCTCCACGAGAACAGAGTGACTACTCAGGAGGAGACAGAGGATAGTTGCCCCAGATGAAATGTGGCAGATTATACAGGCATCATCATCATCATCATCCTCTGTCACGCTGGGAGTGTGTAATTACCCACACATGCAAACAGTGTGTGTGTGTGTGTGTGTGTGTGTGTGTGTGTGTGTGTGTGTGAGAGTCTGTGTACACACTGCACGGTTCCCATGGAAGCATGTTTGCAGCAGGCTGTCAGGACTGAGCACACATGACGGCAGACTGATGGCTGTTTGTCCTCGGCCGTGTTCGCTCACTGTCACTTTTAATAGTGTTTGTGCAACATTGCAGCGTGTCGTGAAATCCCTTTATTAACCGGTGTCAAAGACGAGGTTTGGTTTTTATCTACTTTTGCATGAAAACACAGAAATCTTCGTCCGATTTTTATTAACAAGACAATGCGACTGTCAGAGGACAGACAACTATAAAGGAACTAATGCTTTCTGCTTCACAGGACAAAAATGAAACTGACATCTGTAGTAATGTAAAAAAAAAAAACATCCAGTCGGAGAACAGAATATGTGTAGAGTAGAATGTGCAATAGACACACCCATCCTCCTCAGTAAAATGTGAAATAGACACACCCATCCTCAGTAAAATGTGCAATAGACACGCCCATCCTCCACAGTAAAATGTGAAATAGACACACCCATCCTCAGTAAAATGTGCAATAGACACGCCCATCCTCCACAGTAAAATGTGAAATAGACACACCCATCCTCAGTAAAATGTGCAATAGACACGCCCATCCTCCACAGTAAAATGTGAAATAGACACGCCCATCCTCCTCAGTAAAATGTGAAATAGACACGCCCATCCTCCTCAGTAAAATGTGAAATAGACACGCCCATCCTCCTCAGTAAAATGTGAAATAGACACACCCATCCTCAGTAAAATGTGAAATAGACACGCCCATCCTCCTCAGTAAAACGTGAAATAGACACGCCCATCCTCAGTAAAACGTGAAATAATATTATATACAGTATATATAATATTTAATCAAAAAATCAACAAAAAAAAAAAATCAAAAAAAAATTCCTAGAGACAAAAAAAAAAGAGGGCGGCACGGTGGTGCAGTGGTTAGCATTGTCACCTCACAGCAAAAAGGTTCCGGGTTCGAATCCGGTCCTGGGCCTTTCTGTGCGGAGTTTGCATGTTCTCCCTGTGCTTGCGTGGGTTCTCTCCGGGTTCTCCGGCTTCCTCCCATCATCCAAAAACATGCACCTCAGGTCAGGTTACCTGGCGCCGCGCTAGTGGCAGCCTGTTGCAGCAGCTCCCCCCTGAGAGCCCCCCTGCTGTAGTGAAGACATTTCCCCTCGGGGATTAATAAAGTGTATAAAATCAAAATAAAAAAAAATAAAAAAAAAATCAAATCAAATAGACACGCCCATCCTCCTCAGTAAAACGTAAAATAGACACACCCATCCTCCTCAGTAAAACGTGAAATAGACACGCCCATCCTCAGTAAAACGTGAAATAAACACGCCCATCCTCCTCAGTAAAACGTGAAATAGACACACCCATCCTCCTCAGTAAAACGTGAAATAGACACGCCCATCCTCAGTAAAACGTGAAATAGACACACCCATCCTCCTCAGTAAAACGTGAAATAGACACGCCCATCCTCAGTAAAACGTGAAATAGACACGCCCATCCTCCTCAGTAAAACGTAAAATAGACACACCCATCCTCCTCAGTAAAACGTGAAATAGACACGCCCATCCTCCTCAGTAAAACGTGAAATAGACACGCCCATCCTCCTCAGTAAAACGTAAAATAGACACACCCATCCTCCTCAGTAAAACGTGAAATAGACACGCCCATCCTCCTCAGTAAAACGTAAAATAGACACACCCATCCTCATCAGTAAAACGTGAAATAGACACGCCCATCCTCCTCAGTAAAATGTAAAATAGACACACCCATCCTCCTCAGTAAAACGTGAAATAGACACACCCATCCTCCTCAGTAAAACGTGAAATAGACACGCCCATCCTCCTCAGTAAAACGTGAAATAAATCAAACCTTTATCGCCACGGCAACCTGGTGGAGTCAGAGGTCACTCACACGGCCTCACTGCGCGTGTGACAGCCGAGCTTTGACCCTCGGTTTGATCCCGTCCTCATCAGTGAGGGTGAGACATCGTCGCAACACGCGTTTAGCAGCTATAATGAGAGGCTTTCACACACACACACACACACACACACACACACACACACACACTCCTCATTTAACACCTCTCCGCCATGCGTCGTGCTTCAGTGAGCAGCATGGGTCGAGAACTCATCGGAGGTGCCGGCAGCGTTTCCTCCATCACGAGCCGGTTTGGGCTCATCGCTCAGCTCCGCCTCAACAAACCCGCCAGATACGACTTCGCTATGTTGTCAATTCAACTATTCCCCCTTTTTGCTGCAGGGGAACGTTGGTTTTCCTTTTCACGGGCGAGCACGCGTCTTGGATTTGGAGAAAGTCGGAGGAATGAGCGGGAAGGTGTACAGAGACACCTGGAGTGGGTGGGATTAAACCTGAGGCAGAGTTTGGTAACGGTTTGATGAGACGAGCTGGAGGATTACCGAATGTAATCCGTGGGAACGAGAGGAAGGTTTGCCGAAGGCGACGAGTGCAGGCCGGAGTTTTTCGTTGTTTTTTTTTAGAGCAGCTCTAGTTTACAACATAGAACTGATCTCTGAGCTCATGTTACAACCCAGTATCACCGCAAAGTGAGACAAACAGCAACGCGTGAAATAGACACGCTTTGGGCTGTCTCAGCGTGAAAGTTACACATTATGAAAGTGTGAAACTTACACGCACAGAAATGTCAGGCAATTCTTTAGCGCTGTTAGGAGGCGGTCTTGGTGGCATTAACCGCACACTGTCATGTGAGATCTTCACGCCTATTCAACGAAAAGAGTGTCTATTACAGGTTTTGCTGCAGTGGACCGGCGTGTATATTTCACGTTTTGCTGCAGTGGACCAGCGTGTATATTTCACGTTTTGCTGCAGTGGACTGGGTTGAATATTAGTGCGAGTGTGATGAGAACATATGTGAAGAGATCACGGGTTTCTTTTTGGTGTATTTCCTCCAGTTCCTCTTCACGTGATGCATGTCTGTAACATGAGATTAGACTGGCAGGTAAACGTCTCCTCACATCATCCCTACTTCTCGGTGACCCACTTCCACAACCAGATTGAAAGTATCGTGGAAGCTCAGGATGTGCATCTCCACCGTCACACACAAACTTCACACACGCTGAGACAGCAGGAAAACAGATTTTCCCTACGTATGGATATACGTGTTTGATATTTTATTTAAATATGCAGCAGCTCGGCTGTGTTCTCAGAGGCGTGACGTGTTCTCTCGCCACCTGGTCGACGAGGCTGGAAAAGGTAAACCTTTTCCTCTGGAGAACATCAACCACGAGAGGAGCATCCAGTGGAGGGAGCACGAGGCGAGGCGAGGCGAGACGCTGCTGGAGATTGGCACCGAGGCCCCACAAGATCACAGTTTTTTAGCATCCGCCTCCTCACTCGTCAAATCCCGAACAGCGGCGGCGTGAAGGACTCTTTCAGAGTGCGATGTCGCTCTGATTCACCGCGGAAATCTGGAGAGGGGTGGGTGGATGAGAGGAGAGAGGCACCGACAGATGGACAGCAGGCAGATGATGAGAGGAGGACTTGCTTTCAAGTTTCTCTGTGACCCAACAGCTCATTTTTGATTTGCTCCAAAATCAACAGCACAAAGTTTCCATCATTAAACTCACAATATTCAGACATTTTCTTTATATTCGACTCACATTTTCTCTTTTTGTTAAAAAAAATAAATGTTTAATGTCTAAAGAAGTGTGTTAATAAAATGTATTATCGTGCTGTTGTTTGAACGCATCAGCCGTGACATTCAAAACTTCGGTGGCAGAAACTATATTTTAAGAGGAGAAAGGCATCGATGATTCGCAGCAGTGATTCACCGACGCGTTCAGGAGACGCGACGAAGACGAAGACGAAGACGAACAAGGCGTCCGTGCTGCTCACGAGAACACGCACTCTGATCATGGTATGGATCGTCCACTCAGTCGTGACCATCTGATCAGCTGCTCAGTGGCAGCTGAACACATTCACACTCTGCAGAACTGTTTCTATGAGCCTGAATGGATGTTGAGTCCCATAAAGAGTAAAGCAGCAGTTATTTTACATATACAATACACTCTGCGTGTGTGTGTGTGTGTGTGTGTGTGTGTGTGTGTGTGTGTGTGTGTGTGTGTGTGTAAAGGCTTATTCTGAGCCTGAAAAATGAAGGATGCGAGACAGACAGGAGGGACGGATTAAACGGAGGCATGAAGGATAAACGCCACAAATTTGTCTGAAAATCCTGCCGGTGGCCTTCAGTGTGACCGACCGCTGACACACAAGAGAAACCAAACTGCTGTTTGGAGACGATCAGACGTCTGCGGCGGCATCATGCAATGTTTTAGCATCACCGAATATTTCATCTTAAGCCAAATTCCTTCATAAGATAAGACAACTGAAGTAAAAACATGGACTTTCTCTGCTGTTTTCTGGCTTATTGTTTTTAAACCCGGTATCACGGCAAAGCGTGAAATAGACACGCTGGACTCGGACTTTATTGTCCCGCATGGCCCTCTGTGACTGCCTCCTAATGCCGCCCCCAAAAAACGACTCGACATCACATCACATGACATTTACATGCGTGTAACTTTCACGCCTCGACAGCCCGAAGCATGGCTATCTTACGTTGGCGTGTCTATTTCACGCTTTGCCGTTTTCCAAGTATATGCATTTACAACCTCCTCAGTCTCACAACCAGCTTTGGGATAGAAGTGACAGATATGTGCAGTGGCCCTTGAAGACAAAGCTCATACAGCGAAAGCTTCAACATGAAGGAAAGAATGCTTCAAATCTGGAAATGCAAGATGTTGATAGAAACATGGAAAAAGCATGAAAGAAAAGCTGCTATAATTTGGTCCATTTATATTATGTCACCATTTCATTAGGGTTTCAATATGTGGCCCACTTAAGGCCTAAAGATGTGAGGACCCACCTGAAGGTGAGAGCAGCTAACAGCAGGTCGGTCCACGTCTCGTCTCTGGATTCTGTTTGGTTATTTACCGCTGGCTCCATGTCTGTCAATAAAATAAATACAAAAAATTAATGAAGAGGCAGTTTGGTCTGCATCTTAAAACTGGCCTCAATTTCAAACAGCTATTTCTCACATTAAAATAGATCAAAACTTTATAAAAGTGACATCATAGCTTTGAACCGTCTCTACAGTGTTGCTGCTTATCTATTTAAAGTTTATATATTTGCACACATGAACACAAGTTGGCCAAAAACTATGCAAACGGCCCCCGGCCACATGTGTTTGTTCACGACTTCGTTCCACTGAAGGGGAAATCTCAATACTAATACGGCAGCTTTTGAACAGACAGATTCAATCATCCGGCTGAAGAGTCCAGAAACCCTGAAGGCTGTCGGAGGATCTCATCGCTGCTCCGAGATGTGTTCGACTGCTACGATGTTGTTGTGCAGCGTGATAAACAGGGCAGAGATGTATTGTTTTAATGCCACACAAACAATGACATACTTCATGTATACACACACACACACACACACACACACACACACACACACACACACACACACACACACACACACACACTCCTCCAGTCTCTTTTATCTGTGTATGTGACTCCCTGCTGTTCTTTCATTACGCTGATCGCCCTGATCCTCTTCGCCACACACACACACACACACACACACACACACACACACACACACACACACACACACACACACACACGAGAGCTTTTCAGCGCATTAAAGAGCATTTTACATTTTTCATTAACCACAAAAATGATCAACATAATATAAAACTAATGAGCACATTATTTTTTTCATTTGAGCCATAATTAATCAGAGGATGGTGATTTAAGAGCACAACGACACAGAGGAGCTTTTTTATTTTTAAAGGAGCAGGATTCAGTTTGTTCTGTAGACTTTGCACATAAATTTGATAAATTAGAGCTGGAATTAATGTGACTTCCAGTTAAACTCCATCATTCATCTGAGGACATTATGAACAAATATGTTTAATAAATCTCAAGTTGAGAACCACTTTTCATGGATGAAAATCTCATTCTTTCCTGTTTTCCTGCCTTCTCTCCATCTTCTCTTCCTCACATGTCTGTTTTTCCTTCCTCCTTTTTTTAAACACACTTCCTTCCTTCCCTTCTTTACTTCCTCTTTCCTTTCCATCCTTCTTCCTTCTTTCCTGTTTCCTCTTTTCCTCCTTTATGTTCGTCTTCTTTTCCCTTTTCCGTTTTGCTTTTCTTCCTTCTTTCATTTCCCTCTGTTCTCATTTCTCTCCCTCGTCCCTTGTTTCCTCTCCTCATTCTTTCCTTAATCTCTTCATCCTTCACCTCCTCTTCCTTCCTCTCTGTCCTTCTTTCCTCTTGTGTTCTTTCCTTTTTTTCTGTCTTTTCTCTCATTATCTTCTTCATTGTTTCGTCTCTTCCTCATTTTCCTTCTTTTCTTTCAATAACTTTTTCTCTCTTGTGTCCTTCAGTTTTTTTTTAAATATAATAAAAGTAATTAATTGAACACGTTTTGAAATCGCACTTTTTTTCAAACCTACATTCAATCTCTTCAAATTAATGAGACAGCTCCTCCAGCTGCCGTCTCCGTAACCTTTTCAACGCTTTTGACCTTAATTTCAGTTTCTCACAGGAGGGAAAAACAAGAGAAGAATGCATTAACGTCTGGAATATTTTTACACTAATGGCGGCGGGTATTTTGCATTCATGATACACGCGTCGCGCCATAAACACTCACTACATGTGGAACAGAACGATAACAGGGATGCACTTAGAGAGGAGGCGCCGCGCTGACGCTCTTATCTCGGCACAAAGTGACGTGAAAGCACTGAAGGTAACTTGAAGAGTGTTCGGGGGATCGGCGAGAGGAGAGCTGTGTACACCGCGTAATTAGTGGAAGGAAAACACATTCGGTATGTTCACGCCATCCATATTTCGTTGTATTATTTCCTCCTGGCGACGGCGCTCTTCACTTTGAGTTTCCACCCTGCAGTCGTAATCTGACAGCTGAAATCACGTAAAGTTCATTAAAACTTCATGGGCGATGGAGCTGCTGGCCTCCTCCTCCTATGAGATTCTCTTTGGGTCGAAGCGATCAAACTGCAGCGTCTCTCGAAAAAAAGCAAATCACAGTAAATGAAAAAACAATCTTGACGAAACAGTCTCAAGTCAAGTTCTCAAGCTTTTTTTTCCCTTTTCTTTCTGAAGCACCGAGGAGACAAACAGCCTGCTGAAAACCCTGCGTGGAGCACAAACAAAGGTCGTTTCTGTCTCTTTGCTCATATTTTGCTCATTTATTCATCTTTTTCTATAATTGTTTTGGAGCTCTTTGTAATAATTTCTCCCTCTTTCTGGTTGTTTGACTTTCTTCGTCATGTCAGACGTTCTGGACCGGAGGCCTCCGAACAGTTTGGGCCCACAAACCACTAAATTGTAGTTTTGACCGTCACCATCTTGGCAGTGCGTGACTCAGCCTAACTCCTCACCGGTCCAAAAATGGGTGCGCGGTTGGAGCTGAAGTGGGTTGAAACCTGCTGGCAGCTCGCCAACTGTGACGACACTAAAGTTTTTAGCACTTCCGTGTTGGGTTAATTTATTCCGGGCCGGATGTTGTGGGTAGTTCTGCTTCCATTTCCACGCAGTCACCGGTAAACTCGTTCAGTAATTAATCCCTAATCTCAATCAAGTGTCTAAGAATACGCAACCCAGTATCACGGCAAAGCGTGAAATAGACACGCCCGTCCACTGCAGCACAACGTGAGATAGTCACGCTTTGGCCTGTCTATACGCGAACCTGCCAACTGCATGTTTAAAGCCATGTGATTTACAGGAAAATCAAATGTTTTGCAAAAAACATGTAGTTAGGAAGCAAAAACCAACCCAAGAAAAACTTTGTCGACTCCTGGATTCGAACCTCATTTCCTCATCGTCTACGCTGCCTCGACAGCCCAAAACGTGGCTATCTCACGTTTCGCTGTAGAGGACGGGCGTGTGTATTTCACGCTTTGCCGTGATACTGGGTTGTAATACAGGGGGCCTGATTAAAAAGCCTTTAATGCAATTTTTTTTTATTGTGGCCTCAAACAACATATATAAAAAAACTACCTGTAGAATTTAAATCCAGAAACACTCCGAGGTAGAAGCTCGTCCACACCAACGACAGAACACATAAAATATGCAGTTCAACGCATCGAGCGACGCTCAGATCTGCACGATCAAAACAAACGCTTCACAAACTGCAACCCAACGACGCACCCGCAACCTCATCGATGCTCGAAGCGTTAGTGGAGTTCTCCTCCAGGCTGCTGGAACAACAACAAAACAAAAAAAAAACATCTTCAAGAAACTACTTCCAACTATTTATATATTAAAGCAGCGATAATAGACAATGCAGAGAGCTGTCATACATATGTGGAGGTCGGGAGATGCGACTGAATGTCCGCAGCTCGGCCTTCCTCGTAAGTTGCTTTCACCACGCTTCGGTGGTTTCGCATTAAAATACAATTAAATATAAATCAAATAGGGATGAGTTTGACTAATAGATTAGCAGTCCGTCTCGCCGCGTCTCCAATTTTACCTTTTTATTTCTTTTGTGCCTGCGACAGTCCTTCCATATGTCAGGTCTGACATGACCTCCTGCGTTTTATCTCTCTTGAAGTTGGAGTTCAATTTTAGATTCCTGATTTGCATGGAAGCTGCAGCTCAATCAACTCGTATCTTCCAATATAAGAAATATACGAGTAGGAATCAAATGAAAAACACCATACATAAATGCATGTATGCAAATATCCATAAATATGTGTACTCACACACAGGGTTTATATGGTAAGTGGATAAAATTGTCTGAGAAAATGTTGATTCTCAATGAAATGTTTGAATGTGCTGAATACACCGATTTATTAAACTGCTTTTTAAAAAGTATATTTAAGGTTCTCATCCCTCCTGAATTTCTGTGAAAGATCGCTGTTAAGTTTAATAACAAAAAGTCTGCACAAAAACACCATGTGAATTCACACATACAGTATTTGTGTGTTTTTTTTTTAATGTATTTCCATCCATCAGACTGCATCTGAGTTTTCTTTCAGTCATATCTGGGACATATTTTCTTCTGCTATGTTCAGAAATCTCATGCACAGATGAGAAGGATGTCAAAATCGTGTTGTTTTTTCCACAGCTCCATCGTTCTTTAATCTCTGGGAACCTTCTCGCAGTTAAAGGCATCACGAAGGCGTCTTTCTGACTCCGTGTCACGATGAAAGAACTCTGGCTGGTTTTGAACTCTCCTCTTTGTCTCCGTCACTTTTCCTCCCATCACTCGTCCTCCTCTCGTCCCTGTGGGGTTTCCTCTCTCTGACGAGGACACACTTTGGTTTCCATGTGGACTTCAGGTGAGACTGTGAGGTGACATCACAGTCATCCAGCTGGTTTCTCTGCGTGCTGTTTACCGCTTTATAAAGAGACAACAGGAAACGGCACCGTCCTGCAGGAAGTCAGCAGCTGCTTTCTGGAGGTCCATCTGAAAATAATCCCTCATTCATTAGAAAAGAAGATTCAAGAAGACCTGTTTTTGGGGGCGTGTCTGTTTGATTGACAGGCCTGTGGTGCAGTCAGGTTACAGCTATCGGTGGGCGGGACGTAGTATCGTCAGGTTTCCAATCAGATCGGTCAGATCCACCGCTGGCTCCTCCCACAGCTCATCCAAATATGGTCACTTCCTGCTCCAAACCGCTCCGAACTAGCAAAGATGGCGACGGACAAATTCTAGATAAATAAAATTAAGTTAAGTGAAATAAATTAGGTTTTGAATGATTTCTGCAGACTTTGTAGGGCAGCGTCCTCGAGAACATGTTTTGTCTTTGATGCAGCAGCTGCATCAATGTGTACACGCATATTATATATATATATATTTTTTATTTTTTATTTTTTACAGTGTATAGAGGACACCATCAGGGACACCTTCTATGTGTTCCAGTTCTGTGGGGTCTGTCCAGCAGCACAGAAGATGTAGATAAGTGAGGAGTCATTTGGGAGAGCCCTGAGAAATTGATCATAGGCTGCCCAGGGGATGCGGAGCACAGGTGTGCTGCAAAGGTTGTCCTCATCTTTCTCTGACAGCTCCGTCTCTCTTTGTCCTCCTCTACCCCGCTGCATTACTGCATCTTTATCTCTCTCATTTCTCACCATGCCGTCTCTCTCTCTCTCTCTCTCTCTCTCTCTCTCTCTCTCTCTGTGTGTGCTGCAAACACTTTCCTTTGTTACACATCTGAAAATGCTTCGTCTTATACTTTCCTGTATTTTTCACATAGAAACACACAAAGAGTCAGATAACACTCAGGTAACACTCTGTACCATAAATATGATTATTGCAGCTGTAGATTTAACAACAGTCTCGCTTGAATGCAAAAAAAATAACAGATGTGTGTGCGCATATAAAGCGACAGAAACAAGACGTTAGGATAAAAAATGATTGAGTGGAAGGAAGCTGAAAGTGCACTTTTTTTTTCTCAAACTCATAAACGAGCGCGAGATGCATTCGTGACGCCGCTGCAGCCGTCAGCGAGGAACAATATTGCAATAAAATACTTGTTATGTTTTCCTCGATCTCTGCATGCTGTGTTTTTATTGTTCCATTTGCATTAGATATGGCACCTCAGGAAGCACTCAAATTGCATTAGAGTGGCCCGGGAATGAAATCAAAGGCCGTGTATTGATGTTTCGCTCCTCCCGAAGCGATTCATTCTGATTTACGGTGTTATTGGGTGAGAAAACTGAGCGACAAACTCGGTACACGCACTCATAAATAACGGTTCTTTAAAAGCTGAGCAGCTCCGCTTTCCTCTTAGATGGTCTCTAAATGAAGTCTGGCACCAAACTGAGGTGATTTGACAAATTAAAATGACAATAAAACGGTTTAAAAGGTTTAAAATGAGGACGTGAAGCTGAAATAAATTAAAACTAATAACTCTCATCTTTAACTGTCATATCACCTCTATATGGTTATGATTTAAGGAATGGCACTCAGTGGTACAATAACCACAAAATTATATGTATACATCAACTGTGCACATTTATTGGAAGTAATAGTCTAGTAAGGCAATTTACAACATCTTATTTAGGTAATAAATAACTGGTTTGGAGTCATAATAAAATAGAAACACTTGGCTTTAGTTTATACTCTACATTATAGAAATAAAGTTACAGAGAGAGGATTGTTCTAGCACATACAATGATGAATATTAGAAATTATTAATAATAATAAAAATGTATTATTAGATATAAAATTATAGTAAGTAAAATTGAGAATGTAATCTACAAAATAATCTACAGTTCACCTGATCAGTGACTCTGATCTGCTTCAGTTTGATCACCACAATCTGAAACAGTTCTTCATTTTACACGTCGGAGCTTCTCTTGTTTTTCTAAATGTCTTTAAATCTTCGACTTTTTGATGTTTTTCCCCAGATTTGCGTAAAAATATGACAGACTGGTGACGTCATCTCAGATTTCTGGACCCCAATTCGACAATAAAAGAGAAATCGAAAAAACAACATCACCTGGAGGTCCGAATCAAACACGGCAAGTAGGTCATGACTGAAGCATGTTTAACGACTGACGACTGACTTCCTGCCGACGGTTGTCGCAGGACTCCACCGACCTGCAGGTGGCGGCGATGTGCCGAGAGCGTCTGTACAACGTACAAACACATGTACGGAAGACATATTGATGGTTTGTGCTCGTTTGTTGTTATTTTTGTCGGCTCCTGAACATCCACATTTCCCCCGAACACCAACAACGACTGCGATTCCCCGTCGGATGCCAACGAATATAAACAGGTGCGCGTTTCTACCACCTGCAGCGGCGGCAGCCCCGCCCACTGCAGGCCGAAACCCTGATTCAGCAGCGCCTGCACACCCCAAATCACCTCGGGGGGGAAACAGCAAGAAATCCCACAGCAATAACAGCACAACAGGCGCCCCAGCGGAGAGCAATCAATTAACAGCGAGCCGTCTGCGGTTGCTAATGCATCTCTCCTTTCTCTTTGTACGGCGAACCTCTCCCCGCTGTTCCCGCCGAGCCCTCGTGTGTTTTCTGGGGTTTCCGAGGAGACGACTTCAAAGGCCCGACGTCGCCGCGGCAGCTGTCACGTTCGCTTCCTGCATAAATATTCCATCGGCAGCGCTGACGCGCTCTCACCACACTAAGCTGCTCCGACACGTTCATCAAATATTCAGCCGTGTAGGCAGCATGTCCGTGTGTGTGTGTGTGTGTGTGTGTGTGTGTGTGTGTGTGTGTGTGTGTGTGTGTGTGTGCGCGTGTGACAGCAGGGAACTGTAGGAGTGGTATTACAGAGTAAACTGCAATACCACCGAGTGCCACTAGAGGTCGTCTCCAAAAACAATTTAGGCCTCAAAAAAGTGGCATTTTTGGAGGCGTGTTTGCTTGATTGACAGGCTTCAGGTTTCTGCTATCTGTGGGCGGGGCCTAGTGTCTGCGCGTCTTCCCAATCGGATCGAGTCAGATTCAATTCAAGACTCGCTCCTCCCCCAGATCGTGCAAATATGGTCACTTCGGCACGACTGCCGATGGCGCTCGATGTAGTGACACAAACAGTAAACAAGTATATTTTTTTTAAGTGTGCAAAGCTCATGTAGCGACATGGTGCTGCACTCTGAACCAGTACGTTTCAAAATGAAGGCGCCATCTGTCTGTGTGCAACCTTTCAAGGTGATCGATCCTGTAGATGTTGAAATATTCCCACGAGGCCACGCTGCTTCTGGGAAAAACTCACAAACACGTTGCAACTTTTTCACTGATGCAACAAACACCTGGGAGGAAAAACTGAAGGAGGAGAGTTCTTTGTTGTGTGTGTGTGTGTGTGTATGTGTGTGTGTGTGTGTGTGTGTGTGTGTGTGTGTGTGTGTGTGTGTGTGTGTGTGTGTGTGTGTGTGTCAGCGGTGATGAATGGCGGCGGTGCTGCAGGACGTCTCCGGCCTGGTGCCGGTGATGATGGCGGAGCAGACTGTTCTAATGAAAAGTGACTGTGAGGCTGAAGTTCAGCAGCAGAGACTTCAGGCCATATTTCATTTCACTGTCACGTTTATAACAAAACAAAACAGTCGGCCGCCAGTCGACTGTCACACACACTTTATTTTTTATTTTTTCACACTGATGTATTGACACCTCAAGAGTTTTTATTTTTTCATTTAACTTTTGCTGATTGTCCAATTTTCTGTGTAAGAACGGACATTTTCGGTGAAGTTAACACTTCCTACAAAAAAAAAAATATATAATAAAAATATATATATATAAAAAAATCTAATAATTAAAAACCAAAAGAGGTTTCTAACTGTTGCTGTTAATATTCTGAGTTGCAGAGAGAATCTCAGTCTGAACCACGAAGATGTTTCCAATCACAATTTAAATTAAATCTAAACAGACGGGAGTCCACAGAGCTTAAATCTGAACGGTCTGACCTTTCACGCTGCCATTTACCTCATCATTAGGTAACAAAACCCACATGTCTACATTCCCACCACTCTGTAATTGCTCAGTAGCATTTAATTCCACATGTTGACTCAGTTTAATACAAAAAAAAAGCAGTTTAATTCAAAATTGCGCCTGAATGAAGGAACAAAAAATGCTCCAGAAAGCAGCATTTTTTCCTAAAATGAAAGCGGCCTCCTGACGGAGTCGTCTTCCTGCAGCTTTCTGACGCACGTTTGATCTTAAAGTTACGTTGGCATGTGGAGAGCAGACGTTTCATCCATGTGAGGCTCCGTTTCACCGTAAGAGATGTGAATGAAACCTTCAGGGAGTGCGTGAAAAGGTTTCCCCTTTTCTGTTCCACCGGTCACCTTTCAAACGCAGCAATTATTCCCTGTTTTTACACCACATTTCCTCTACAGTGTGAAATATATATATATACACAAATATATATAACTGTGGTACGAAGGGATGTATAGGTTATGTTGATACGGTACATGGATGCAGAGGTAGATGTGCGTCAGGAAGAGGAAGAGAAAAGATGTATTGATTTCTAAAGGGCACTGCATGGGTCGCACATGTGGATTTATATATATAAGTATATTTATAGTTTCACTTCTTATTGTTCGTGTTGCTGCAGAGTTCCTGTTTTGCAGCTTTCGCTTTCACGTCGGTGTTCCTTTAATTCAGGGTAAAGTTATTTAGAAAAAAAATAAATAAAAAAATATTCAGCTAATAGCAAATCGGATCACGCTCAGTTTTGATGTCACCATCTAGAAAAAATATCCGCCGTCCGGAAAATCTCAGATGAGCCAAAAATGCAGAAATGGAAGCTAAAAAAATAGACAACAAAAAACAATAAAAACGAGCTCCACGTTATTATTATTATATATCACTGAGTTTGAAGTGGTTTGAAACAGGAAGTGACCATATTTGGATGAGCTGGGGGAGGAGCCAGCGGTGGATCTGACCGATCTGATTGGAAACCTGACGATACTACGTCCCGCCCACCGATAGCTGTAACCTGACTGCACCACAGGCCTGTCAATCAAACAGACACGCCCCCAAAAACAGGTCTTCTTGAATCTTCTTTTCTAATGAATGAGGGATTATTTTCAGATGGACCTCCAGAAAACTAATAAGAAGGAGTGACTTTAGCTAACAACACCGAGATAACTGATGGACACATTTTATTCACTTTGGATTTGATGAGAGAAGTTGAATGGGAGTCTATGGAGCCGGAGGCTTTTTGGAGCCGACCTCTAGTGGCACTCGCTGGTATTGCAGCTTAATGCAATTCAGCATCGGCCTAATTTTTCAGACCCGGAAAACTCTGAACTCTTTTATATCCAGCTTCCACTGAAGATATGAGACAGCACAAAAAAAAAAAAAAGCCAAAACAAAACAGAAAAAAACAACAAATTTGGTGGGGACTATTTCCGGTGGCGGATTAATCCACCGAATTTGGTGCACATGGTCGTGTGTGTGGTCAAAATCAAGTGTGTGTGTTCATGTGGATGAAAGTGTGTCAGCGGTGTTGAGTCACGTGTCTGTTGGATACACTCACAGCTGGTTTACATCTTTTCATGACACACTGAACATTCTATGAATCAGTGTGTCGGAGATCGTTCACCAGGCGGTGCACATGCTCCTCTACTCTCCCTACGCTCCTCTGAGTCAAGGGCACCGCCGTCGTTGTCGGTGACAGACGAGGCACTCAGAAGTGAGAAGCCCCGCCCCCACCCCCCACCCCCTCTTCCCCCCCATCACTCCCACAGAGCCACATCTGTCTCTCTCTCCTGACGACATCTCCATCACTCCTCTCATCCTTCGTCTCCGTCCTCCACCACTCACCTGGGGCCTCCTCGTGTCCCCCCCTCCCTCCCCCCTCAGAAGAAGAAGAGGGGAAGACGGACGAGTGTGCGTGGAGCCGCCGGTGATGACGCCTGCGATGGGAAGACGACGTGGAGACGAGGCAGCGAGCGGATGGATAAGCGGACGGAGAAGGATGGATGATGGGGGAAGAGGGGGAGGGGGGAGGAGGTGGGAGGAGGTAGGAGGAGGCGCAGCAGGAGGTCAAAAAAAAGAAGAGGATGAGATGAGATGAAAGTGGAGCTCAGAGCGGAGCGATCGATCGGGAGAAGAGTGTGTTTCACTTAAAACAAAACTCATGAGAGAAAAACTGGACGGTGTCGTCCTCCCATCTCAACCCCCCCCCCCCCCCCCCCCCCACACACACACACACACCTCTAAATGATGCAACATGCAGTCAATAACGAAAGTGTGAATTCTGCATTTTCCAAGAGTTACACAGTAAATTCCTCATATGTATATATATATATATATCTATATATCTATACACGGTGTGAAACGCGCTGCTTCACACCCACCGAGTGGCTGACGGCCAGCTTTATCTGACTCCCACAGACAGTCAGAGCTCAGAGAGAGAAAAGAAAAGAACAAAGAAAGTGTTTAAAATGCGACAGGAATTGGGTCATGTTCTAATTTACCAGAGAAGGAAGAGACGACAGAGAAAAGCAGAGGAAGAGAGGAATGTCTCACTTCAAATGATATATACTGTATATTTCTTTTGTTGACTCCTTCACTGTATTAGAGGACCTGAATCGAGAGCTTTTAACGACCACGGCGCTGAACTGCAGCGGATTATTAAAAAGCAGCGTGTCTGATCTGGTTTTTCTAAAACCACCTTTTTGTTTCTTCTTTTTCATGAACATTTTTCATCACCGAGTTGCAGATTTTTTTCACTCGTTATCTTCTTGACCCATATCTCGCCGCTTCTTCTTCTTCTTCTTCTTCTTCTTCTTCTTCTTCTTCTTCTTCTTCTTCTTCTTCTTCTTCTTCTCGTGAATAAGACATGATGTGTCGTCGCAGCTCGGCACCGCTTTCACCGCCAGACTCATCCACCATCTGTGAGCGGCACCGGACAAAGAATCACTTTCACAACCGGGACGAAAGAATCGCTCAGGTCCTTATCGTCGTCCATCCGGGAGATCAGAAATGAACTTTATTATTTACTAGGTGTGAAGCCTTGAAAATCATCATATAAGACACAATAAATCCGTTTTGTTCTGACAGCTGATCGACCTGAATTTAAAGAGTGATGTGTTGTTTTGGCTTTTAGATCTAAAAAAACAACAACAACAACCTGAAAATATAATAATACTTAAATGATTTTTTTTTTAAAAAACCTTCTCAGTGGAAAATTGGGTTTTAAGAGTCAACAGGTTGGAGGCAGCAAAGTCCCGGGGGAAATCTGGGGAAATAGTCTCACCATGACACACACACACACACACACACACACACACACACACACACACACACACACACACACACACACACACACACACCAAGAATGACGTCTGTTAATGGGACAGAGAGTCATCTGATTTGACAACAGGCATCTGTGCCCTGAAGAAAGCCTTCAGCTCACAGATCTGCCACCTTCACTCTTATTTACACACACACACACACACACACACACACACACACACACACACACACACACACACAGCAACTCCTCTGCACCCTTCCTCTCTCCATTCAATACATGCAGCCTCCTCCCCCGTCCCACTTCATCCTCTCATCGTTTTGACTTCCTTGTAATTCAAAGTGAAGCAGTAGATCACAGGAGGAAGCTGGGGGGTGGGGTGGGGTGGGGTGGGGTTAAATTGAGACGTGACTGTGAAAATGAGTGCTGTATAGGGTCTGTTGAATATGACACACGGCGTCTCCAGCAGGGATCCCGCAAACGACAGTCGAGCTGACGTGGAGCTTAATGAGGATTAACGGGGGGGAAAAACTAAAGTGACAAATAAAATGTGTGCTCCATTTTAAAACCTGACACTAAACAAGGAGAAGATAAAAAGGTTGAGTCTCATTTCAACCAGCAGCGACGTCACCGTTATGAAGCCTCCAGTTCGTCGCCATCTCGTTAGTTCGGAGCGGTTTGGAGCAGGAAGTGACCATATTTGGAACGAGCTGGGGGCCTTATGCCTTCATAAAGAACTTTTAACTGCCTTGTTTTTCTGGTTTTTTACCGTCTTTTAACTTCATTTTTCATTTTTAAACGTATTTCTATTCCTCTGAGTCATCTTTTGTCTGAACGTTGCTATAAATAAACCGGCTTCGCAAAAACCTGCCTCAACATGTCAACGCGTTGAACCAACAGAATCCAACTTCACTAAACAGGAAGCCCTTTTCTTTTCCTGAGGATTTAAGTTATTTTGGGGGGTTTCTTCAGTCTGCATACCGGATATTTGATCTTTTGGTCAACTCGAAGACATCGTGTCATTTAATCCGACGTTATTCAGCCGATCAATCAACAGTCAAAAAAAAAGTCCGATCATTTAGTCAATGCAAAATAAATAAACTTGAAGCCTTTGTGTTTTCACTCATATGTGCATGCAGTGTGTGTAGGTGTCAAATGGAAACACACACACACACACACACACACACACACACACACACACACACACACACACGTGAGCTACAGGTTTTCTAATGATGCTGCTGATGGGAGTGTCACGGTGGGAAAATGACACCCGCTTGGAAATCTGTGTGTGTGTGTGTGTGTGTGTGTGTGTGTGTGTGTATGTGTGTGTGTCGTGACTGTTTATCTTCTTTCCAAAAAATACCTTTTGTTATGTAAAGTTGGCAGAAGCGTCCTTTATGTGTTTGTGTCGAGCTTTCAGTACGACAACAATATCATCGCAGCTACAATCTGCACCGACAGTTTTTGTGTTGATCCCCCTT